>NW_005187417.1:2838697-2843450 GCF_000239375.1 Pundamilia nyererei
TTATGTAGTTCTTCTCCAAGATAATCTAACTATAACAACAGGATTAAATAATCAAACTAATGCTTGTCACATTAATGACAAATCTGTGGAAAAGTAGAGAAATACAAATACTTACAAGCTTTAATAAAAGCAGGCCCTAAACAATGTTACTTCTGTGAACTACCTCACCCTCAAGTATCAGTTTTGTAGCTGCAACTGAGGGAGGTATACTTGAAATATTCTTGATCCCAAGGTTATTGAGCAATTTATGTTTCAGCCATAATTACCGCCACCCAGCAGATTATGTGATTGGTTCAGTTTATCTCTCTGTTTGTCTGTCTGTCAGCAGGATTACTACAATATTATGGACAGATTTTCCATTTCAAATATTTTTTTTCATAGGTAGGGCTTGGTCCAACTTAGATATAATGAACTTTTGGGAAGGATCCAGATCTGATTGAAATTTAAAAACTTTGATATTGCTCTGTAGGTTCAGATGCACTGTCAAAAACATCATGACAATACTTTTAATTTGTTTGTCACACGTGCTGCTGAAGTTTGCTTTGTTTCCTTTGTGTTTCCTTTGTGTGCTACGCAATAAAAGCCATGTTAGGTTTTACTGGTTGAAATCTTTAATATTAATATGCAGCAATTACTTGGAAGCAAGCCGGCAAGCAGTAATCATTTACAGGAACGAGTCACAAAGTCCCACACAGAAGACAAACCAAAAGGAAAACAAAAAACAGAAGAGGGCGGGCGATCAACAGAACAAATGCTTCCTTTTTTATCAGTTTTTGGAGCATGTGGAAGCAACATGAAAATGCATTATAAATTTGGATCATTACAGAATGCAAGTAAATGCAAACTGTTGATTGAGCTGTAATTTGAAAAGAAAAAACAAAACAAATTGAAGAGGTGACTTTGATTCTTTTCCCCAAATGAAATCATTTATGAAGAATGGAGGAGTTGTTTTGAATGGATATAGCAAATAGGATATGTTTTTGGAGCGTGGCTCATACTAGGGATTAAAATGGTTTGGCTTTCTGTTTTACATTACCCTCTGAGTATCCTGCTTTTAGTAGTAACATAATTATGAATGCCAGGATAAATATCCATGAGCTTGTAGGAAATGAGGTACTAAAATATCTAAATGCCCTTTTAACGTAGTCGCTCATAGAGTAATGAAGTCTGCGCAGAGCGGACTTCGGTAGGAAGTCAGTGGAGACACCACCAGTGTTTTTATCCCCAGGCACGCTTCAGGTCTTCCTGGAAATACTGAGCCCCTCCTTTTGCATTCACAGAGTGTGGTTTTTTTTTGGGTTTCTTTGAAAGTGTAACAGTTAAGGTTTGGTCACGCAGAGGAAATCTGATTTCTTCCCTCTCTGTACGATGATGTGATATCTGACTTTATCCACTCAGATCATCTCAGTGTGTTTGACACAATGCCATGAAGCTGGGGATGGGTGTTGACCATATGTTTGGACATGCTGCTTGTGATCAATGGCAGAGATGCTTAAAATGAGACTTGAGATGAGTTTGATAATAGTCTGTTATCTGTGTCAGTCTGGTCTTCTGGTGAGTCTGGCTTAACTGTGTCATGCACCAATGAGAAACATGTGGCTAATTCTATTAAAGTATCCATCATACTATATACTCTATATCATTTTGATTTGCTTTTGATTGCCCTTAAACATTTTTTAAGATAATTTTTAATCTTGCCATATTAGGATCTGCATAAAGCCCCACCCACCTGTTCTTCAAACAAGGGGCAGCCAATCAAAAGAAGGATGGCTTAACAGGAGAAGGAGAATGAGGGAGAAGGTGGATTACGTCAAAATGTCAGAAAAATATAGATTATTTTCAACTAAAGTCATGCAAAACTACGAGTCGAGCCCAAGAAGAGTTTTTCCTCCATAATTTGTTTTAAAATCTCTTATTTAATGTTGCCTGCAAACTGTGTAAAATACTATAAATGAACATGTCTAGGAAATGTGTAAAGCAATTACATAACTCAGGAATGTTTAGAGAGCCTTATTCTTTTTATGCTGTATAAAAATAGATCTCTCCGCCTGGTGCAAAGCATCTCTTGACACCTCACTTGGACAACATGATTTTCTGAGTCATGCCCATTTAAATATTTCAGACTATTCAACAAATTGCTATGTTTTAAGGTCAAAGCATCCTCTAAAGAAATAAATCTACTCCTCTTGCTGCCCTTTAGACAAAGTGCTATACAGTGAAAGTTTTAAATAATCCCTTTTCATTATGGTAACACTGCTGGTTATGATGTAATATTGTGTTTCTCTTATGTGCTCAGGGATCAGCCTGGCTCTGACCAGACCAGCACTGACCTCCTCAAGTGCAGCAGAAAGTTCTGCTGGTCCAGAGAAGCCCAGTACTTGTATCTTCGCCGCCTGTCTTCACGCAGCTTCTCGGCTATTATGATGGTACGTCTTTTACATAAACGTCCACACTGTATCTGATTTGGCCTCGAGTTATGTGATATTTTTTTGTTTTCCTTTCTTCACTAACACTACCTTGTGGATTGTGCCTTGTACCTGGTACTTTTTTGGTATCGAATGCAATAGATTGAGTCTTCAGTGAGCTAAGCCAAGAAAAAAAGGCGAGGACCGTCACTCGGCCATCACGTGTGACAATCGTGGCGTACAACATTAAAACTAACATTTTTAAATGACTTTGCTAGGACTGGTTCAGATACTCGACTGTTTGAGCCTAAACTCTACCCAGTGTCCAGTCTCTTACTGAACTGAGTACAGTTCTGAGCTTTATTTTGCTTTAGTTTCAGTTTGGTTTATTCACAAATCAATCAAAATATACATTCCAACATGATAGTCTATATGAGATGGTTATTTGTGAAATGGTCCTTCCTAAAAGCTAACCTCAACTTATAAATAGGGGCCAAAACATCAGATAATATACAGCAAATGTGTATAGAATTACCAATGTACTGTAACTAACCTAGTCACTAAAGTATCCTAAGGTAACCTTAAAGATCCTAACATATAACTAACACTGTTACACTAACCATCCATTAATACACTAACACACCAATACCTCTAGCTAGTTTCACATAAAAATAAGTGTGAATCTCAGGTAGAAAGCCAACCAGAGTTTAAAATCTTTCCCTTCAAATCTTGGTGTTTTTGTTTTCTCGTATTATATGTGTGAGAAGGATGAAATATTGGATAAGCTCACAAAGTCTTTTGTTAAATGTAAATACTACTCTATACATAGCACAGTCATTGTGAAATATGTTATATTCTTTTCAATTTAGAGGTTTGTAACCAAGAAAAAGGGGATCAGAAGGAGCATCTAGATTGGACCATAATATTTGAAGTCTTTTATTTGAAGTGTGTGTGTGTGTGTGTGTGTGTTATTTGATATGGGAAGGATAAGTATTGTACCATATAACAGTAACTTAAGTGAGGCTCTAATAACGATCGGTGTAAGTAGTTCGCTAATATCAACATAGGTAATTTTTTCATTAACTCATCAATATGCCTCTTAAAATTTAGAAGTTCATCAACATGAACCCCCCAGAATTTAGTAAGTATAACCCTTTCGATCATTAACATTTTTCTGATTTTTGTTTGAGTGAAATAATTTAATATCAACCGCTGCAAGACAAACTTGTTGTTGAAGTTAAAATTTGATATAGAGGTCCTCCCAGGCTTCAGACTCCCTCCCATTCACAACTGAAATCACCACACTGTAGTTTACTGTACTTTAAACATCTAGCAGTGAATCTAGTGGCTTTTCAATTAGCCGTTGTGCCGTCAGTGAGATCTCAGCCTCAGTTCTCTCTGCACCTACTCAATGTTAGTGACAGGAAAGAGCGAACAACAGCACTGATGACTAATCCATTTGCATATGTGCGGTGTTGTTTGATGGTTTGTTTCCCAGGTGGTGTGTGTGTGTGTGTGTGTGTGTGTGTGTGTGTGTGTGCGGAAAAAGGAGCTTTCGCACTGAAAGCTCATTTTGCATGTTAGCATAAAAGAAATCACAGTACAATCATTGTCTTTAATTTTATGGAGATTTTAAAGATAATAAATCAGACGCTAGTTATTTTCCAACCATGTTAAATTCCCCACAAAAGCATCAAAGTAAAGCTGATACTGCTGTGTTCGTGTTCATTTTTGTGGTATTAAAAGCTTTGGGGAAAACAAAGATTCAGTCATTTGTTTGCAGAGCTTTCTACAATGACCACAGTCACCACCTCTTGTTTTCTTGTGAAGGCTGTGTGGTGCCCTGTGCGAGAAGGAGGCGAACACAAGAGGCGGAAACCGAGTGAGGAGTTTGTTTTGTAGGGAGGGGTTCAGATTGGAGCTGCTGCTGTTTCTCAGCTCTGAGAATAGCCAGCTGAGGTTTGAGTCTGCACTGATGCTTACTAACCTTGCTCTGTGAAGGTGCAGTGCTTGTGTTGGGCTGCACGCACTTGTGAATGGCTTTTGGTGGAAATCCATGTGTTTGTGTATGACTAGGAAAGATTTGACTGTAAATATTATTGAAAAGCACATTGTAATGCATTATTCTTCTTCCCTTTTTTTTGTATTGTCAGTCGGGCAACATGGACGCAGGTTTGTGACTGCAATAACTCGAGAAGAAAGTGATTTTCAAATTCATACCATAGTTGCATCTGCTTAAAAATCCCAAACATGTACAGTGGGGCAAAAAAGTATTTAGTCAGCCACCGATTGTGCAAGTTCCCCCACTTAAAATGATGACAGAGGTCAGTAATTTGCACCAGAGGTAC
>NW_005187417.1:2844892-2902798 GCF_000239375.1 Pundamilia nyererei
GGAACTTGCACAATCGGTGGCTGACTAAATACTTTTTTGCCCCACTGTATGAATCTCAGTGACCTCAACCTTTAAGGTCAAGGTCAGAGGTCAAGTTTTCCAAGACTCTTTATCATTTCTGAAATGTACTACAGCATTTTTCAATTAGCGGTGGACATGATCTTTTACTTGATAGTGACATAAAATGCATCAAGATGATGTTAGAGGTTGTTTTTTTTTTTTCAGCATCAGAGGACCTCCCACAGCTTCCTGCTGTATTTCCCTCTAACAGTTTGTTAGGAGATCCCTGAAAATGATGTGTTTACCTGGTATGCTTGTCTATGGTGCTAGGCCAAAGTCTTGTAGATCCAGTGCAGAGCAATGGAAGGCAATCAAGCAGCCCTCGTCCCGTGGCATACTATGAAGGCCACATGTTTGTTGTGTAGATGCACCCTGTTGCCTTTGGGTGTTCACCTCTGGACCTTAATTAAGAGACCCTCCAGGAGCCACAAGGGTGACTCATCACAGAGTGAGGAGGTATGAAATTGAGCCTGTGTCTCTCAGGTGGCTTGTTAACGCCTTGACAGATAGCTGGAAGAGCTAGAGGTGATGGCATGTCAGAGGGAGGTCTTTGCAGCTCTGCTCAGGCTGCTGCCTCTGTGATCACGACCTGGATAAGGAGCAGAAGTGAATTCGTGGATATCCTCTGTTGTTCCTGTGTTTGTAGTGTGATCACGTGGATGTTTCTTCAGTTCTGTGTGACATTGCTATCAGTGAGAGTCCAGCAAACTTTGAGGAGGTAGAGGGAAAACGCCAGCTACCAAAAACAA
Organism: Pundamilia nyererei; assembly: GCF_000239375.1. Lineage (NCBI taxonomy): Eukaryota > Metazoa > Chordata > Actinopteri > Cichliformes > Cichlidae > Pundamilia > Pundamilia nyererei. The sequence continues at coordinate 2,845,702 of NW_005187417.1, forward strand.
GTCAAGCTGAGATGAGACGCATGAAAGTATGATTTTTACTTGAATTGGTTCAGTGGAAATGATGTAATTCAGGTAACTACAATTTTTTTTTCTTAGTAATGTTTTAATTAAATTCATGGCATTTGTAGAAGTGATTTTGCTTGTTAGCTGGAGCTTATCTAAGCTAAGAAAATGTGTCAAATCCTTGCATTTTAATGATTTCCTTGTGTTGAGGGCTTTCAGGGCTTGTCTGTGCACACATGGAGCGCACTGAGTGTCCTTTTTCTTGGCTGTTTGTTTTTGTCAAGCAAGGTTTGATGGGTTTTGTGGTTAACGTCACTCGGGTGATTGTGTGAAACTCTGCTGTTGAAAATTTAATGATTTTTCAGTCTTACGAAACTCTTGCGTAATCCCATCAGTGATCTGAAAAATGCAGGCATGTCCTTTTTTTCCTCTATTTGTGCAAAAATGATTTGTAAGCTGTGACTGAGACTGCTTCTGCTCTGACACATTGACGACTTGAAGATAAAGTTCAGTGACTCAGTCTTTCCCAGGCTGCTTCCTCCCCGTTTCCTTATTTGAATATAACTACACTGTTGTGACCCCTCCTGAATCCAGAATGATGATTAACCAGGGAGACATGTCACGTCCCAGAAGCTTCATTGTTTTAATGACTTGCTCCCACAAATTATTCAGGGCAGTGAAGCTGTTTTGCATTTGGATGGCCTATTTTAAGATCAGTTTGGCATCTCTTAGTTGGAGTGGAATGTGTTGATTTATTTGGGTTGACCTTAATTTCTCTGAAATTGTATTGTCATTATTTAATTCACTGCCCTAAAAAGTGTGGATAAAGTGCTGTGTTCTTCAGAAGCAGAAATTTGTAAAAATGGTGGATATTAAAGGGATGGATCAGGTTGTATAAAGGATTTTGGACATTTTCAGAGTCAGCTGGCGTGTTCTTATCTGATTCTTCTGTGATAAAATACCAGATGAGGGCGGCTTCGTACACACAGTAAATTGTGCACACAGAGATGAAAGGGGGGGGGGAAACAAGGGGTCATTGTGGGACATCTGCATGTGGTCATCTTGACCTTTTGTATAAGCTTCTCATAATAGGAGCTTTGAGTTTTTCACATAGTGTTATATGGGTTACAAATAAAGGAAAACCAACATTAAGAGTCATTTTAAGGTGTTGAGCCATCCAAGTGCCACCAAAATGGCTTCAGTGCCCCTTGGATTTGATTCTCCTAGACTCTGTAACTTCACTGTTGAAGAAGAGCACCGTCATTTTGTGTTTTTGATCATGGCGATGTCTGTCATATTTATTTAAGAAAAGGTGGTTTGATTAGATTGAGATCTGGTAGGCGTGTAGGCCATTCCAAGATATGAGCCTCTTGATTGTCACCCAGGAAGACGCTGCTCTCATTGGTTAAAAATATATTTGCCTGTTAGTAGATGAATGGAATCAAACAATGCCAATTTCCACCGGTGGAAGCGCATCCAAAGCCAACTATTTCTTGCCGCGTGCATCATTTGAGAGAGAAAAATAGTCTGATCTCTTTATTCCATGACCTAAAAAAAAGAAGTTATATTTCAGATGCAAGGACAGATCACAACTGTAGTGGAAGATCCTTTCCTATTACAACAATAGAAGGAATCAGAAGACCACTAACAGGAAGGTCAGTAGCTCAGTCCTCAGGTCTTCCGGTCCACATATTGAAGGATCCTTGGGCAAGCTACTGAAACCCAAGTAACTCCCAACACATCCGTCTGTATATGAGTGAGTGTGCTCTAGAGTACTACTGTATGAATTTGGGCATGTCAGCTTGTATTAAAAAGCCCTTTAAGTGGTCCATTTGACTAGAAAACCTCAATATAAATGTTTGTTCAGTTGAACAGACTAGGCAAGACAAAATATGTCAAATGTCCCGTTAAAGAATAAAGTTTTGTTTTTTTAAAGTTAAAAAAGATGTGTTTGAAAAGTTCTGGGAAACATTTTTGAAGTTGTAGAGGTTGAATGTAATGTAAAGTCAATCTGTAATGTCGCAAATACACATTTAGATGTAAAGATGTAGATATTAAGTTAGAAATTTGATATTAACAGACAGCAAACACCAATGTAAGGTAATACTCAACAAATGACTGCATTCTGCCTAAATGAACAAACTATACTTTTTCCTGTCAAACCTGTTAGTAGATATTTAGGAGCTTAAATATATGTGTCGTTTGGGGGAGGGGTGTTGGATTTACTCACAAGAGTTATTATTATTTACACACCCTGAATAAACGTTGTTGTTGTTTTTTTTTTTTTTGCATTGAAAGCAGTTGGAATAAAATATTTCAGTTATCCTAAAATGGACGCGTCGACAGTTTGGTTAATGTCTATAATATTCCTCACTTAGTTTAATTAAGGCTGTTGTTGTGCTGTCTGGCTGGAAGCCTCACAGCAGGCTGCCTAAAAATCAATGGGAATTTTGGACGCGTCCATCTCAACGATCTAAGGGTGGTCGTAAGCCACCTTTATTTCTCTATCTGCTGTGTTATCAGCGGTTTGTAATTACACATATTATTGGAATATCAGTATTAGTTTCATTAAAGTTACGTTTCTAAACTGTTTTTCGAGTTGGTCTTTATTTATCTAAATTAGTTTGGACCTAACCCCACCCCTCCCGGGGGGTCCTACTTGGTACAATCTGAACCAAGCTAGGAGCTGTCGGCGCTAATTTTTTACTCTGGATTCACGAAGTCTGTGTGTTTTGTGAGTGAAGTGGTTCACTTAGAGTGAAACATTCGGGACTTTTACTTTTTCAAGCTTCTAATTTTTTTTTAAATTCTTCACAACTTGTGGCAGATGTGCCACCGGAAACGCCTAACTAGTCGTAGTTTGGTTTGAATCCTCGGTACCACTCTCGGACAGTTCAAAGTGCGTGATGCCAGTAAACGGAGGGGGGCTGCTCTCTCTGAGCAGATACGCTACTCAGTATTTAACAGTAAGTCCTTTTGTACGCCTACAGTCAGTACTGACGAATACAAATGTAGTGTAATGTAGCATTATTAGATAACTTTAGCCATATGGATGTGCTGTGTGTGTGTTTGCGTGTGTCTCTCTGTGTATGTGTGTGAATATCCTTGAGGAAAAGTCGGGAGTTTCCATGAATCCCTGCTGAAGCCTGTTGCACCTGCTGTTACTGCTACTGCGACTGCTACCAGCTACACGAACGGTTTAGTTAGCTAACTTTTAACTTTAAACACATCTGTTGTCTTAAGATTAGTTTTGACTTCTGATCCAATCCGCAGTTTTTGTTTAGTCGACCGATTGGTACATTTTACAGCGGATATAACGTTTTTGGACTTATTTATCTTGTGGTTATTTGAAAATCCACTTTCTCGGGAAACGGCAGTGTTGTGGTCCCCCTGCATTACAAACTAAAGCCTTCAAACTCAATGTAGTTGTTGTTTTTCTACACTAAATTAAATATACTTATGCAGGAGTTGTTTTTCTGGCACACGATGTAATGCAGGTATACGGCCAGGAGGGGGTAGACTTGCACTGCCTTTTCTTATCAGCAGCACATAAACACAGGAAGTGGCTGGGTCATTTTGTCATTTCCTGATAATGTTCCTTTGATTTCAAGGAAAGATGGGAAGTAATTGGGACAAGAGAAGCATGTTGCTCAAATGATGTGATTATACTCTAAACAAAGCTGTAAAACCTAAATAAAACTTTGGTTGATAGGCAGAAAAGTCTTTAACTTAACTTAACATTTTCTTGTAGCATGTTTCATGTCATGTTCCTACTTTATATAATTTTATTTTTTTAGTTAGTTTTGGCCTGTAGGGAAGGCAAAGCAATGTAATTCAATGTTATAATTAAAATGCATCACTTTGTACCTTAATTTACATTTAACATTCAGATTAGTCCAAAAAAAAACCCCAAACAAATGAAGTTATAATGAAAATGATAATATAGGTCTACCATCTATTAAACATGTTCCAGGTTATTTTTCTTTGGACAAACGTGATTGATATAAGAATAGATGGGTACTTAAATAATTCTGCAAGAGACGTTACTGTCTTACGGTAACAGTAAAAATGGTATGTTTCAGCTACACATTTATTTTGTATTTTCTTTGTGATAAGTGATGAGCTGTATCTCTAAATTTGTTTTCCAAGTCACATCCTGTGTGTATAACCCAGTATTTCATTTCCCCTCCTCATTAGTGGAAATGTGTTTGTGTTTTGTTATGTAATCGCTTGCACTAGGGACTGTGACTTATCCAGTGGGCCTGCCTGCGAGGACCCATAACGTTCAAATCGCATAGTACAAAAAGACACTCTGACTTAAATTGGTTTGGCTTTGCCTGAAGCACGCTCATATTTCTAAGTCATTCATATGTCTCCCCTCTTCACACATGGCAGTCTGTTTGGCCCTTTGTGGTGCAAATGGTTGTCAAGTGATATCCCCCCCCCTCTCCAATATAAATGTTCCCCCTTTTTATTGAGGCTGGGCTCAGTATGTTTCCAATCCATCGCTCTCTACACACACGAGCCTGGCTTGCGAAAAACTGTTTAAGATAAAGTTCCAGATGGGCATTTCAAAGGTCATTTCCAGATCTAAAAAAAAAAAACAAAACAAAAAAAATCTACCCCTCCAAGAGTTTGTTCCCCCCCACTGTGGGGTCTCTCTGCTTCTGCCACTGGTCCTAAAGTATTCCTGTGCTGGCCAGAAGATCAAAAAAGTGGGTTATGATGGGTGTGCTGCCAGCTCGAGTCATGCCCCCATTTCACTAAGCCTGAGCCTGGAATGGCAGCAGCACAGAGATTTTTCACTTTCCACGATGTAAAATCCTAACCATTGTACTAACTCAGATTTGAACTCCTCAAACGTTCACTGTGGGTTTGTCTCTGTGAAGTGAGAATCGGCTCTGAAACTTTGGGAAGTGCCCGATATATCTCGATGTGCGAGCGCGTGGCGAAGCCGGAATACGTCGAGTGATCCGCTGTCGCATTTGTGGATGAACTCTCAGGTTGTTGGGATCGCCGCGCGCTTGCACAGGAGCTGGTGTGCCTGTGTGTTTACACTTTCTGCAGACGGTGGGATTTGTGCTGAATGTAGGCCAGCAGAATCCCTCTTACGTCAAAGGCAGGCGGGCGGGCGGGCAGATGCAGGGAGAGAGCTGCTGGTGGTTGTGCAGCTGTGGCCATGGAGGAGGCTGTGGCGCACATCAGTCTGCCAGAGCACCGCTGGCGGTGAGCAGGGAGAGACACAGAAAGGAAAGAGACTGAGCACCAATGATGAAGACGGTCCTCAGCTTGCACAGGAAATGGGCCCACGCGGTGAAGACCATACGTATCCTGCAGGGGCTCGTGAGTGCTATTCTGATTGCAGCTTAAATTTGATCAGATGTCTGGCCAGCCAGCATGACCTGAGAGTTTCTTTAATGGTTTGGGTCGTGTTTTATTTTGAAATGAGGATGTCAGAAGTGCAGAAAAGTAGCACTAACGGGTGAAAAAATTCCGGGTAGTTTAAGTGAACGGATATAAAGTAGTTTGCCTTTTCTCTCTCCATGTTTGTTGTGTAAAAAAAATTGATGTGTCATTCGTGTTTTTATATTTTGAAATCGCCTTTGTCGTTGTTGAAAATAAGGGCATCTTTTTGACCAACTTTGCGATTTTCTTTGGACTGAATGAGTTTTTAGTCTCCTAACAGATATAAATAAAGTGGCAGCATCTATTTAAAAAGGAAACATCTTTTAAACAATTTCACTTTATTTCAGTTTTTTCCTCACTCTGTCAGTTTGAGTCTGTCTTTTAATTAGTATTTCTTAGTGTGACCTGTTGGTGGCTTCCTCATACAGCCTGTTTCATACAGTTTTTTGTTGTCATATTTAAAGAGTGCAAACTGATGCTTAAGTGTTCCAAATCCATTTCTAATCAACAAAAGCCAGAAGTTACTTTTCACAGCTTGCACTAAACAGCCCAGTGGAGGGCTGTCATTGTTCTTGTGGTTGTGTAACAACAGGAAGCATGGGCTAATGAACTAGCTTTGTTGTTACATCACAAAATACATTATTAATCTGTCCGGTGAAATAAACCCATCCGTGGTAATCTTTTCTTCTCTCTCCTCAGAACCCGGTCATGGAGGAGACCGTGTGGGAGCAATACACCGTGACCTTGCATAGGGTGAGTCCATCTGCACCTAAAGACACTCCCAACCTCATCTCATTTACAGCGTGCACATGTTTTCCATAAGCCCGAGCTGTTGACCCCGGTGGATCACAGGAAATGCATTTAATTGATTGCTTTGATATTTTGAAGTGAACCGATAGTGAAGGGAAAATGATGTCAGTGACATTCCCCTGAACTCTGAATGACCAAATTCAAGCAGAGCTGTTATGTTTTAAACCATCAAGAACAGTCATGTTTATGTTTCTGCTTATGATACTTGACTCGGGGTTAAGTAACTTAGAGTAATGGATCATGGAGCTTTTAGCAGCTAAGGGGGAGTATAATTCAAACCTGTGTGTGTGTGTGTGTGTGTGTGTGTATATATAGCTTTTACTACCAAGTCATAAGTGTATTTAATCTGCACTCTTTTTAATAGCCAGCAGATGGCGATCTGCTAGTGACCTGTGGTTGTAGAGAAGGCTACCTGGGAAAACACAGCTTGGCTGTTTTGCTCTGCGCCCTCAAAAAACAGTTTCCTGATTAGTTTAGGGGCTCAGCTCTTAGTTTCCAGTCTTACTGAATACAACATGAAGTCCAGTCTGTAAGTTTTCATTCTAAGAATCAGAAACAAGGATTATCACGTCAGACACCAAGATAGCGATGGCAATTGCAACTCAAGGCTTCTTAAAGACTGCTTTAACTGTCCTTGTCGATTTTGAAGATGACCATAATTTACAACTAAATATTTTATTCAGTGCTACTTGAGACTGACGACATCAAGAAATTGTTTAGAAAGGTAAAAAAGTAAAGGAGCTGAGTTCTGGTTTTCCACAGAACTCATATAACATATAACACAAAGTCTTACTTGAAACCAAAGTTGTTGGCTTTGTGTGGCCATTGAAAAGACTGCAGGTGTAAAGCACATCCAAGTTACTTATATCTGAAAAGTAAAACTAACGTTCATCTTTTATACTGTCTATAGTCTACCTTAAAGAGGTGGTCAAGACATGGGAATCTGTGTCCTGAGATGATTTTGTGACATGGGGTGTTATCCTGCTGAAAGTAACAACAGACGATGGGTACACTGGTTATAAAGAGATGGACAGGTTCAGCAATAATACTCAGGCTATCGTGTTTAAACAATGCTCAGCTGGTACCAAGTGGCGGTCCAGTCTCCTCTGGCATCAGTAAGGCATTTTTGCCCAGAGAATTGATGCTCACTGGATGTTTTCCCTTTTGTGGGCCCATTCTCTGGAAACCGTAGAGTTAACTGTGCAGGAAAATCCCAGTAAATAAGCAGTTTCTGAAATACTCAAACCAGACCATTTGGCACCAACAACCATGCTGCGTTCAAAGTCAGTTAAATCACCTATTATCCCCATTCTGATGATCGGTTTTAACTTTAGCAGGTTGTCTTGACCACATCTACATTACTCCAATGCAGCAATGTGGGATTTGCAAATTGGCTGTTGCCAAATTTATTTTTAATTTTTTTCTCCTGGTTCTGTATGATGTCACTGAGAGTGAGTCCCACCTACCAGCTGTTCAAATGTTTTGTGGATGAGGGGCAGCCAATTAGAAGAAAGTTTATTTAAAAAGAGGTTCGTCTCAAAGGGGCATCTTGAATTTAGGGTTTGAGTCCAAGAATAAAAAAAATATGAAACAGAAATTGGCGTAATGGGTTCCTTTTAAAATAGATTTCAGTGTTTAACATGTGGTCATAGTTAGATTACTTTTCAACAATGTTCTGATCATTAATAACTTAAGTTTATTAGAAATACATTTACATAAATATACCAGGTTAAAATATTTATTTATTTATTTCTCAATTGAAAAATTTAGTCCAGGAATCCTAAACTGTATGATCCAGTGACTATTAAAAAATGAAGATATACTTCAGTTCCACTTTTTGATTTTTCCCAGCTATCACATCTTTAATCGTTTATTTGTTCAACTTGTTTAACCATCATCCAGTGACCAGGGTTCTGGCTGCTGTTATGTTAGTCACGTGTGTGACTGTGTAAGCGCAGGAAGTCATTTGAGCTTAGGTAATCACCATGATGAGCTCATTGTCGCGTGCTGTGGCTCACTTAGGCCAGAAAAGCAAATTTTGTGCAAAAAGGTCCTCTGCTGTAGGCGTGAGCCCCCCCCCCTCACAACCCCACCACAGCCAGCTGTCACACTCTGCTTTGTGCTTATACTTTTTGGTCCCTTCCACTATTTAACCGAATTTTTTCTCTTTAAATATTCAGAGTATTTCTAATGTCATTTAAGGAGCACAGAGTCTAAATATATGATATTTATTTGATTTTTGGTCTAAGGTAGAGCCCATACTATGCTTGTAAGGGATTAAAACAGTATTTATTACAGTATGCAACATTCAGCCACATTTCCATTTTCAGGTAGGTTGCAGCTCGTAACTTAGTCGTCCACCCTTTTCTCCAAAAAGAAATGACTTCTGGAGTCTAGATCCACAGACATGCATATACAGCACAAAGTGCAAACTGAATGCACAGTGTAGTACAATATCTGCCCAGTAGTTTATATCATTTGTCAGATTATGGCATTTAAAAAGCTCCAAAAAGAACAAACACAATCCAGAGGTTCAGTTCAGCAACTGGAATTGGTGGAGGTGATCCTGATCACACAGTTAATCTTTAGTTGCTTGCGCTGTTTTCCATGTCTGTAGCAATGAAAAAGCAGGATTCGCATGTGTTTCATATGAGTGGGATGTCGTCAAACATTCCCAAACTGAATTCTGGATTTATCACTTTGTTTTTACTCATCTGCCAGCCAGTCAATATGCATTTATCAAATCCAATTTAAATAAATATCTGTAAACGTCTTCAGACGGAGGCAAGATTTACAAGATGGCAAAGAGGAAAAAGGGGAGATTCATGGTTATAATGAAGGAGGACATGCAGTGGGTTGGTGTGACAGGAGGATGTTAGAGGTGGAGATGGAGCTACACCTAGAGGGAGCAGCTGGAAGAAGAAGAAAAGGCAGAACAGGCCACACACCGTTTATTAACTTGGTTTTGGGTAAAGATGGGTATAATATGGTTGATCTGATGCATCAGAAAATAAAGCATGTTCTGAGTATTTAAAGAGAGACAATTCACTTAAGAATACCCCCCCAAAAAGTTGTTACCTGCTCTACTTTCATCAACCTGATGGTGAAAAATAATCAGCCCATATCACATTGTAAATATTCCTTAATAATTATAAAATTGGTTTAAGATTTCTTATTTAGATTGGCATCTGCAGGAGCAGCTGGTGGCTTTTTTTTTTTTAATCAGGCTCCACAGATCTTCCACCACTGGTGGAAACGATGCAAATCAGCAACAGGCTTTCTTCTTGTTTCAGTCAGGGGATTATTCCTGGTTTCATGTTACAAACTGCACGTGTTTTTGTTTTTTGAGTAGAAGAAATTCTGTGAGTTATGAAATCTGAGGAAAAATCAGACAATGTCGAGCGTTTTCATGTCAGGATGAAGGCAACCTTGAGAGAGTTGACATTTATGTGAGATCTGAAGGGTTGGGGTTAAAATTATTACATTATCATTTTTATATATGTAATAATTGTATTACACTTTATATTTTAACCTTTTCTTTTTCTTTTTTTAAGATATATTTTAGCCATAGTTTGTTGATGCAGCCCTCTATTCTCCCCCTCCACTGCTGCTCTTACTCTTACCCTTCCTCTATCTCGACAGCCATCTGCCAGAGAGTGTGTTGTTGTTTTTTTGTTTTTTTTTTGTTATTCATTTATTTATTTATTTCGTATTTTAAGTACAGATGGAAGGGAGGGGATAAAGAGAGACAGGGTCAGCAAATCTCTGACCTAATCTCATTAGGGCAAGCTGGAGCAGTGGCAGGTAGAATCTGAGAAACCCAGAAACATGAAGAATTAAGCAGCCTTTAAAAACAGAGTATTTAAATTAAACTTTCTGTTAGTGCTCACATGTTAGATTGGCTTAAAATCTGACCATTGTTACTTATGAAACATCAATGTAGTATTTCAGAAAGCTACATAGTATTGAAGTACAGGTGCTCAGCCGCTGGATAGTCCTACATGCTCTCAGCAGGCAGAGCTGTAATCGCAGTAGGGCTGCCACAAACGATTATTTTGATAGTCGACTAGTCACAAACGATTATTTTGATAGTCGACTAGTCACCGATTATTTTTGCGATTAGTCGACTAATCAGATCATCATCCATTGGACGTACAGCGTACAGCTTATTGCACCAGCAGCATCTGGTCTTATATAACTATCATTAGCTTACAGCTTGAAGTGTTTGTGCTAACTAAAAATAAAGACAAGATGGTAGTTTATTAATTTTTAATGAAATTTGCAGATTGTTTCGGTGAAGTTTAATAAACTCCTTGCTTTCTAAAATATAACAGGACACCGGAGTATATTCTCCAGCATCTCACACTTCTGATAATCAGCTGTCTGCTTGACAGTTTTAGCTGTGCAAAAACTATAACTTTAATCTCAGCCAAACCGATTTACTCAGGAACAAATAAAATACTAAAGAAAGCCAAACAATAACATTTTTAAGTTATCTAAGTGACTTATATATCATGTTTAACCTGAGTAGCGAAAGACGGCGGTGGGTTTGAAAACGATTTGCCGGGAGTCCGGTGTTCTCACGGCTCTAGTTAGCCTTGCCCCCGCCTAGCTAACGAGCTAGTGGGTAACAGACGTCTCCGAAAACGTCGGAGCGCTTTTGAAAATATGTGGTGTCTTGATAAACTGAGCAGATATTTGAGGTTTACACAGCTACATTCTCACCTGAAAATATGTTAAACGTTTATTTTGTGACCCAGAAAGAATAATAAGAGTAAAGTTAAAACTAACTAGCTGCCGCCATTGTTGACAAATGCGCTGGGCTGCGCTATGAATTCTGGGACACAGCTTCTTCTTCTTCGGGGTTTAACGGCAGCTGGCATCCTTGTACATGCAGTGCTGCCATCTTCTGTTTCAGTCCGTTATTACACTCTTAAATCCTACTACTCATTCCTGCGTCCTTTGTGATCTTACAAAGCTTCAAACGATGCGTCGACTATTAAATTAGTCGTCGACGATTTTAATAGTCGACATAATCGTGACTAGTCGACTAATCGTGGCAGCCCTAAATCGCAGTCAGTCAAAATCCCTTTAATCACCATGTACAATACACATACAGCCATGATAATGCAGTGTGAGCTGAAACACACCGTTGGGATTATTGGACCTCACGCACGCACGCAAAAGCTTAAAAACACAAGGGGACAATGAAGCGAGCCCTCATGATGTACCGTTGGAGGAAAAAAGTTTATGAATTCATTACCTGGATTTTTTCTTTTTTTATTCTTGAACTAAATTGCGAATAATGCCGCATAAAATCCAACTAAACTAATAATGTACAAATGGATACTTTTGATGTATTTATTGAGCATGCTGTCACACAGAGCAGGGGTTTAGGAATTCATAGAACCTCCTTTAGCAGAAACAAACTCCATCAGACATTTCCCTCAGCTGCTTATGAGATATAAACAACATCCAGGAAAAATTGTTGACCCTGCATCCAATAGAACATTTTCATTTCATCATACCACAGCATCTCAATTGGATTAAATTGGGTCTTTCCTGGTTTAAAACAGGCCTGTGGGGGTTGACTTTGGTCTTCATTTTATTAAGGCAGTAAGTCAGCGTTGCCTAATCTGTTTTTTAAATGGTATTTTCCTGTTATTTCTGGCCATTAGATAAACAAGTATATTTTGTGCTTCAGTAAACTGATGCTTGACAGTAAAAGTCCTGCCCTTCTGTAATGTTAGTGCAGTATAAACTGTGTTTTCATGTTAAATTATGTGTTTAAAAAGTAATATGTTTGAAAATGAGAACATATTAACCTCTTAAGGTTAATTGTGGCGCAAAGGCATCAGAAGCAGAGCACTACCAAACCTACTTCAGCGCTACCCCTCTGAATGTAAATAAAATAAATGGTATTAAGTATGTCTGTGCTGAGTTTGAAATTCTAGTGTCATGACAACTTTACACAAACACAGTTTATGGTCACGTGTAGATATTTCTGCAGGTGTTTTACTGTTAGCCTTGCTTAGGATTGCACGCTGTGATTTTCGCACAATGTCCAGTTGTATAGAGAGTAGCTGGAGCGTTTTTGAGTTCACAAATCTTTCCTCGCTTTTCAGGATTCGAAGATGGGCTTTGGCATTGCTGTATCAGGAGGGCGGGATAACCCAAACGAGGACACTGGCGAGACGTCCATCGTGGTATCTGATGTCCTGCAGGGAGGGCCAGCTGATGGATTGTTGTTGTATGTACCATTTGTTATTTTATGGTTTTACTCCAAAGAAACAAACTCCAAAATAAATCTACTCACAAAACAGATGTAACAACTTGATAAAATAAATAAAAATGTAATTGACTTCAGTTGGATTAACTTGTGTGTTTACTTTTGTTTAGTGAAAATGACAGAGTAGTGCAGGTGAACGCCATCCCCATGGATGGAGCCATCCACTCGTTCGCTGTCCAGACCCTCAGGAAGTGTGGCAAAGTAGCAAAAATTGTAAGTAAAGCACTGAGCAGCTCCTTCAGTGGGAGACTGCAGCACCCACGGTGTGGGACGGAGAGATTTCGCAGGTCTTTCCTCCCCACTGCTGTCAGACTCCACAACAAAGACTCCAACTGATCAAACACACACATCCACACTGGTGCAATAACACTAAGTGCAATACTTTTCTGGCATCGTTGTATTTTTACTCAGTTGTATATAGCATTTGTATTCTATTTTTATCTTATTGTATATTTTATTCTATTTTATTCTACTGTATATAGTATTTTATTCTATTCTGTACAGTTGTGTACTGTATTTATTCTTATTGTATTCTAATTTTTGCTTCATAACTTTTGCACTGTCCACTTCCTGCTGTGACAAAACAAATTTCCCACGTGTGGGACTAATAAAGGTTATCTTATCTTATCAATCTCTTTTAAAAAAGAATCTACTCTTCACATTAGGAATTAGGATTTTTCTTAACTGGATCTGTTTGTGCTTTTATGGAAAAATTCAGACAGTCAAGAGGCCCAGAAAGGTTCCAGTCAATGTGCTCAATCGTCAGCCATCACCTGACGACAGAGTCTTCAACAATGACTACAATGATGACTACAACTATGATCAAGACCGACGTAGCGTGTACAGCGCTAGGAGTGGCGGAGGCCGGGACCAAAGCCTGGAGAGGGAGCGAGGCGGCTACATGGACTCCGGCTACCACACACGTGATCGTGACTATGACCGGCGGGAACGTGGCAGGAGCACAGAGAGAGACCTCAGCCCGGACCGCCAGTACCGGCGAGATGGCAGCAGAGGCCGCACTTTGGATAGAGAGTACAGCCCAGATCGCCGCTATAAGAGCGAGCATGCGCTTGACCGTGACTACAGCCCAGACAGAAGGTACCGCAGCGACCGCACATTAGACCGAGATTACAGTCCTGATCGGCGTTTCCGCAGCGATCGAGCCCTGGACCACAGCCCCGACCGACGCTACCGAAGCGACCGAGCCCTGGACCGCAACGAGAGCCCCGATCTGCGCTACAGGCGTGACAGTCCAGGACGAGGCCGTGGCCGCGATCAAAGCTACGATCGAGGACTTGACCGCATCGCAAATGAGCCACGGAAATATGACGAGCCAATAAAGCGAAGTGCAAGCAGGGACCGCCTTGAACGCACACCGTCACCTGCTGCCGTGCCCCTCCCTCTGCCACGCCCTGCCCGGGATCTGGAGCCGCTGGAGAAACCTGTGAATGTGCTACTGCTGAAAAACCATCCCAACGAAGGTGAGACGCTAAAAGACTGTCAGATAAACAAAACATGTGAATGGTTCTCTTCACCTTAAATGAAAAGGGTTACAGTCTCTGTGGGTGGCACGGAAAGCTAACCTTTACTAAAATTCAGGTTAAATCCTATTTTTATGTTAATGAATAAATAACAAAACAATCTATGTTGGAGGGTTGTGAACTTTTTCCCAATTCTGAACTAAGACGTAAGAAGAAGTTTGAGAATCACTCAGTTAGGTTCTTATCTGACATATAGAATGGTTTATTATTCAACATAGAAAGGTTAACCGCTTTCCTACCAGGTTATCTGGTCTCTTCCTCAGCTGATACCCTTCTACACAACCATTTGGCAAATCTCACAAAGGTAGCTGCCAATAGCACTTGTGCATCTGCAAGCCTATTGGAAACCTGACTCCTGCCCCAGCTCTTCCTTTTTCTGTTTCTATTTTAATTTCATATCTGTTGCCATTTATATCTGCTCTGTTCTGTAGTGGGGGGTTCCTTCATATGCACAGGGAAGGGCATGGTGATCCCAAAACAAGGGTTTAAGTGGTCCTGACTAGAGTTTTGTTACCCATTTCTAAGTATCTTTGATATCATAAAAAAGTAAATAAAACCTGTACAGCTATTTGGGAAAGAAACCCCCTCCTGCATTTAGCACAAAATAAGTGGTGTCTGCCACAAGAAAAACAATTGGCAACAAATTTGATAAATGTTAAGCAGAGGAAAGGATGCACTTTATTTGAAGGTTTTATTAAATGGATGCAAAATGGAAATGTCCTAATTGTACGTTTAATTGTTTACTCAAGCAATTCTAGCAAGAGAGAGAGAGTTAATGGAGGCACGGCCATGTCAGCATACATCACCACCAGCTGATTTCAGCATATCAGCAGATAAAATGGCTTGTACCATTCATCAGTTTGGCGCTCGCTGTTTACTGGCTTTATTTTTAAATTGAGGTGAATTTCTTCACTTGGCACAGAAATGCATAAAACAAAATGAACAGTTGGAAAAGTGATCACAGTGCTTATAGGTAAATTCTTATTTTAAACATCAGCCTAGTATATCAGTGCATCATTTATACAGATGTGTCCAGAGGCATTTTGGTCAGTGACCGTTAATAAACTCTTCAGAGGTCGAAAAGTGACCTGATTAATTTTTCCATTTGTTCGGTCATGCCAGGTTATCTAGACTGTGAATGTCAGATATAATTAAAGTGGAGTTGGGTAAAATAAGGTAAAATATTTGTTTGATTATTTATACATAAAATATATGTGTGATTTGTGTTTTTGCAGAATATGGCCTTCGTCTGGGCAGCCAGCTCTTCATCAAAGAGATGACCAGCACAGGACTTGCCAGCAAGGATGGAAACCTGCAGGAAGGGGACATTATTCTGAAGGTAGGGTGGTGTATATTCCTTATTTGTCATTTTTTGCTCATTAACCGTCCATTTCTGACAGTTCAAATGAATCCTTATTTATATTTTACTGGGCTTTCGCTCAGCATCATGGGTCACACTTTGGATGAAACGATCCGGTCACACAGGGTTAAAGACACTGCGTAGCAACTACAGATCGCTAGGGGAAATGAGTATTTCCCGACCAGTTGTTGGCAGTCGATGTGAAATCGATGGCTACATCGCAGTCACGCAAGACTAATGACTAGTTTGTGACCCCATGGCCCAGCTGTCGCTTTGGAAAAATGAGTATTCCTCAGCTGGTTGCTAAAGCTTGCTGGTATTTCCTCAGTAAGATTGCAAAAAGCTGTATATACCTCTGCACTGAAACTTTGCAGTTGCCTTGTTCACTAGTAGGTTGCTGACAACACAGACACTCTGTAAAAGTTGTTGGTTTCAGTGATATGGTGCGAAATTTAGTTTGAAGGTGAGTATTATCGATTTCTGGTTTGCATTACACTTTCTTAAGTTACAGCTCCGGAAGCAATCAAGAGCAGGCTGAGAAATAAATTATTTCCCTAGTGACCAGTGGTTGCCAGGAGTAGATGGGTCTCTGACCAAAGTCAGTGCTAGTATATTGTAACCTTGGTTTCTGCCGCTTCAGTTGCTTGGTTGTATTCCGTATCCAGGCACAGCTGACAAACAGCCTCTAATCTCTTTCTTTTATGTTAAAGTGCTGCAAAACCGTGCTGTAACACAGCTGTCATCTGTTTGCTTTCAGTCTCTTTTGTTTATGTCTTCCACTGAGAGAGAGTCAGAGCTGCAACATTGGGTAGCGGAAGTGTAACATCTTTTAGCAGAAAAGTACCATTGTGTAAAATAAGAAACATGCGTTTAACAGAGTAGTATTTCGTACTAGAAAGGGCAGCAGCGATTAAACATTTAGTCGACAAGTCGCCCACATTCCTATCAGTACCTGGGAGAAGCAGCTGCCACACAGAGGCAGGGCGGAGTGGTCACTTTTACATTTGTCTCATATTAAACAAGATGAACAAGATTTCTGAAAGTTTCAAATAACAAAGGCGGCGTGTGCAAAGGTAATCTCAGTGAACCAACGCTCAGGATTCACACTGCTTTAAAAGCTCAGTTTTAAACTGTTTTTTTTTCCCCCCCCTACTGTTTGCTCTGTATGATATCAGTGAGAGGGGGGTGTCCCAAGTGTGGTCATGTTTGGCACAGAAGCACCAACAACCTGCTGTTTTTAAATGGTATTTGTGTGAATGGCAGTCGTCTTAAAATGAGGGTGGAAGAAGCTAAAAGGATGAACTTAGGGACTGCATTTCCATTTAACTTCAGCATTTAGTAAGCCATCATTGAATTTGAGCTATTTTATTCCATGGAGTATTTCTGAATTGTGTTTTAATGTTTTCAAAAAAATGTATTTTGTTTTTGCTCTTTGATTTATTTATGTTTTTTATTTTAGCTTCTGTCATTTTTTTATTTTTATCTTTTATGTGGAGTGTTGTAAATCAGTTTGATTTCTTTACCCTATTTAATTGAGCTCTTTTTTTTTTTTTTTTTTTTTTTTTTTTTTTTTTTTTTTAACTTTATTGCTTTGTTCTACTTTAGCTAGCCATTTTTGTTGTTGTGTTTTTGTTACTTTTTGGCTGCTTTTGTCTCCTCTGCCTCTTTTGACTTGTATCTTTACAGTGTAAAATAAATAAGGATTATTTTAAGCTTTAACAAAAATCTGGAGCTGGACATATGCCGAATAGGTTCAGTTTAAAGATCACCCATCTCAATGACATCATACAGAGTCAAGAACAGAAAAAAAGTATCTGAAACTGACTGTTTAAAGCAACCTGAAGCATGAGTGAGCTTTTGGCTCACGGAGATTAGTTATGTGCTTACCTGATTAAACCTTTGACCATGTGTAATATCAACATTTGTAGTTGTGATAGTAGATGTTTGTATATAACATTAGGAAAAGCATAATTCCTTTTTAAGTGTACAAAATATTTAAAAACTGTAAAACATTGCATGCTTTGTTTGTGTGATTCATGAGTGAGAAGCGTCTGCACATCTCCTAATCCCCTCTGTCTCTGTCAGATTAATGGGACTGTGACAGAAAACCTGTCTCTCAGCGATGCCGGGAAGCTGATTGAGAAGTCCCGTGGGAAGCTACAGCTGGTGGTGCAGCGAGACAGGAAGAAGATCCTGGTCCGAATCCCGCCAATGGTCGACAGCGACTCGGAGCTCGACGGTGAGAGAAACTCGAAACTGAAAAGCAGCAGGTCCTATGCCGTGTAAAGGCACACCTGGCGAGTGGCCATCATCATCTCCATGATCATCATCATCTTCATCATTTTATATATATATATCTAGAAATATAAACCTCATTGCATTATGAACTTCTAATGAATCAATTGTGGAAACCTTAATGCCATTAATGTTTCTGTACCTGTCAATCAAATTTGTTCTTAATTCTTAAAATAAAGGCTTTACTTACATCAACTTTTAGTTTTATTTAAATATTATTTCACATACACATATTCCACAAAGCACTACGAGCTAACCATATTCAGCACATCATCACCATCCCCTCCACCCTCTTATTGCTCACCCCTTTATACCTGTTTTTATTGTCACATGACCAGATGGCATGCTGTTATTGGTCGGGAAGGATAGAGATAAGTGGTGTGAGTGGATTGTTCACTGACCAAATGTTTGCCGGGAGGAGGGGGGGATAGCACGAAGACTTGTGACCCAGTTTGACTGGTTTGGGGGGGGTGTGTGTGTGTGTGTGTGTGTGTGTGTGTGTGTGTGTGTGTGTGTGTGCGCGCGTGTGCATGTGTGAAAGTGCTCATTCGCCTCTAGCGGCGTGATCTAATCCCCTATCATAATCCTGCTACTGGATATGACAGAATTTCATTATGTTAAGGTTCGCACCGCTGCAGCCTTCTGGTTTCTACCATCCAGCACCCTTCTTTGTAATTCTGTTTGAGGACAATAGGGACCGACTGACTGAAAAAATTAGGATTTTGAGGTCTGACGGGTACAAATCACCTTAAGTGCACATGTGTAATTTTACTTTGTAATGGTATTACTGTGCTTATTCCTCCCTGCCCTGGAGTATAACATAGAAGTGCAGTCTAGCTTCCACACCCTGAATGCTAACATTGAAACATCCTGTTGAGTTTTAGTGCTCCTCATCATCATTGTAACCCCAGAAACTGGTATTTGCATATCTAATTGGTGTGGCTACTCATCTGGGAACAGTGCTCTGACCTTCATTTGTCTGAGAGCTGTGTTGTCGTCCGTCCCGTCCCGTCCCCCCCCCCCCCCCCCCCCCCCCCCCCCCCGCTTTCATGACCCAGGGGCCATTTGAGCCGAGCAAAGGCCATGTTATGTAATTTACAAAACAAAGAAGCACCAAGGAGAGATGCAGCATTTTACTCTTTCTGATAAAGTTTATAGGCTTTACTACCTGAACACAGAGGACCCCACCCCCCACCCTCATAGCTGCTTGACTCTTGTGTGGTTTCACAGGAGTTGTGATATTTTTCATCATCCTTGTGTGTTTCAGATATCTCTGAGATCGAGTCGTACCGCTCCTATTCTCCACAGGATGACAGACGGGCCCACCACTCTGACCTCTCCTCCCATTCCTCCAATGAGAGACTTCGAGACAAGCCCAGGTACACTATCATTAAAGGCCAATTCTGGTATATTTCAAGCTGTAAAAGCTTTTAATGAGCTTTTCCTCTCAGCCTCAGGGCTCAGAGACTACATCTGTACGATGCTCTGAACCAGATGGCATGTAGCTGAGGTGTTTTGGGCATGTCTTATCAGGAGGGAGGAGACCCCAGAGCAGACCCGGGACATGCTGAGACTGTCTCTTTGCTTGCTTGGAAACTCCTTTGCGTCTTCCAGGCTTGGGAGAGGGAGGTCTGGGAATCTGCTTTCCTGTGAAATCAGAAAATGCGATTTCAGTTTTATTTTTATAGGGGGAAAAATAGAAAAAGAATAGCACAATCAGATAATACTCTATGAACAAGCACGGGGTGATCATGGGAAGGAAATTTAACAGGAAAAGATTTCCGGCAGCATCGGCTCAGGGAGGGGCAGCCATCACCAGGAATGCGCAATTAGGAACATAACACAAACTGTACCTATTTATTTGGCCGTTTGACCTTTTCAAGGATATTGGTGTCTATGACACCAATCCTAGTATGAATCCTAGCCCCTCCTTTATTGTTTGACCCTTTTTATTTTTCATGAAGTCGAGCACAGTGTTCATTCGGTTCACCAAGTTGAACTCAGTCACATTCCTATGATATCAGCTGATCTCAGTGCTAGCCCACATAAACTAATGGTTCAACCGATATCTTCCTGAACATCCTGTTTTTCAGTCTTGTAGAGAATCCTGTTTAACTTGCTTTAGCCTGCTACCGTTGCTGCATCTAAAAGCTGCAACCCCCATCCACCCGTGCTCCTTTTCGTGCTTATTCATGTCATATCTGCCATCCATGCCTGCTCTGTTTTGGACTAGTTGGTCTTGCAACTGCTGCTTTCCCCATCTCAGGATTTCCACTACACACGTGCATATGGAAGGACAGGAAAGTCTAAGAACAGAGCTGTACTCCCAAATCTTACTGCAGAAA
The DNA here is from genome assembly GCF_000239375.1 of Pundamilia nyererei. Lineage (NCBI taxonomy): Eukaryota > Metazoa > Chordata > Actinopteri > Cichliformes > Cichlidae > Pundamilia > Pundamilia nyererei. Next base: position 2,865,751 of record NW_005187417.1, read on the forward strand.
TAAAGTTCTTCTTTTACTTTCGTGGTCCTGACTGAGTTAGAAGATTTTGTGGCTCCACAGGTTATGCCAATTTGCACTACACACCTCTGCTCCAAAGATTTGTGGAAGATAAACTGAACTGGGTTGGGCAACGACTCCAAATCAACTGGAATTTTATACAGGTCATTTCAAATGTTTGAGTCTGACAAAAAGCAAACACACAAAGTTTAATCCTTGAAGAGCTGGGTCTGTATTGTTTTGGCAACTGCTTGTGACCTTGTGTCTCATTTTCATTCATAGGAAAGAATTATAATTAACATTTCCTCACAACAAAAGATTTGTCTGCCTGCTCTACAAACAAACAAAAACCACAATCATCTAAAAAATGATTTTAAGTGTTGCTTTGTTTTGTGCTTTTCTTAATTCTAGATAACACAAAAGCATTGAGCTCTGCTTTGGTCAGTCATTTATTACGAATGAATTAAATACACCAGAAACAAATCAGGATAATGTAGGATTATGCTGATTTTATGCTTCATGAAGCTCAGGCAGCCCGTCACATCAAATATCGGAAAAACCACCATGTTATTAAACCAAACCGGAAAAGGAGTCATAATTATATCAACCGAATTAAATGTGTAAAATGCTTCTTTTAAACTTTCCAAAAATTTGGGATATTACTAGAGAGGAACCGCCTAGCAGGCTGGCAAAAATGGGTGCCATGCCGACCCCATTCAGAGGTGCCGACAGAGACGTTGAAGATAAGGCTGCTTTGCACGCAGAGAGGGAGGAGCCACGCTCCGAGACACCACCAGGTAAACATGATTTCGCCCTGAATATACAAGACTGTAAAAAATAAATAAAAGTCAAATCAGACAGTTGAATTGAATACTGACTGTAAATGATTTTGTTTCTGCAGTACCAGCTGCCAGTGTCGCCCCAAAGGTTCACGCTCCCCCTAAAGTGCCACTAAAGCCAAGTGCAGAAGACCTGGAAATATACGGGTCAGTATTAGTTAGTTGTTGTTTGTTTGTTTGTTTGTTTGTTTTAATTGAGTTGCTCAAACTCAGATTTACTCAAAAACAAGAAGCCAGCTTGGTTGTCTCCGTCATAAATAGACTCTTCCTTTGTCAACTGTTGTTTCCATGTTTCCATAATGCAGGCCGAACACGGTGATGGTGCGTTTCCAGAAAGGTGACAGTGTGGGTCTGCGGCTGGCGGGAGGAAATGATGTCGGCATCTTTATCGCCGGTGTTCAGGAGGACAGTGCAGCAGAGCAGGAGGGTCTCCGGACAGGAGATCAGATCATGAGGGTACAGCATGTTTTAGTTCCACATTTAAACCCTGCACACACAAGAGTGCTGTGTCTGAAGTTGGAGGAAAAAAGACAGAAGCTTCATCTTTGAGACATATATCAGGCCAGATTTCTCATTTTATTTCCTATTGTGTGCTTCAGGTGAACAACAGAGACTTCAGAGGCATGGTGCGTGAAGATGCTGTTCTCTACCTCCTGGAGATTCCTAAAGGAGAGGAAGTTACCATTCTTGCACAGAGCAAGCCTGAAGGTACTGGACTGGATAAAGAACAGTTGCACAAACAGTACTAATGCCAAAACCGTCCTGTGTTAAAGTATATCACATAGACACACACAGAATATGATAAAAAGTCTTAGTAGTCTTGTATGAAGAGCCAGTGGCTTGCTTGCTTTTCTATTTCCTGTAATTTATTTATTTTTATGATAATGGATGAATGAGGAGAAACAAGAGGCCCAAATTTGAGCCATGTGGGATGCCAAATAATGGTGGGGGGGTATTTTTAGCTTCTGTTTTTTTCTATTTTTGCCAGTGTATAAAGATGTCTTAGCATCTGGCAGAGGCGACTCCTTCTTCATTAGAACCCACTTTGAATATGAGAAGGAGGCCCCGCAGAGCCTTCCTTTCTCCAGGGGGGAGATCTTCAAAGTGACGGACACACTCTATGATGGCAAACTCGGCAACTGGCTGGCAATCCGTAGTGACAAAAACAACCAGCTGTTAGAAAAGGGAATCATCCCCAACAAGAGCAGGTATGCAATGATGATCATCTTTGTGCAGACAGCCTTTCTGCCCCCTGCTGGCTGTCAGAACGTGATGGCTATGTTTTTTGTTGTTGTTTTTTTATTTTAAATATAAATATTTCAAGTTTTTAATTTTTTTTGTATTAAGGATTTGGCTGGATATTTTATCATTTTACATGTTCTTTCGCTGGTAAGAAATCTGCATATCATCGTGTGAGCAGTCTAACTAGACAAAGTCATATATTTTCTTGTTTTCGATATCAGAGCAGAGCAAATGGCTAACGTCCAGAATGCTGCACGGGCTGCATCGGGCAATGACAGAGGAGACTTCTGGAGGATGAGGGGCCAAAGAGCTGCAAAGAAGAAAGATTTGCGCAAGAGTCGAGACGACCAGGGTAACGTTCCGGTTACACGCTTCCCCGCCTACGAGAGAGTGGTATTACGTGAAGGTATCCAGGAAACACTTTCACCCTGCAATTTTACCTGAGGCATTTTGCAGAGGTCCTCGCTGTGCCAGGACTTCTGAATTAATTCTTTTTGTTTCATTTAGCTGGTTTCAGGAGACCGGTGGTGATATTTGGGCCCATTTCTGACGTAGTTAACGAAAAACTGGCTACTGAACTTCCTGATCAGTTTGTCATTGCTAGTAAGTATCACGACTGCCTGTAAATAAACATTAGCACTAACAGAAAAAGATTTCTGTAGGCTTTCTTTACTCTGTTCTTGTTTGTGAGTGGTTTTTATCTCCTCTTTCAGAAACTGAGCCCAAGGATGCAGGAAGTGAGAAGTCCTCGGGGGTGGTGAGATTGAACTCTATCCGGCAAATCATTGAACAGGTATGGTATAATCATTAGAAGATAATGACGCTGTATGAACACTAGTGCAGTGGCTGTTATGGGAGTGCGCAACACCCATTTTATATTGTTATAATTTATTATTTCCCCTATTTTTAATTTTATGTCCCCTAAACACCATTAAACCAGAGTTGAATAATAGTGGCTCAAAAATATAAAGCTTCAGATATCAAGCCAAAGATCCCCAGCGTAATTTTGGGTGGATCCTTTTGGAGTTGCATCAAAACTCCAAAGGGACTTGTTGCATCAGAAGCATAAAAATCTGCCAACAGTGGAGCATCTAAGAAGAAAGAGTTAAAGAATAACTTGTGCAGCCATGTTTGTTGGAACCCATTTGAATTTTAGACTAAGTGATCTTTTTTATAAAAGATTTGACCTCATAGTTTCATCCACCTGTTTGAGGGCTAAGAATTAAAATAGGGTAGGGTTGTTAGTCTGTTCTGGTCAGCTAATCAAAATTTAATTTTAATTGAGATTTTGCTTTCCAGCTATTACCCTTTATTACCTTCCATAAAACAAGTCATCATAGAGCGCTTCTTTACATGCTTTAGTGCCGTTTTGTGCAGAATTTCAACTTCCTCTACATCAAAACAACCTTTATATCCCAAAGTCCATAGTAACCAAATAAACTGCTAAAAGAGACAATGTCATAGTTGAAATTCACCTGCAGAGTTTGAAGTGGCTCAGATGAACAGCTGTCGAGAGTGACTAACAGAGATTTCTGTGCAATTATTACTCATCATCCGACATATAACCATGTTTTTCTTTTTTATTATTCTCCTGCAGGACCGTCACGCTCTGCTGGACGTGACTCCCAAAGCTGTGGACACCCTGAATTACACTCAGTGGTACCCCATCGTCCTTTTCCTGAACCCTGACAGCAAACAAGGTCTGAAGACCATGAGAAACCGCCTCATACCCGGATCCAACCGCAGCGCACGCAAACTGTATGAGCAGGCCCTTAGGCTGAAAAAGAGCTGTTCACACCTTTTCACGGGTGAGTTTTATGTGATTTACGGCATGGTTGTCCGTAGTTAACTTGTGATTAATCAGATTATTTTTTTTTTAATCAACTGTAACTGTGCCCTTAACAGGATAGTTTTCATGTTTCTAATATTCTTACCAGCATGGGGCGGAAAATATACATACTTTATTCACATTTATGCTTATAATTATTGCAACAATCCAAATAATGACAACTACTACTGAGAAAACCCCCGGAGGTACTGCATGCTCATAAAATACACTGAATGTACGCAACAATTCGCTTCTTTCTCCATTTCTACTCACCATCCACAATGTAACTGATGAAACCACTTCCAGACAACCCGATCTACAGGTCACAGAGCCCACATGCGTTAATCGCGTGTCGAAAAGCCAATAGAGGCGTAAAAAGGAATTTGCGTTGACGTGGTATTGTCATGTTAACTTTGACAGTACTAAGTATTATGAAATCTTTTTCTTCCTATATTTTTTTCTTTTAAGAATTTTTTGTTTTGTTTTTTGTCTGTTAGACACCATCGACTTGAACTCGGCCAATGACGCATGGTATGGCAGTGTGAAAGATTTAATTCGGGAGCAGCAAGATAAAGCTGTGTGGGTGTGCGAGGGCAAGGTGAGTGTCAGTGAACTTCTGCAGACCACTTGTTTTTGTGTGAATTTGACTGTTTCTTACACCCCTTCGCTTTGCTGTTACTTTCTCTCCTCAGGTGGATGGTTCAGAGGAGGACCTAGATCTCCAAGACGACCGCATGTCCTACCTGTCGGCAATGAGTGACTACCTCAGCATGGACAGCCGGATGACCAGCGACTATGATGACACAGCGGACGAGGGCGGGGCGTACACTGACAATGAGCTGGACGAGACACTGGATGAACCCCAGCCTGTGTCGGCCATCAGTCGATCATCAGAACCTGTACTGCCCGACGAGGTGGGCGTGTCTGCCGATAGACACTCTTCTTTTCCCCAACGTTGTTAATCCATCATCATCACTGTTAAAATATCTACTCCAACCCCTGTGACCCTTCTCTGTGTGCCGTGTGTTTGTGTAGCGGCCTCACCCTGAACCCCGTGTACGTATGAGAAGAGAGGTGAACAGAGAGCCAAGCCCTCCCCCTTCTTTCGTCCCTGAACCCCCAAAGGTGAGAACCTCTCCCTGCTTTCCTCCCGTCAGACATCACTGTCGCTACACTTTCTTGTGGTCTCTCAAGCTGCATCTCAATTTAAAGTCTTTAGACCTTTCAGTTCTTGGCAAGACTCGAAGTACCATCAGATCTGATTCAAACCAAGCTGGAAAGGTCTGAGGGTAGAACTGTCTTCTTTGGACTTCATTTAGTGCCGGTGTCCATTTTCAGAACTTTTTCTTGATAAATAACAAAAACTCTAATCTAGATGAATAAAGTTGCCCTTCTATACATCAGTTAAGAGTGCATCCAATAAAGGAGGATCTATTTAAATTGCTTCATTTGGTACTTCCTCTGCAAGCCGCTTTGGAACCCACCTGCACCTTGAACTCCTCCTCTAATTGATGTTTCTTTCCACATATGCACATATGTACCTGCAAATATAAGGGACTGAAGATGAGGGGGAAAAACACCTTTTGTTGCCTAAACCAGCTGTGACTGAAATAAACTTTCTCACACTAAGCTGATAAAAATGTTCAAAACTCCTGCCTGCCTTATATTTGGAAGTGGCTCTTCCTTAAAAAACAACAAACCACATATTGTAGTTGAGCAAATGATCACAAATGGTTCTTTTTTTGTTTGTTTGTTTGTTTCAGGTTCGTGCTCAGACTCGAACTGACTCCACACGGAGCTACGAGTCACACTCCAGCAGCACCATTAGCAGCGACGCAGTGGGCGGAAACAAGCCGCCTCCCCCTCCCGTGAAGCCTGTGAAGCCCACTATCGCCCGCCAACCAGTGAACCAGTCGTCAGAAGATCAGAGTCCGGGGAAAGACGACGAAGCGGAGGACCCCGCCAACAAATCCTTCCTGGGCAAGGTTAGACTCATTTATTGATTTAAATGAATTAATTATTTTTTATTTTATTCTTATACCAACAAGGCAGCTATCTGGGGCAAAAAGTCAGACTTTTTTATCTTTCTTTCTTCCCTTGCTTTAGAAGATTTCACTCTGGTATTATATCAAACTTATTCCCTTCTCCTCCTTTTGTTTTTTTTGTTTTTTTACTTTCTCTGCATCTAATGTGAAATAGAAAATGGGTGACCAGGTAACTACAAATTTACCAACACATGTTTCCAACCCTCCCTTCAAATCCACAACAGCTCGTCATGCATCACAAATGTTCCCATTAATAAATCTCATTATGTATTTGCGTATTTACAGACACTCTTGTCTGTAAATGTTTCATCTGACAATCACTTCCTTGTGAGTTACACCATGTGAGTGGACGTGTGGCATCTATGCTGTTTTGTTTTTGGTTTTTTAAATCAAAAATTGAAGTTTCACTTTTATTTTCTTCCAGATTAAAGCGTTTGAGAAGATGGACCATCTGGCAAGAGCTCAGAGGCTCCTGGAGCTACAGGAGGCAGAAAACGCTCGAGTCAGTAGTGCTGTCTTTCTTCATGGTACAGCTGTAAACTTCAGAGCAGGAACAGACACAGCAGGGAGCTTTCAGTTGACTTTTGGCAGTTGAATCCTGTCAGATTTATAGAAAGCTGCATTTAAAGTTCCTCTTACTTCCCCGTCTGTCCTACAACAATCCTGACATTCCCATATCCAAGTCCAGTGTCTAAAAGCATTTTCTGATGTTCAGTCAGATCCATGAAATGTACATAAAGATGCCTGTGTCCAACATAAATTGGTTTGTGGACTCATTTTGAAGCCTTGAGCATTTTGTCTGTCACCATCTTGCTGTTTTGAAACTTTTTTCTTTCTTTTTTTAATCCACTTAAGTCTTACCTGTGAATCATCACGTGTCTACACTTGGCAAGCTTTGCAAAGAACAAGTTTTTAATTGTACCAATAGGCACTTTGTTCCTGTTTCTTGGGCTGAATTTACAAAAAATCCCAAAGATAAGAGTTTGATAGGAATCAAATAATTTTGCACCAACAAGATGATTCCTAAAAACCTGCCATTGGTCAGGATGAACCAAAAAATAAATGAGAAAACAGCATCTGTCATGTAAAGACATTTTGTTAAGAAATAGGAAAAGAATCCAGCAAAGACCTGAAACAGGACCTAAGAGATGCATCTGATCTTTCAGTTGATCAGCCTACTGTTCACTGAAGTTTCATCAATAATATTCTCAGTGGAAACAGTCACGTACAAGCTCTGTATTTCCTTTGATGTTTGCATGTTTCAACATAATTTTTTTGTAAATTGTAATAGTCAGAATCTACCTTGCCTTGATTTACAAGGCAAGGTAGATTCTGACTATGTATTAATGTATAGATGTATTAATATTATTACAGTACCCCTCACAGTAGTTGAACTTTGGACTGCAGCATCTGTCCTCCTACTATTTACTCTAAAAAAGCAGCACTCCAGATGGGAGGAAGAGACACCTGGTTTAATGTTCACCGGGGTTTAAGAGTGTTATTTTAAGGTAGAACTAAAAATCCTTCAACTAAAGAAAGATACACTTGCAGCCTGTCTGGGTATAGTAGGATATTTTATTTCTGTTCTTTACTTTTTTGTATTAGATCTGACATATCTGGGTCTGTCCTTCTCTTTATGCAGTTGGAAATCGCCCAGAAGCATCCAGATCTCTACGCTGTCCCAGTGAAGCTGCCAAAACCCAACCTCAGCCGTCCTCAGCCAATAGGGTGAGAGCAGAGCCTCATCTCTGACATCATAAAAAATGTTCTATTTTTATAAAGATGCAAGTTTATGACCCGTGGTGTGTGTGTTTGTGTGTGTCCAGTTCAAGCTCCATCCCCGAGCCACAGACTCCCTCCAGGCCGCCGTACTCTGAGTCGAGAGGACACGAGGACGACGAGGACGACTACCGCCGCCAGCTGGCCGACCAGACCAAGAGAGGATATTACAACCCCCAGAAATACAAAGACACTGAGCTGTAAGGCTGGGAAAGCAGGAAGTGACATCATCACCGATCAAAACTCTTCGAACTTCTTGTCGTGTCGTCAGTTTCAGACACTTTTCGCGTCCCTTGTTGTGCAGAAAGCGTGGTGCCCCACGCACACAAACGCACACAGATATCTCTGGTCTACCTTTGCCACTCGCCGTTACAGAAACTGTGCACAGCTGATGTTTCAATGTAAATATTCTGTTGGTGTCTGTGATCTATATTTTATTTTCCCGCCTTTATTCCGGGACTCAGTTTGTGCCTACCGTGTGTCACCATCACACAGTAAAACGCCCAATGTTTGGAAGGATAAGAAGCATAAAAGAAATGTAAACACGTCACTTGAAGCCATTTCAAACAGCTGGAGACGTCACATTTTTATACTCCCTTTTTGAACAGAAGAAAAATTCATGAACTTAAAACACAGCAATGCAAATTAACTATAATGGCGCAATTGTGTCCTAAATTTAAGGTTCATGCTCTGCTGCTTAGGTCCTCTGCAGGTGGGACACAAAAGTATGAATATAGTATGAATACATGAAGTGAAACTTGATGAACAGTCGAGGCCAAAAGTTTGGCAGTGGCACAAATTTTTTTCATTTAGATTATATATGTGATGCGCTTTGAATACTTTTACTGGTAAATTTATGCAAAGAGTGAGTATTTGCAGATCTGCCCATTCTTCATAACATCTGCTGTTTTCTGTGGTTTGCTGGGTATCAGCTTCTGGGCCAAATCCTGATGGATGGTGATCTGTTTCTGTTGACCTTTGAGTCTTGATGGGTTGACATCACTTTTGCCTTGTGACATGGTGAAAATGCACCATGTTATTTTCGCCATGACATGGTACATACAGCAGCAATTGTCACCAAATTGCTGCTGTATGAGCTGTTTGTTGTTTGTTTTTGTTTGTTTTTGTTTTTTTTTTAGTATGGTCAATCCTTACAAAGTGAGTTGACAAACAGGCAGAAGTCAGGATTTGGACCAGGAGTCAATGCCCAGCAACTTCAAACTTCAATAAATTCTGGAGCGGCAAAGTGTGACAAGCACAAAATTTCTGCTACTACCTAAACGTTTGACCATGACTGTAGAAAGATTGTTGTATCACAATATGAAAGTCCCTGGTTTGAGCTTGCTGTCTGGGACCTTCAGGTGGGTGTAGACTCTCTTGGAAAGCTCCGGTTCCAGGGGTTGACTGTTGTCTGGCGCCACCAGTCCAGGGTATACCTGTCTGTCCTCGAGTGATGGATGGAATAGTCTCAAGAAATCATAATAAAAAAGTTTTTCAGGTTTTCATAATTAAACAATAATGTGAAGCAACAGAAATAGCTGTTGATCCCACTGAGTTGCCGAATACCATCAGTGCTGCGCGTGGAGCAGGTGCAAACCTTTTGGACACAATAAAAATGTAACAAATGTAAAATTAAAACCAGCTAAAAACACTGTAAAGATACAACTAATGCCTGTTATTGATACACCGTGCAGTTATTTTACATTGTGATGGTGAATACACGAGGCTGAAACTGAAGCGAGCAAACGCCCAAATCACTGTTACAGTTCTGTGGACTGCACCTCAGCTTTTTCACCAATTTTGTGCGTTTTTGTGAGGCGCCACATGCTTCGGGCACGCTCCTCTGGTGTTAATTGTCCTCTAATCGCACCTCCCCTGCTGAACTACACATTCCAAAGTGGACGCCTGCGTCTGCAGCACGCCGCTGTGTGAGCTGTGCAGTCTGGGAAGCAGCTTATTCTCAAGTGCCTTGCAGCTCTGATTTCAGCTCGGGAGATAAAGGCTTCTACCTAAAAAGCACTTGTTTTGTTTTAACTGCTGTTGTAAACTGAACCAAGCAGAGGTTGGAAAGTATTTTCAGTACAGTTACTGCACACAGTCGAAATACACGAGTAGATTTAAACTGGAAACATCTTTCCTTTGTTCTTTGCTTTTGCTTTAGAAGAGCATTGCAGTCACTGAAGAGATGCGAAGTCAGAAATAGGAGATTCAGATGGATTGCATGAATGCAGCATCTGTATCTCATCATTGCATAATAATTACCAAAAGATTGCGCCCCCCCCCCCCTTTTCTTTTCTTTTCTTTTTTTAATTTAGTACTTTGGCGAATGCAGGGCTCTTGGATAAGATGGGGAAGCTGTGCAGCTGCCTGTTTAGCATTTCTGTGTTAGACCAGCGTGTAAATGACGTCACAGATTTCATTAAAAAGTGTATCACGAGCGAGGCGTTCAGACAACTTGTGATTGAGCTATGTTTCTTTATTAGCTGCTGGCAACCAGAGACAATCACATTTTTATTTTATTTTTTTATTGCTGATGCTTTTTTTTTGTTGAAAATTTTGAATATATATTCATACACTTGATTCAGTTCAGCGTTTGTGCACTACTGTTTGGGGAATGTGGTGACAATCATGTTGGTTTATCAGTCTCTCTTAAATGTTATTTTATGATTTGCTTGTTTTGTTTTGTCTCCTGAGTGTTACACAACAGTCTCTTGGGAAAATCTAATAAATGTTTTTTTTGTTTTGTTTTTTTACACAAAGTCATGTTCAGAGTGTCATGTTCCACCTTTGCTTTTGGGTTGCTTTTGTTTTAGAAATGCTGCTGTGTTGGGCTCATTGTCTTCAGATGTCAGATGGCCTCACATTTGACTCTGATACTTTAGTACAGAGAGGACTCCAAGGTCAGCTCGGGGACTGCAAGGTGCCCAGGCCTGTGGCTGAAAAACGAGCCAAAATCATCCCCCCTCCACCACCATGCTTGACAGTTTGTATGAGGCTATGTTTGGTAATCTGGCTGTGTGCATTATGGATCACTTTGCAAGCCTTCTGGACCAATGATAAGATCAGTTTGTTCAGATGAAGCTTTGCAAACCTGAGGTGTGCTGTCATGTTCTTTTAGAGAGAAGACTACTCTTCCTACTGGCAACCCATCTAAACAAGCCATACTTATTCAGCCTTTTTCTAACTGAACTGTCATGAACACTAAAATTTAATGTGCTAAACGAGGCCCATGGAGTCTCAGAGGAAGCTCTTGGCAGTGCAGTGAGCGCTCACTGACCTTGGGGTGAATCCACTGGCAAGATTGTGACATTGTGTTAAAACACAGCTAATATAGAGGTGGTCACACTTGCTTTTTGTCAGCAGCATGTGACTACTACCTGCCCTCTTTATTCCTATGGAAGCAAGTAAGTGTGTACTTCAGTCAAGTGAAAAAACTGTTCTAAATTTATACTTGAGAAAAGGTCGACTCCACCACTGGTCCAGTTTTAACTACTTTTCAAACAAAAATAAACCAAACGTCACAGACTGCTGCCTTTTCCTTTAGTTTATTCTGCAGAATTATACATGCAACCTTTACAACTTCAGCTTTAAACTCTTTTTGTGTCACCCTGACATTTTATAGGTCCAACATGATTAGAGTACATTCAGAGATTATACAGCTATTCAAACCAAAGCTAATATTGGCTCTGTTCTCCACCTAAATATACACAAGAAAATCCCAAATTTCTCTTTGGTCAAACATAAAACGTCACATTAACACTCGGCCTAGTGAGATAATCTGCCTTCTGCTGTCACACTGGAGATGTACATGTTTACATGACAGTCAACTGTACAGATTAAGGCAAGTCAAGTGATATCAAACAGGGAAGGGAGAGGAGGGATAAAAGGGATTTAAAACGGAGACAGGCGGGAGTGATGTGTCAAGCGAGACGTGTGTGTTCAGATGTAGACAGGTTGTTCCTGTGCTGTCAGCAGACGGTACATGGCTGCAGGCATCGTCTTCATGTGGATCTGGAGCAGAAAGGAAAAAGTGCAATGAGCAAACTAAACTCTCCTTAAATGAACCTTTTCCATGCAAGAATAACTTTTTGTAGAAAATTACAATAGCTTCTTTTTTAAAGATGTTGTCACATCATTTGTTTGTGTTAAACTGTGACACAGTTTAGGCCAGTATCAACCAGGGATGTACTTTGTTTCAGTGAATGCAAACGTTTACCTTCTTCAGGGCCCAGAGTTGATTAATCAGTGTGAATTTTCTCCACTGGAAGGCAATAAATGGTAAATGGCCTGTATTTGTATAGCGCTTTTACTTGGTCCCTAAGGACCCCAAAGCGGTTTACACTACACTCAGTCATCCACACATTGGTGATGGCAAGCTACATTGTAGCTACAGCTGCCCTGGGGCGCACTGACAGAGGCGAGAGTGCCGGACACTGGCGCTACCGGGCCCTCTGACCACCACCAGGAGGTAACAGGTGAAGTGTCTTGTCCAAGGACACAACGACCGAGACTGTTGGAGCCGGGGCTCGAACCGGCAACCTTCTGATTACAAGATGAACTGCCAACTCTTGAGCCATGATCGCTCATTTGAAAAATATTTTATTACAGAAGGCTACCCTGTTGAATAACTACCCAATTGTGGTGTAGGGGTTTAAGTGTACTTCTGGTCTTGGCGTCTGAGAGGGTCTCCTACGGTAAACTGGTCCCTGGGGAGGGGCTAGACTAAGGAAGTCCTAATGAAACTTAAGTCTTGGCACTGCATAACCACTCGTGGAAGTGGAATCTGGGACCACCTCCTCTAGGCCTGGCCGCCAAACACTTAAAGCTCATGAATACACCACTTATGTCTTATACATGAGTGATGGGAAGGCAGAGCCTTGGTTGTGCACCTACTGCACTGGACTGTTGTGCTGAACCGAGAGCTGAGCTGTCCATCCAAGTTTTGACCCTCAGTTATAGCCACCTGTGAAGATCTGGGTAATGACTGAAAGAGTAAGGTTGAGAATTCATGGGGCTGCAATAAGTCTCACCCGTAGGATGGGCTCAGTGTTAGGGACAGGGTGAGGAAATCTGGAATGATCTCATATTCATAGTGAGGAGGCAAAACGTAGTTATTGTGCTAGATAAATTGGTTTATGCCAATAGGACCAGGTGGAATGGACTGATTGATTTTTCATGGCGTGACCCACCCATACAATATAATGGAAAGATTATTTTCAACTGTAAGTCATGCAAAGCTGCCCTAGTAAAGGCAAGACTTTAAATATGGAGCTGAAAATGACAATAAAGCGTCTCCTTTAAAGTGAAATGGTGCTGTGCTGCACAAAGAACCCTGGGATTACAGCTTTAAAGCCGTAAAAAGGCTTTTAATGTGAAATATTGATGCAGGAGGGAAGGCATTCACTGAAGCAAGTCTTTCAGCTGCAGCTGTTTTCCTGATGGAACTGAGGCTGATTTTGAGACAGTTTCAATAATAAATCAAGAAGGCCTATAAAACGGGAATTTACATGTTAAAGATATTTTAGGATACGTCTCAAACATGTTTTTTGCTGCTGAGGTAAATAAAAGAACATATGTGGCCATTTTGAGTATTTACCTCTCCCATGGCATTGGACAGGATCTGAACAATCTTCTCGTGAGGAGTCGCCACGACGCTCTGGCTGTTGATCTCGATGATGCGGTGACCGACGCGGACGCCACCTCTCTCAGCGATACCGCCTCTCATCAGACTGCAGATCTGCACAGGAAGGAAACACAGAGGGATTTGGCTTAGTGGGGACACAGCCGATACCAAATCTAAGAATTTGACAAGAAGGACAATTCATTGAATTTGTTCCCTGCAGCTGCGAGTGAGTTTCAGTAGCTTCAGATACTCACTATGCCATTCTGGACGCTGAAGCCCAGCTGGTATCGGAGATCCGGCCTGCGAATAAGCACCATGGTGACAGGAGGGCACCTGACAATGTTCATCTTGATCCTGGACTGAGACTTGAGACCCTGGGGAAACAGCAAGCAGACATATGAGACAGATCCAGCAAACATTTAAGAACCTCTTCTGCTTGTAAGGGGTTTCAAATAAGATGAAAGGTGGAAAAGAGAGAGCAGCAGCGTACCTTGATGATGCTCTGGCAGGTGCTGAGAGGTAAACCCACCAAGCTTGTACCATTTATGGTCATGATCTGATCTCCGATGTTGAGTCGGCCAGACTTCTCCGCTGGGCCGGCGTGCATCATGCTAGCGATGATCACTGTGGGGAGGATTGACCCCCAGCCAGACTCCACGATCACCACGCCGAGGATCTCGCCTTTTTGCTTCTCGATGTAAACCTGAACGTGAATATGACCTTAGTTTCTTTAAAGATACCAAATAATGTTCATTTACAGCTTCAAAGTTGCATTTTGGGGATTCTAGTAGAACAAATCTTGTCGGATATCTGCTATAACTCTGTGAGGAGGGGCTCAGGCTTCCGAGAGCTCTCAGCCACATAAGGTAGCGGATCTTTGTTAGTCTGACATCGTGCCAAACAAACAGCCAGATGACTTGGATAATGAATGACTACAGTGTTTTTAGGCAATTTAGCAGCTGTGGCATCAAACTCAGATATAGAACGTATATATGCATAGCTGTATGTGTTAATGAAGCCTCAAGATGGACGTCTTAGTGCTTTAAATCCAAATGTGAGGTGTGTCTGAAAAGTGAAGGAGCACACCAATTTCTCAATCACACAGTAAAACATACCGTGCTTGATCCTAATTTTTACCCTAGTGTGTGCCATAAATTACAAAATTAACATCCCGTTGTGTTCAGTAAGACCTGAATGTGCAACTGAGACCACAAAATTCTCAAGAAAGTGCTTAAAGAAAGACTTAAGACTTATCCCATAGACCTCCCTATAACTGGCCGCCCCCTGCTGGCCACTAGATATGAATGCAGGTTTATGGCACTTCAGCACTGGCTTCAGTCTGTGAGCTCAGCTAACATCCACCTGAACACTGGATTGGATAATCTCAAACAGGATGTAACATTTAATCTGCTGCTTCTGCAAGCCACTTTGCAGCCCACCTTCAATTCATGTCATCCATTTCGTACTCCTCATGCTGTTTCTGACTTAACTAATGATGCAATACAATACAAGTTTATTTGTATAGCACATTTAAAACCAAGGGTATACCAAAGTGCTTCACAACAACACCATAAACAGATACGTCTGTTTTCACTGATGCTGGGAAATTTGCAGTTGCTCTCAACCGTTATCCTTTCCACATATGTGCATGGAGGGCGGATACAGTCAAATAAAACTTCCTGCAGGTTTTGATTAAAAGCGTCCCCTCTGTCTTTATTGTGGACTTCATATCAAACTAAGATGTGAATCGCACCAAAGAAAAAGAACTTTACAGAGACACTTTGGACACATATCAACAGTCACCTTCACCAATCCAAATCTACCACAGTCCTCCCAGTTCGGGCTTCTCGCCGCCAACCACACAACTCTGAAAAATGTGAGATGACAGCAGGCAGCGAGAGCGGGGAGGAGGCTCCGAGGTCAGAACAGGTCGAGCATCACAAATTCACCTTTATACTGAGGTTAGGAGTTTGCTCTTTTTATTAAAATGTCATCTCTCAGTACAACTGTCATGCAGCTGTGACTCCTAAACCAGATGCTCATGTAACAGCACTGCGAGGCAAACTAACAACACAATGAGCAGGAAAAACATTAATAGCCTGACCTGAATTAAAGAGATGTGTTGCTATTTTTATCTGAAAGATTCATCCATATGCAGAGTGGAATATTTTTATCTTGCGAATGCAATCGTGTCCCTGTCGATGATGATTAAAACCTCCCGACTGTGCCGCCACCTGCTGGCTGACTTACGTCTCTGCAGTTCTCCGACTTGGAGAAGTGGATGAGGTCGTCGTTGTACATGTCCTGAGTGTTGAGCAGGTCACTGTACTCCCTCTGGCTCAGGTCCTCGGGGTCGATGCCGTTGGCCCTGAGGAACTCCTGGTAGGCGACGCTGAAGGACTGACCGATGGACTGAGCGATGAGCTGAGCCTGAGAGAAAGAGATCAATCACGGATAATAAGAAACAAGCTACACTACAGCTGTACCTTTAAAGACATTCCCCACCCTAAAAATAAAAATTTTTATTCTAAGACCAAATCCTAAAAGAACGTATGGAATTTTTAAGCTCTCCCACTTTTTAGTTTTTAATTTTGTCCATAATTAATATTGGATCGGTCCTTTATGAATTACAAATATTTTCTTTCTTCTCAGGTTAAGGCTGACATCAGTTGTGCTTTTAGAAACAATGGAAGCAGATTTAAACTGCAAACTATAAATAACTCTCCCCTTTAGAGCTATTTTAGTGTTATTTATCCAATCAGATTTCTGTTTCTGTTTCTTTCTATTTCTGAGTATAGCTGTGGCTCAGGAGGTAAAGTGGGCTTTCTACCAATCAGAAGATCAGTGCTTTGGTGTTGAACCCTGGGTTTCCCTTAAATGCTCCTTCAGCTCATAAAAGGCAAGCCAGATTTGATGTGCCACTGAGAGTTTATGAAATTCTGAAGAAATAATCAGTATGGAAGTTCTTCAAGGTGTCCAAGCCTGAAGGATTTATGAGTTAGCAGTAGGTTACCTAGCTAGTAGATGTCTAAGGGTTATAATACCATATTTTGGCTAAAGTTGATTTCTTAAAAAAGAAAGCGAAAAACTCTGAAGGTAAATTGAAGAGCAACACTTGGAGGGTTAGTTGACATATAGTGATCTGCTACATGATGGTTAGCTGCAGAGCTATGGTTAGGCTAACTTAACACAAAAGCACCAGAAACACATAAGATGAGAATTAAATTGTTCTCAATAAAAGTTCATATTGGAGCTCCTAATGGAGAGACAAATACCATTGTACAGCAAGAAGACAATGCAGAAACAGACCAAATTTAAGGCAAAATGCGATGACCCATTGATATACTAAATTACAATTACATTTCAAAGACTTTTACAGCTATTTAACACTCTTTACAGCTGTTTTAGGGGAAATTTAATCTAACATGTTTTCAGACTTAAGAGGCAGATATCCTGCAGTAGATTACTTAGATAACTTTTATGGCCTGCCCTACATCAAAAGCGAAAAAGACCCTACACCCTAAAAATAAAAAGGTGATCAAGTTGAATAAAACCAGATTTTGAGGACCACTGTTTTTAATCATTGACAAAAACCACTAGTAACTCACATCCTCAGACTCGAAGACGTGGCAGATCATTCTGTACAGTCTTCTGTCATCTTGGGTTATGGTGGTTTGCTCTGCTGTGCTGTCCAGGTTTTCCTGTGCGCTGCGGGACCGGACCATCTTCCCTCGGGCCATCAGGACCACCATGTTACCAATGTCAGCTATGTAGGAGATTGTCCTCAGGGGCAGGTCCATTAAACACTCCTGGTAACGACAAATACATGAGTCACTTGTAAATACAGGCCCTGCATAATAAAAATAAAATGAATAATAAATCAAATCTAGTTTAACCAAATAAATAAAAAACAAAGGACCTAAAATTGAACCTTGCGGTACACCACAGATAACGTGAGCTTTAAATGATGAATATGATGTGGTAGCTGCTAATATACTAAAGGTTTTAATAGAAGTATGGAAAGTGTTGCAAGGGAAATTTGTAATTTTGTGGTGTTGATATAAAACAAAATAATATATGTTATGTTTATACCTGAGTGTCAGCATTGAGGACCTTGATCCTTTGTGTGGACATGAATAGATCAACCTCAGCAGTGGATGGAGCCTCGTCGTCGGGGCTCTGCATAGCCGAGAAAAGAAGTGAACAGAGGAGGCAACAGGTTGATAGAGAGCAGCAAAGAGAGTAGAGCGGGCGTCACGATTGTCCAGAACCTCCAAATCTAACAGCTGCTCATGAGATTGACAAAAGCAAACAGTCACGCCTGGTCTAATCTGCACTCAACAAATGAATAAGACAGAGACACTTGAAGCGTGCATGGCCATTCTCCTCTGTCGTCATCCTTGGCCACAAATTCTGCATAATGCATTGCAATCGCAGATAAGCAGAATGAAAAACAAACTCACCTTCTTCCTGTTCTTCGCCTGTTTCTGAGCTGCCTGCAGTGATCAGAAAGAACAGCGATTCAGAAATACAAATCAAGGCAGCGGTGATTTGAGGAAAAGGTGGACAAACACAAAAACTAACCGGATCATGCACTGTAGACTGCCTCTATTCCAAATGCCAAATCAAGGGACACAAGAACCTTAAAGGGGTATGTTGCGTGTGCTTGTGTGTGTGAGAGAGAGGGCAGTGGTGTTACTGTCTATCACATTTGACAACAGTGGGATGCCAGAGGCGTTTGCAGCAAACATTATCAAAAGTGTTCTCTGCATCAGTGTGACACAAACGACCCTGAAGAAAGACGAGCGACCTCATGTGTTTGCAGCAGATGTCTCATCACAACTCGAGGTTTCCAAATGCTGTCTGATCCCCTTTAGAGATCAAGGATTTAGTCTGTGAAATCAGAAGGCTCATTGTGTTTATGTGGACTCAGACTACAGTTGATTTAGCTTAAACAAAAATAAATGTGGCTCTAATATGTTATCCAGTTTGTGTAACCTTTATTTCCGTCCAATTCAATTATATAGCATCAATTTACACCAACAGTTGCCTCAGTGGGAAGGAAAAACTGTTTTAATAGGAAGAAACCTCCAGCAGAACCAGACTCAGGGAGGGGTGCCCTGCTGCCGTGAGCAGCTGGGGGTGAGTTCAGTACAAAAGACACACTGTGGGAGAGAGAGTCAGAGTTCATTGATTGCTAATGATTAAATACAATATAGAAGAAACTAACCAAAGGAAGGTTCTGGGTCACCTGATCCAGCCCTAACAATATCCTTTATCAAAAAGGAATGTTTTTTAGGGCCGAGTACAATAACCTCAGCTTTGTCTGAATTTAGAAGTTAGAGGTCATCCAGGTGTTTATGTTTTTAAGAGATGGTTATAGTTTAACTAACTGATTTGTGTCATTTGGTTTCATGACTAATAATGCTGGGTGCAGTGAAAATGTATGCATGTTTTTCTCTTAATATTACCAAAGGGACGCATGTATAATGTAAAAATGTACTGGGCCCAGCACATAACCCTGTGGAACTCCATTATTAACTGTTGTATATGAAGAAGACTTCCCACTTACCTAAACAAATTGAAACCAATCAGACAGATATGAGTCAAACAATTGCAGTGCACTTCCTTTAATACCAATGTGTGTTCTACTCTCTGTAGTAAAATATTGTCATTAACAACGTTAAATGCTGCACTGAGTTCTAACAGGACGAGCATAGAGATGACTCCACAGTGAGAAATCATAAAATCATTTACAACCTCCAGTTGCTGCTGTTGCAGTGCTATGGTGAACTCTGAAGAACTTCACTCAACACTCAAACAGACCATTCATCTATTTAACTCTGAAAAAGATGTGAAAGTAAACATATCCACCCTAACATCAGCCATTACTTTGTGGACTCCACATTTTGCCACTGTGTTGATTATTTGTAGCCATAGGAAACCATATTTGCACAGGAGAGTGCCATGAAAAGCTGCATCTATAAACTAAAATTTCACAGTAGAAAAATGTTTGTGAATCTGAAAACTGCAGCTCATGTGTCAATTCTTGTGCCATTTCTGATCATTTTAATGGAATATCATGACTGATATCATGGCTTGTTTGTGCTCCAGAATTGGTGCACGAGCCACCGTGCTGCCAATCACAGTTACAGTCACAACAGTTGGTATGGGATATTTTCCACAAATCCCTCTGCCCACATTAAATTAGGAGACACTAAGCATGCATGTGGACGACAGCCTCACACAGAAACAACAGCAGTTTATTTCTAGAGATTACAAGTGATTGCACTGTTCAAATGTTAGACACAAATGGATGAGAGGTTAGGTAACTGGCACTAGCGCTGTGGTTACAGCAAAAAAAAAAAAAAGATGACTGAAAATAAAATCTAGAGTCTTATGTTTCATGTGAATTAACTACATTTTAAAAAGTGTTTTTACCATTCACCACATAAAGCATCCTTGTTCAGCTTTGGTCACTAGAAGCCGAGTAGAAGCTTAACTTCACTTTCAAGGAGTATAGACAAGAACATAAAGTCTGAAGATGTTACAGCTCCAGCAACACGTGCAGCATGAAGAAGAGCTTCATTACAAAACCAGGAGTCATCCTCACCCTGATGAAATGCTGATTAAGTAATAAAGTTAAACTTCACACTACAAGCGCTGCTGCAGCTTTAACCTCTTTTTGTCTGCTGCAAACCAGCCCTCCATTAAATACGACACACACCAATATACCAATATTTAAGAATTAAAAACTCTATTTACTGATAACTATTATTCTACTATATCACACGCAATCTCGGTTTGTTTGTCTACCAGCACCTTGTACAAAACCCAACTCTGCAAATGGGTACATCTTAGGCTTCTTGAAGGTTCCTATCAGTATCAGATATTATGACACCATTGTGTTGCCTAGTAACCACCTACCAACAGGCTAAAATTGTAATGTTTGTAATGGCACCTTAAAAAAAGCATCGTCTCATTTTGATATCATAACAAGAGGCTCTAATTTTGATCCACAGATGTTTAATGATGCACGGTACATGATGGCGCCATCACGCTGCCTGGCAACTACCAAGCAACAGGCTGAATCTACTCATTTTTAGCATTTATGCAGCCATAACAACATATGAAAGCATATGAAAGCATATGAAAGCATTTTCATGATCATTTTCATTTCATCATGAACAGCAACAGCAGCACAAAGATGCTAAACTGCTGTGGTGTGGGCATGTACTAGTAAAGTTATCCTTCAGCTATTTCATTTTTGGTAAACAGTCCCCATGTGGATTCTATGCTCAACTTTTACTATAATTAAAATAAATAAATAAATAAATAAATAAACAAACAAATAAATACAATTAATAATAACAACAACAACAACAGGAACATACAATTTGAAAGGCTCCCTTTGAAAGAAGGTGTTTTTAAAAAAAAATCAAAAACTGTTCTTGTTTTTGATAACTAATAAATATAACAATACCTAATTTAATAGACTCCTTTTTGTATAGTTAAAAACTTCAACCATATAGTTGACAAGATATTTAGTTTCTACGCCACATGGGTGATGTCAGCGAGGTTATTTCCATTTTTTAGTACACACTCTATGGATTTGATATTTTATTTTTCAAGACTTCTTTAATCAGACATTATATTATAGATTATTATGTACAGCACAAAAAAAAAACTGTTATCAGCTACAGACACTGAACCTATTAAGTTGATCTAGTATCAGTTTTCATATCTGATCTGTTCATTTTCTTCAGTAACTGGAGCAGCTTAAATGCATAAAGCCACCGTAGAATCAACGCTTACTGTATTCACTTTGCATGAAATGCAATTTTATAGAAAATGTGTGTGGAAGAGCCACACACACACACACACACACACACACGACTGAAAACAAAGTCAGTTTTACAGAGAGCTGCACAGGTTTTAAAAAAGCCACAGCATCAGATTTAGCATCCTTACAGTCAGCTCATCCAGCTTACTAGACAGAAGCCTGTCTCTCTTTTTCTTTCCCATTCTAACAAATAAAAGGACTCATACATCCCCATCATCAGCTCACAGTCTCTGACCTTCTCCCTCTCTCGGCTTCTCAGACATTAACAGAGGCGACGTCCCCAAACTATCAGTCAACCATCCAGAGAGGAGCGCAGAGGCAGGCTCAGCTCCTGTCTTCCTCCTCCTGCCTCCAACTTACTTCTTCACAAAGCTCACGTCTCACTACTCATCTCTCACACTCAGATAGCTCTACGTTTGAATGCCATCTCACTCCCTCCCTCCCCGACACCACCTCCATTTAACTGACTGCATTAGAAAGAAAGGGCTGATCTGTTTTTTTTCTCATGTTTACAGTAACACCAAAAAGTCACATTTAAATTAACATCCTCTTATTCCTTATCCTTTTATTACGTCCCCATTTGCGTGATCCCCATTTGACATCATATACTGTGACTGAAGAATAAAGTGAGGTCTCCTAGCCTCATAGCGTTTATATAACATCCAGCCTGTACGGCTCTGGATCAGAAGCAGTGATCTGTGGTTGATTCACTGCACACACACACACACACACACACACACACACACACACACACACACACACACGGACTTTTTGCTGTGTTGCCCACTGAGGGCTTCTGACTTTAAAGACCCAAATACACAGCAAAGCTCAGTTCCATCTCCAATGATGCGTCAAGGCGCATTAGAAAATGCAGCTCTGAATCAGAGCACTGTGGCTTTAATATCTGAAATCCTTGATGTCTATTTTTCCAGCATGTAAAACATTTTGGCGCCCAAAGACATGTTGACCTTACCTCAAAGGAAATATCACCCAGACTGTGATAAGTGGGGATTAATTTACTCAAGACACATTTTTGTTCATCAGTCACCGGATAAACACAGGAGAATGCACAGATGTCTGTTAAGTAAGATAACACACACCACATAACTTAAAAACACTCAGTGGCCACTTTATTAGATACACTGGCCATTAACAAAAATGTCTAAGAAGCTAATCACATGGCAGCAACAAGACGGACCGCTAAAGGTCAAACTGAGCATCAGAATGGGGAGGAAAGTTGGATTAAGTGACTTTGAACGTGGCGTGGATAATTTTTCAACACGACCATCTCCAGGGTTTACAGAGAATGGTCCACAAAAGAGAAAATATCCAGTGAGTGGCAGTTCTCTGGCTGGAAATCCCTTGTTGACGTCAGAGATCAGAGGAGAATCGGTGAAGTGCTTCAAGCCAATATGAAGGCAAATGCTTAACTCAAATAGACACTGGTCACAACCAAGCAGAATAACCTTTATGAAAGCGCAGAACCTTGAAGTAGATGAGCTACAGTAATATTTGAATGTTCAGATTAAAATTTGATGTGAACAACATGAAAACATGGGTCTGTCCTGCCTTGTATCAGTGCTCCAGGCCTGCAACGGTGGTATAAAACTGTGGAGGATACCGGAGGATGAGTTTAAAGCCACAGGCTACCTAACCATGTCAGTACCTTCATCATCACAGGGTTCCCGTCTGATGGATGCTTCCAGCAGGCTAAAGCACCATGTTACAAAGCTCTGCTCATCTCATAGAGGCTGGAGAATATCCCAGCTGTCTGAGGCAGGGCACACACTGGGCTAAAATACAGAGACATACAAATATTTCGATGGGCAATTTGCCAGTTAACCTAACCCCACGTCTTTGGAATGTGGGAGGAAGTTGGAGAGAGAACCCATACAAACACAGGGAGAACATGTAAACTCCACACTGATGGTGGAAATGAACTCAGGACCTTGTTGCTGTGAGGCAATAGTGCTAACCACCATGCTACCTAGGGATGGGTACCGGTGTCCGGTTCTGACATAAACGGTAGTAACCAGACCGAAAAGCAGCGCACATTTCGGTGCTTTATTTCGGTGCTTTTTTTTCCTGAGCTGTGATACACTTCTAGCCAATCATTTTACGTTTCCGAGGATAGTAGGCGGGGCCAGGTACGTACGTTCTGTTAGAGCAGAGCTACAGATTAAAAATGTCCAAGGCGAAGCGGTCAAAAGTCTGGCTGTACTTCACAGCAAAATATGCAAACTCAGCAGCCTGCAACAAGTGCTTTAAGGTGATACTGTGATACTGTCAAAGGAGGAAACACCTCAAATCCGATGAAACACCTGGCGACGCATAGCGGGTTTTTTTTAAAGCCGAGAAATGCGCCGTATTTGATAGCTTGCTGCGAGACCTCACACTGTGCACGTTGGGTGGGTTGCCAGTTATCGGACCCGGAGCAACATCCCCCAAAAACACGAAGAATAGAGTCCTGGCCCCTAGCCCTGCCAGTGTAGCAGAAATGATGAGGATGATGATGGCAGCAGCAGCCGTTCTTCTCTGCGTGAGTAGCTTCATGTTGTTCGAGTGTAATTTACGTTGAGTAGGCTAACCACGTTATTACATTAATGCATGTAAGCTGAACTAGCAAACATGATCATAGCTACATGCGGCTGTCCTCTTGTTTGATGGCAGATACTCCCTTCACCCTGGACAAAAAGGCTAAAATGACCAAAGAAAAAGTGGGAAACAGCTGAACATGAGAGGATTTTGGACAAAGTTTGTGTTTTTTTTCCATTGTTTAAGCACTGCTTCCAGCCAAGAGTGATACCATATATGCCCCATAGCTGCAGAAAAGGCTAACATTGTTATCTTTTTACAAAAAAAACCCAAAACAGCTGAACATGAGAGGTTTTTGGACAAAGTTTGTGTTCTCCATTCTTTAAGCACCGGTTCGAGCACCGTTTAAGCACCGGCACAGTTTCAAAAGTACCGATTTGGCACCAGTATCGGATAAAACCTAAACGATACCCATCCCTAATGCTACCCCTTGTATTCATGGTAAAACAAGAAATAATTATGACCTCTAGGGAACATTTAGTTCCTATGAAGTCTTAAATTTACTCACAGTCAGTCACAAATTGATTTTTTTTGGTCTCCTCACTCTCTAAAACTGGCAAAATCAACCTCATCAATCCGCAGATGCCATGAACGTGTCACATACGCACGTTAGGTCAGCAGTTACAGATACACAAAAATTAGATATGGGCCAGGCCTGGCATAGATGGCACTGTCCATGCGATGGCATGCCATATATGGCTCGATTATGGTTTGGTTTATTCTGGCCCAGGCCCATAGAAAACAGGTCTGGCATCAAGCTGGCACTTCTGACTGACCGGTGTCATGGCAGAGTGTATGTCAACCAGATGTGGGCCAGGTCTGGCAATGATGGCACTGTTTATGTTCCTATTTTAGTTAGAAGACCCAAATGCCATGTTGCAATACTATACTGCTATGGTAGCCAACATTTCAAATGCAGGTTTGTGAGTGTACACTTTATCCAAAACCTAGTGAGGGTTTACTCATCTTTGCCAGTGAGTGGCTGTAGCTCAGCAGGTAGAGCAGGTCACCTACTAATCGGAAGGTTAGTGGTTTGAGCCCTGGCTCCTCCAGGCTGCATCTCAAGAATGTGAATTTGTATGAATGTAGTTAGGAAGCACTCAGTGTAGAGGAAATGTGTGATTGGGTGAATGTGGCATGTTGCATAGAGCACTTTGAGTAATCAAGGAGAGTAGAAAAGCATTATATAAGAATCAGTCCATTCACTGTCTGAGCCTTGCCATGTTACTTTTGCATGTTCTGGCACATGTTGTTATTACATGGCTTGATTAAGGTATCATTACATTACATTACATTAGGCTGAATGGCAGAATGACAGATAGTCAGATTAACAGTATTTTGTCTCTATCTGCAGGTTTTACACGCTTACATATAAACACACAGTTACTGTCCCTCCATTTACAAAGGCAGAGGCGTCACTGTGTGATTATTTTACATGTAGTTGTTTTTTCCTGTGTAATAATATTCAACATTGCTATCAAGAAATTTTTCAAAAAATGCCTCTCTGTGCAAAATGGGTTTAAAAACATAAACAACTGTGGGATACTGTTTGTCTGTGATTTAGACAAATCGTGGCAGGATCAGCCTGATATTATTTGTATCCCACTGTAACTTTACTGTATAAAGAGCTAACATCTCCAATATGTCAGGAGTAGTTAGTCATTACAACAAGTGTTTGTGAACTAAAAATCAAGAATGTGGGATACTGTTTGTCCGTGATTTAAACAGCCCAGCGCTGCTCCCGACGAAGGGAAAACCAATTCTGCAGGGAGACCTACCTCGGCACTTGTGCAGGTGAAGCCAAAGGGAAGATTTGCTTCACCATATTTTCTAGTCTTTGGCTTAGAAGGAAGTTGGTTTGGAAACATATTCAGCTATGCTTCATCTCCTGCTTTGCGTTTGTGGAGGCGCCCCGTGCTAGCAGTGTCCAAATGTTGTTGGGTTTTTTTTTTTCCCCTTTTCATACCACGCCCCCCCCCTGAAATGGCTCTGCACCCCCCTAGGGGACGGGCCCCACACTTTGGGAAGGTCTGCCTTAGGGTCATGTC
The DNA here is from genome assembly GCF_000239375.1 of Pundamilia nyererei. NCBI lineage: Eukaryota > Metazoa > Chordata > Actinopteri > Cichliformes > Cichlidae > Pundamilia > Pundamilia nyererei. Next base: position 2,891,590 of record NW_005187417.1, read on the forward strand.
CAATTTCTATGAAGCTGGAATAGATCTCCGTGATTGTTAGTCCAATACCAAATAAATATGTGGTTACCCACTGCACCATCTGTGAGTTTTTCACTCACATCCTGACATTTCTGGTTTTATTTTAAATATAAACCCCTCTATGAGTCTTATTTTACCCTAGATAGGCCTTAATAACAGGTATCTGTTACATAAAGAATAGTTACAAAGGGAAAGCCACATTTTTTTTCCTGTTCATATCCTTTCACTGTGATGTGAACACAGAATGAAACGTGCTCTTACTCGGACTCTGCTCATGGCCTCTTGGGCCTGCTGCATGCGGGCGCTCTTTGTGGGCGTCCTCTCTGACAGCAGGTGGGTGCAGCCCATGTAGGTTGCTGCAAAGATGATGCCATCAATAAGGTCTTCAGGGTCACACGGTCCCGGGACTGCATTTAACAAGATGCACTTGTTAGAAAAACACACATAAATGCTGCATATGTACATTAACATGCTTTCAAATAAATATCTGATATATGAGAAATACAAAATATGAGACAGAGGTTCAGCTGAGAATAAAAATATGATTATCACTCACCGTCTACAAACGTGGGAAACTGTGGAAGAGATCTGCGAATCTGAGAAGGCGCAGGAAATTAAAAAAACAACATTTATTATTTCTCCTCACATGCTGCAGATCTCCACCGACTCATTCACATTCAGATGAACACCTTATAAGAGATGCAGGCCTTTGCAAGATTTATCATCACCCTAGAGTCTTACTGTGTTTCTACGATGGCATTTTAGATTCATTTAAGGGGTCGCAGGAATGTTACTGGAAAGAACAAGAGATAAGAGCAATATTCTATAAATATGGTGGAAGTTTTTTTTTAACCTTTTTTTCCTTATTGGTAAATTTTTATTCATAAATTTGCAAACTTTCTTATAGCAAATTTGTGTGTTTATGTCTTAAATATGTGACTTTTTAATCTATTTGATTTGTGAGGGGTTTTTTTTTTTTTTTCTCTCTCTCTCAACTGTGTAAGTTTTTTTAGTTAATTACTTTATTTCTTGTAAATTTGTGACTTTTTAAATCTCTTAGATGTTGGAGTTTCTTTCAAGTAAATTTGTGGGATGTTTTTTTTCTCCTACATTTGTAAATTATTCTCATAAATTTGCAATATTTTTCTAGTAGATCTGTAAGTTTACTTTATGTCAATTTTACACATTTAGTTTTATACCTCATACATTGGCAAGTTTTCCCCCCATAAATCTGAGATTATTTCTTGTAAATCTGCATTTTATCTGCATTACTGAGTTTCCTTTCTCATAATTCTATGACTTTAATATGACCTTTTCTCAGAATATTATCCCTCCTTTTCCACAAACCTGCACAGGCTGTAACACGTTTTCAAACACCCAAAGATCTTTCTTAGCCTTATTATGACCCACATTTATAAAACTCTCATGTGACATTTATTCCAAATATCAGTCAGTTGTTATCTACAGAAACTTAATACTGGGTAAAACAAAAAGCTGCGTTTTGGTAAGTTAAACTCTCACCTCCTGCACAGATGGCTTCTGAGGAGGTGACTGTTGCTGAGCTTGAGTCTGTGGCTGTTGAGAGGGGAGCTGCTGCTGCTGCTGATGTTGACACTGTTGATGCTGATTAGGCGGCATGTGTTGGTACGGCTGTGGCTGGGTGTATGTCTGCGGTGACCTAGCGGCATCCCTCTGCTGTGACTGGTGGCCTTGTTGGTGCAGGTGGTGGTGATGGTTGTGCTGGGACTGTCCAGTGTGATAACTTTGGGGATTGGGTGCTCTAGAAGAGTGATCAACCCTCAGGGGACTGACCGGATCCCGAACTGGAGCTGAGGTGTAGCAGCTTGGAGACTCAGAAGCTGACTCAGGGGGTGAGTGAGGAGAAGACTGTGGGAGGGGGAAAAGAGAAACAGGAAAAACCCCTGTGAAACTGCAACTCGATACAAGGGTCAGGATGAAGCATTAATACGTGTACCATAAAATCAAATGAGAGCTAGCAATGTAAGCTAACTGGAAAGGATAAAAAAAAACTTTATCAGTGCAGCGCTCCACAGAAAAATCACTTGATGACATCAGTCAAGCCCTAAAGACAGTCTACTATGTTTTTTTATTTATTTATGGAATTTGTTGTTAAAATGAGTGCAGTGCGATTGTGGCTCAGCAGATAAGAGTTTAAAAGTCCTATATACTGTAAGTACCAAATGTTCTATTTAGTGGGAGTAGATATCCCTTATATCAGGGGTGTCAAAAGTAAGGCCCAGGGGCCAATATTGGCCTGGAAAATTTTTAAACTTTTAAACTGTAACATTTTCTGAGAATTAACAGAAACTCACAGGACAGTCTGGGCAACAAACTACCAGAACTACTACTATAATTTTACACATTAATCATGTAGTTTCACTGGTCCAGCCCACTTAACATCAAAGTGTTGCTGTATGTAGCATGAATTATGTCATTTAAAAGGAGTCTGAAATCCCTGCTTTATATAGTGATCTCAGGCACAAAGCCCCACCCACGCACTATTCAAACTTTCTGTTTATCAGGGGCAGCCAATCAGAAGAAAGATGTCTATAATGACTGGACAGACAGCAGATGAACTGAGGGGCTGGACCATGAATATGGGTTATTTTGCACTGTGAATCATGCAAAGCTGCTCTAGCAGAGTCCAAAATTACAGAGGTGGAACTGAGCCCAATAGATCCCCTTTAACACTGTGGAAAATAAACAGCAGTAATACATAATAATATTCTAAAATACATTTTCAAATATCACTGCTTTAAAATGATCTTTATATGTTTCTCCATCTTTGTTCAGCACCAGCCTAATTCTGCTCTGCCCCCTGCCTCCTGTTGACATGCTGGGCTACACAAAACTCCTATCTCAGCTAAGTCGCGCCAAAATCATGAATTAATACTTTACTCGGTGCCATACCACCTTACCACCAGGTGCGATAATTAACACTTTGAGGCACACTCAAAAAGACGATTCTTTGCTAACGTGAACATGAAGGATTAATTTTTTTTTTGAGTAAAATGCAACTGAAATACACAAAATTAAAAGTTTATTTATTCAAATAATTAATCATTGAGGGAAAAATGCTTGGAATAACTGAATGAATACCAATCAATCGTATTTCATTTGACCAGATTCTATTAAATAACATTTTTACAATTTATTTATGTAACAAAATTACATGTAATCACATTACTTAAATTCTAAATTTTGGCATAAATAATTTGAGGGCACATGAGTAGTAGTGCATCATGGATTTGATGTGCTTTCTGGTAGGGGTATATATAAGATTAATAGTAAAGAACTCAAAGAGACTTGGACAAAATATTTCATGATTTCAACTCTGGTGACTATGATAGATACCGGCGGCTCTATAGCAGTGTGAGATAATATTTACTGAGGCTCAAGTTTCTCAAATATTTGAATAGTAATCAAATTAATAAGAAAATAAAATTGTTTCTGCAAGTATTGCTTTTTTTATGTGCACCTGGTAGTATGTAGCTCACAGTCTATTTGAAGACTACCATATAACGACAAGAAAATGCATCAAATGTGTATAGAGCTGATAAAATATGTGTGAAACATGAAATTAGATGCTACAGATGAAACAGAAGAAGCATGAAAATAAATTAAAAAAAATCGGTAGAGATGTTAAAAAGTCCTGAAAAATCACAGAAAATGAGGCAAAAACCAAGAAGCTGCAGGTCTTCTATATCTCTGCACTGTCATGTGATAGTGCGGTTGGATGGCTTCCTGTACTTAAAATGCTGATCCCTAAAAAGCTTCAGCTTTCTGTTCTGTTTCTGTTTAATGACCTCTATATTTATCTGCTGCCATCACGAGAGAAACCTGCTCACTGTAGAAAAACAAAACAGCAGGAACATGAAAATAAAAAGGCTAAACTGATCTACTCCCCTGAGTCAATCAAACTGCATCTTTCAGTCTGTTGTGAAATTAATAAAGTAACTGATGGGATACTAACATGGCCAGCTGTAGTCTGCAGGGGGTACATATCCTCCGTGGGGCTGACCTCCTGTCTCATCACCCAGATCGGCTCCACAGGTTGGTCAGGTGTGTACGGGGAGCGCATCGTCTTCGTCTTCACCCCCTCAATCGCCTCTTTGATGTCTTTAATCGCTAGGCTAATGGCGTCGCCTGAGCCCTTTGCACCTTCTGCATTCTGCTCATCCTGGGCCTCGCCTGAGCTGCTCAGCCCAGATGGAGGGGTCTTGGCTTGGGTTTCTGGCTGTCTGGGTGGCTGCCTGCGGTTTTTAGTGACAGGGCTTTGATCGGCACTGCCTCCCTCGCCATCAGACTGACCATCATAGTGGTGCAGCCGGCAGCCAACAGAGCGATCCAGAGGGGAGCGCTGTGAGCGCCGGTCTCTGGCCTGCCTCGGGACATGATGGGAGCCCTCGATGGGGGAGGGCAGAGCTCCTTTTTGTACATTCTCCTGTCTGTGGGGGGTAAAGGGCTCTTGGCGAGACTCTTGGTGGCCCCTGTTAGCCTCGGTCCTCTGACTGGCCTGCCTGCGAGGTTCCCTGTTTGGCTCAGGGTAGGAGGTCTTAAGCGGCTCGGGAAAAGAGTTGGGATGGGGTTTTGACTCCGAGTATGACTCATAGACCGGCTCTGAGTAAGACTTTTGGTGGGACTCTGTATAAAAGTCTGCATAGGTTTTTGGATAAGATTCAGAGCAAGAAGTGGAGTGGGACAACGAGCATGACTCAGAGCAATCCTCATCCTCCTCTTCTTCTGGTGGCAGGTCATTATCGGGTAGAGGGCTCATACTGGCGTCCTCACCGAAGTGGTCCAGCTGGGGGAAAGCTGGAACATCAGGGGAGGAAGGGGGAGTTGGTGAGTGAAGTGGAGGCGGGCTGTGGAGAGGTCCATCCATACTGAGTGAGGCGGCACTCTCCGTGTCAGAGCAGAGATCTGTGATTTCACTTCCCTGAGCTGAAGGATCCTCCTCCACATTGTCCATCACTCTCTCTTCATCCTCCTCCACCCTCTCAGCATACTCCTCAGCTTTCTCATCATGCCCGCAGCCAGAGTGACCTTCTCCTGGGCGGTGGTCTCCATCCTCATCCCCTACCTTCTCCTGCTTTCGATGATCCTCTTTAAGATCTGATTCCTGCTCACACTCCATTTTACTCTCCTGGAGATCTTCTTCAGCATCATCAGGAGGAGCATTGTGAGTGTCAAGCTGTACTTCACGGGGTGCAGCACCAGATGCAAGGTGGGTGGGTGTAACAACAGCAATGGGAGTCTGGTGAGAAGATTCCCTGTCCTGTGATTGGTCCACTACAGGATCAGCTGTGGATGATTCCTGCACCTGCACCTGCCGTGGACCTTCTCTCTCTTCCACACCTGGTGAGGAGTCCTGAACCTCTCTGAATGGCTGCCGCTGTCTGTGACTTCTCAGTCTGGGGTTAGGGTCACCATGACGGCGGTAGCGAGTGACGGCAGCGCGGGGTTGCTGGACAGGACGTGGGTCAGCATCCTGACTAATCGCAGCTGGGGCAGAGACCGGACTCAGAGGCTGACTTTGCCCTTGCCCTTGCCCTGATGGAGGCCGGCGGCGGTGCCGAGGCGGTCCACGACCTCCAGGTGGGTGGTGGTGGTGATGGTGGTGGTGATGGTGAGGAGGAGGGTGATGGTGATGAAGGGGATTCAGTTCCCCATCCTGGTTGAGCATCTGACATGGTCTCCAGGACCGGCGTACAGGAGGGTCTCCAGTGGTCCCATTGGGCTGCCTGCTCCTCGGAGGCCCCGAGACCTCCTTGTGTTCCTCGCTGCCTTCCCCCGTTGCCTCTCCCTGATACTTGTGGCTCATGGCTGGGGTATGATTCGAGTCCAATTTTCAGAACATGCTCCTCTTACTGCCAAGAAAAGCCAGCTCAGGGCACAACCTGGGAGAGATGGAGACACGACATAAGCAGGAAAATTATTAAAGGGTAAGGATAAAACATGAAGGCTTCGAAGCCTGAGACAAACGGGGTAAAAATTATATTAAAATAAAAACTTTTGCTAACGGATAAGTGAAAGAATAATAATCATTGTGTTGATATAAGGACTCACAGATGCCATTAACATGTTTGCCTAACATCTAAAATAAAATAATGGTGGCTTTGGTGATCACCCCTAGTTTGCACTGCAGGTCTCTGCCGCCTGGGGCTCATTCTCAGTGTCGGATGGACCCGTGTCCTCAGTCATGTCCACCTCTTTTTGAAAGCTATACTTTGCTTTATCCAATGGTGCAGCAGCAGAGGTGTGAAAATAAGTCTGCAGCTCTGTTTATTTATTACTTACACACCTACGTCCCACTCACCCCATTTGTCTGATTGTTTAAACCAGAATAAGAGCTACAGAAGGATTTATGAGCTTGAGATGAAAGCTATGACGTCTCCCGAGATCGCCAAGCACTGATAACAATCACCTCTTTTTCAGACACGGGTACACCTTGTCTGTACCAAAATACATAAGGCTGCTAGTAACTGGAGGCCAGTCGCCGTGAATCTAGATTGATTTCCCACTGTGATCTGTGCCAGCTGCCGATGCGCTTCATCACAAATCAATATCTTAATTACTGGTCTTTATTTACTTTATTTACTGCCAAATATCCTTGGGCAAGATACTAACCCCATGTTTGCCTACTGGTGGTGGTCAGAGGGCCCGGTGGCGCCAGTGTCCGGCAGCCTCGCCTCTGTCAGTGCGCCCCAGGGTGGCTGTGGCTACAATGTAGCTTGCTATCACCAGTGTGTGAATGGGTGAATGACTGAATGTAGTGTAAAGCACTTTGGGGTCCTTAGGGACTGAGTAAAGCGCTATACAAATGCAGGCCATTTACCATTTACTACAAAAGCATTAAGTTAAAATTATTGTAGACTGCTACTTTACATTTTCCAGGTCTTTTGTTTTGAAGGTTTATATGCCATTGACTAACGAACATCTCTTTAAAAAACAGCAATATTGCATATCACACTAAGCAGGGACTATACTGCTAATAGCAAAAAAAACAAAACAAAATCCAAATCCTCTGGGATGCAGAGCACTTTAATCTGCACCCCGTTCATCCGTCCGTCCGCCAGCAGCTGGCAGATGGCACAGGGTGGAAAACACGAGAAGGAAGAGGGAGAGGAGGAGGCAGGGCAGGGGGACAAGGAGGGGCTTCTTTCTTGCTACGTGATAAGATCTGACAGAGAAGAATGGAAAAGGGAGTGATCTAAATAATAAATGCCCTCTGTGAAGGAGAAGCCCCTTTTTGATATGTATTTAATGTGACGAGGCTACCGGGGAATCACTCATTTATCTTGTATCGCAGGCTTCTGAGGTCAATAAGCTGAGAGAGGACACCCGAACGTCACCTCGCAGCATGTTTCAGAATATTAAACTGGTTCTGGACAGTCTTTATAAACTACACTGCAGTGTAGTTTATAAAGACCAGCGCAGATGCATCTTAAAAGGTTCGTATCTGATCTGCCCTCACTTATTACAAGAATCTATAAATACATTAGAGTTACATTACAACTTTTTTAGCTTCTTCTTACAGCTCTGCAGCTAATGGTCAATCAGAGAGTCCATCGGCGCGCTTGTTTGCTGACTTGGCCTCCGGGGGTTATGGACTTTTTCAGGGCTTCCAATGCTGGCCGTGCATATGTGAACCAAGACTTCCATTTTTTGCATTCATTGCTAAAGAACGCAGATAAACACCTCAAAGCCTTTTTCTTATTTATTCTGAACGTAAGCACAAAAACCTCAGGATAAAGGCTTGTGGCTTTAGCAATGCAAGGAAGAACTTAAAATAGGAGAATACGACAGTAATCTGAACCAAATGACTATTTTTTTTTTACTATATTTACTCAAAAATGTGAGCAAATAACATCTGAGAAACAGAGACACGGTTGTACTGAGGAGCCAAGCAGGAGGGGCTATTGCAGTACTAGAGATGATCTGCAGATACACATCATGTCCGCGATGGTTTTCATATTGTGGAAATTAGTCCCGCTTCTGCAGAACTGGCTATGTATGTGTGCATCTTCTCCACCTTGGACACCTACTAGGCGTAATCCTTGTTTCTCTTTTTCTGAACTGAGTGGTTTCTGTGATATTTTGGACCTGCTTCTAGAACAAAATAACTGGGTGTACATAAGAAGTTAGTGAGGGTGATCTCTTCCTGTACAGCTTACTACGGCTATGCTCGGAAAAACCCAGAAATTCTAACGGCTGTCAAATTGTGCTTTGACTGATAAACTGGGGTGCCAAAACACGTCATTAAGGCTACAGGGGCGGTCGTCTTTATGGAGGAAATAGTTAATGTGGGGTTGCAAACCTAAATGCAGACACGACTGCTTTCTCTGTTCACTTGTAAGCATGATGCCTCAAAAAGTTTTGGAAGCATTTGCGGAGCCAATTAAGGACGTTAACTTGAGGAGTCTTTCTGGATCTAGATCTCGATCCAGAACTTTTTGGTTGGATTCTTTATGAATGTAACATTTAGAAAAATGGGACGTTTAGCAATGCATCTTCACAGAAAAACTGGGAGACATCATCTTGATGTCAAAGAAAGAATCACAACTTCATCTGGATCCAGGAAGTCTATTTATGCATGGTGTTTCTGGAAGCTTTCCCACAGCTCGCTAGTTAAGTGTCCCACAAACATCTTTGACTTAATTTTTTCGTTTATTCCTAACAAACAGACACAGGAAGCTCTTGATCCCATTTCAGTTATCCAGTCTAACGTAACACGTCACTGCTAATAAATCTGCTGACGACGCTACAGTCAGAAAACTGTTTTGCTTCCCTCATGAATGGATGAACCTTCCTGTGTGAAAGCAAAACCTCAGTAAACGTCTTAATGTGTCTTACAACAAACCAAGGCAGAAACAAAAAAAAAGTATAAATGGATTTTGCAGCGTCGAGGATGCTTACTGCTATTTTTTTTTAGTTAAGGCAGTTTCAAAAGACCTACTGAGGGAAAAACTGATCTGTATACAGCTTTAGAAAACCAAGAATCTGGAGCATTCAGCTACTTACTTAACAAAGATTGGTCTGCGTATGCTTAAAGCAAAGAGTATGTGACCATACTTAATGAAAGTCTGTGGATATTCCTGTTATTTTTTATCTATTTAATAAACAGAAAAAATTATATTTATATGTTTTAATCATATTCCTGGTGATTTTTCTTTGGTGAAAGGCCAAGGTCTTTGGTGGGTGCCAACATTTTTCACATGCAGGAAAACCTCTGAAGCATCCTTATATTTTTCCCCTCTCATCTTCATGTCATTTGCATCTCTTTTGATGAATGTCAGTGGCTTTGCAGCAGTCATAATAAACTGTGAAAAGGTGGTACAAGGATTACAGCTGTCTCATAACACCACCACCTCTGTAAAGGTGTTAAGTAAATTAAAGGCACAAAAACGAATATGTGAATATGCTGGATGGTGAGGGCAAAGGTTAATGGTGATGATGAAACATGAGGACAGAACACAACTGTCAGGAGGGGAAGCAGGAAGATCGAGGATGGACCTCCAGCATGGCTAATGTCCCACTCTGAGTGGAATTTACAACTGGATAGCAGCGGCTGGTTGAGTCCAGGGAGAAAGGGGTGACTTGGGTCACAGATGGCCCTGGCAGCACTGCTGTTAGTCAGGCAGGGCATGCAAAGCTGAGAGGCGAGCGCCACGCCTCCATCTGTCAGGCTGAAGTGAAAGCTGCCGGGTGGGGGATTTACTAACCCATTAACTCGCTGACCTTTCACTGACAATCATCCACACACACTATACATACCAGCAAAGCCCTGAATGATTAAATCTATTTAACACTCTATGCATGCATCAGGGCTAAAAGGCAGAATTAAACCAACAAATAATTGATTTCAGTATCAATGCTGCTGTCATTATGTTACATGATTAAACATTTAGTCTATGAACTATCAGGAAACTGTGACAAACACTAGCATCCCATTTCACACATCCAACTATTGGCACAAACTTGGACAATCCTGGCCACGTTTACAAACTTGAGGTGGACCGTCAGCACCTGCTTAACGCCATCAGGGAGAACGTCACATAAAAGAAATATCTGTGTGTTGTTCTACTATACTCACATTTCAATGTGGATCTTATGTCTGATCATGGATTTTTAGTCCTTTAACAGCTAAGCTAAGCAAACCTAACCTCAGCTAATTAGTCCCACAGTGAAAATAAATTCACTCAAAATGGAAAAGATAAGTAATTAATTAAGTAATAAAAAACTAAAAAAGAAAGCAAAAATCAATTTATATTATATTATATTATATTATATTATATTATATTATATTATAATAGCAGGCATTTGGGAACCCCGCAAGGAACATTGGAGGAAAAAAAAAATGAAGATGATCTTTTGAGATCTCAAGTTTGCGAGATCTCGCAAAAGTAACTCTGTAGGAAAGTGACATTGGGAGGGAAAAACTCCCTTTTAACAGGAAGAAACCTCTGGCAAAAGCAGGCTCAGGGAGGTGGCATCTGCCATTTTTTTGGGAGCGAGGGAAGGAAGACAAGACAAAGACATGAAAGTGTTTTGTTGGTTATCAGCTAGCTAGGTAGTTCGGTTATCAGGCCAAGCTAGTATTCATAAACTGTAAGGGTGCAATGCACAGATACATATCTACTAATTAGTACAAGGTTAACAAACAATGTCATTAATCAAAACTGAAGCTTTCAAACAAACTGGCCACCCCCTAACTGCAGAATACACCTGGAAGAGTCGTCATTTATAGAAGCTAAAACCGTTTTCGTACCAGGCTTTAAAAAATGCTTTTAATGGTGTAAAGTTGAACATTTTAACATCGGAGTCGATGGGGATGACTCACTTGGCCTCAAGTGGCCACTACAGGAATTACAGGCTTTCTTGTATTGGTTTTTAAGCCTGCACACTCAATACTGCAGTAACACTTAAAGCAACTTTAGTTATTTTTGTTCAGTTATGATTAGTTCATAGGCAGCTAACCAAAAACAAATTTGATTAGCATATTTCAAAGAAAAAATGCCCAACATAACCCAGTTCCATCGTCTCCTCATGATTAGCTGTCTTACATAACAGTAAACTGAAGTAACCTAAGCTAGTTTAGGGTTTTAATACATAATTTTAATATTTTCTCACATTATGATTTAAGGAAATTAAAAAAAGAAAGCAATGG
>NW_005187417.1:2902861-2905853 GCF_000239375.1 Pundamilia nyererei
CACTCAGCAAGCATATGGCCCATGCAGGGATGCATCAATCGTGACATTACGTGCACTGTATTACATGTAGCCTCTGGGAGACGATTAACCCATAAAGCTGCCATGAGCTTTTATTTTGAAGGCGCACTCGGTTTCTTAAATACCCTCCCACGGCCTTGATGTTAAAATACCAAAAGCCGTCTTTGCTTTTGTGATTGCTACTGTCATTATAAATGATCAGCCAGTCTTACAGCCCGCTTCTTCGAATCGTTGAAATGTTATAGTTCCCATTTCCTAAACGGTCATTGGTGGGGTTTTGTTTTTCTTTTCTTTTTTTTGGATATTTTATAGTCGTTCACTGCATCACGATCTCTAAAACATTTCCTGACGTGCTCGTGGAAAGGAGATAAAACCGTTTAGCGAACTGTCACCTGTCTAAAAGCCTCCCTCTCTGCCCTCTCGCGCTCCACATTCATCCTCCGCAGGTGTCAGATCCGCCATCAGTGGAAACGACCCGTTCACATTCCCACTAAAACCACCAGAAATCCACGATTCCTCGTCTATCACACCAGCTCCGGGAGGTGACATTTACTCATTTACCTGCATGTCAGTGGAGGAGAGGCCCGGCTTCGGCTGCCGTAGTGTACATCGCCCCTGTGTCTGCGCGTTCTCGCCCGGATCGGCTCGGTTTGTCCCTCCAGACACAACTTGCTCGGATTACAGAGAGAGCTCAGCCCCTCCTTCTGCACCGTGACATCAGAGCGGATTAGCGATGCACAAAGCGCCTTTATGAACACTGCTGATGTCGGTGGTGCAGACACAAGCAGCTCTTTACGGCCGTGAGCTCAGTCAGCCTCATCCCACCTCCTCCATCAGCAGACAGCAGCCTGCAGCTCTGCAGCACCGTCACACTCTCACGGGCTGTCGGAGGGGTCGCTGTTATCCTTCTGTTGATCTCCCCGGTGTCATCCGTTAGAAAGAAAACACCTGTGAAACCTGCGCAGGTACACAAAGAGGTAACATATATATATTTGAAGGCCAACTTCTTTTTAATAGAGCGTTTTCAGATTTTCCACGATGCATAAACCAAAATAAAGTAAAATAATAACAAAAAAGAAATAGAAAAACATCTGAATTTTGAAGACTAAAATACGAAATAAAATAAAATAAAATACTTACACATTTAGCGCAACAATATGGACATTTTTTGAGAAATAAATTGGCAAATTTGCCTAAAAGAACAGCAAATTTTCTAGAAAGAAATTGCAAATTAATAAGAAAAAATGGGGAAAAAATAGCAAATTTAAGGAAAAAATCTTGGCAAATTCACGTGTTAAATAATGGAAATTTTATTTAATAAATAATAAACTGGCAAATTTACCAGCAAGAAAACAGCATTTTTTTTTAGAAAGAAATGGGAGGTCGAGAAGGAAAAGAAAGAAAGAAAAGTATTCACAAAGCTTTAGGAAAGGAATAAAATAAAATACTGGCAAATCTAGAGCAACAATTTAAAAGAAAATTAAAGACAAATCGGCAAATTCACACAAAAAACACAAATTTATGTGTTGAAAAACAAAACCTCACAGATTTTAAAGAAATACATTTGAAATCAATAAGAAAAAGAGAGAAAATGCTTTGAGAAAAATATCTGCAGCCTTTAAAAAAGTGAAAATATTAGGAAAAATAAACTAGCAAATGTACTAGGAAGAAATGATAAAACAATAAAAGAGAGGTGGGTGACAAAGTGTTGACTCTCCTACCCGTTCCTGGATCCTCTCTCCAGGCAAAGTTCTGTGGGCCCTATACTGTCCAAGAGAAACTGAGTAACACAGATTATGTTACAGGTACCCCAGACCATAGGACAAAGTGTTGTGTGTGCCATGTTAATCTGATGAAGCCTTATGTTGTTTGTGATGCAGGTGTAAACTCCTCTTCATCCCCCTCTTCATCCCCCGCTGCGCTGTGCTGTGTTCCTCCTGAAGGAAAAAAGAGGGAACACACGCATGTAAAGGAAGCACTCAAAACGTGCAGTTATCCTAAATGGGTGTTCTTAAAGTCAGCAGAGAGGCACAGAAAAGAAGATCAGACACCAGCGAGGGAGGATAAGAAGGACAGACGCAACAACATTGTCATCCCCTATGTAGCCGGTGTATCAGAAAAACTCAGGAGAGTTTTCTCCAAGCATGACATCCCGGTGCATTTCAGACCCAATAAGGAGCTGGCTCGCGTCGTTCACTTCAAAGAGTCGGGTCTAAGGGCCGTTTCGTTCACGACGACACATCATTACCCAGCAGTATGTAAGTAACCGATGCAGCATTAAACTGCAGCATTAAAAGTAAATACACATTAACCAATCAATAGTTATGATTCAGTCGCGTAATACATACAGGCTTCTTCACGCTGAGTGCTTTCACTTCAGCTACTTTATTTTAACGCTAAAACATTTGTGCTATTACTTACAGAGATTTATGATTTTTTTAATGCAAACAGTCTGAATAAATGTTTCACCGCGTTGACAAACAGATATTCAACAGCAGCAGCGAGGAGAGCATTCAGTGCTGCCAAAGCAGCAGAGGTAGTTTGTAATAAATTACAGGATGACCCCAGCTTTAATAACAGGACCATCCTCAACACCGACCAAGTGTTAAAAGCACTGTACGAATGTGTATGTGTGGGTGAGTAATGCTGAGATTGAGTAGAAAACAAAGAATCAAAGCCAGCTTTCATCTGTGTCACAGTACAGGGCTCTATTAGCCTGTAAATAGTGCACAATGTTTTCTACGCTACATTTATTCCTGATGAAATATTCAAAGTTGCCGTATTCTTGCCCCCCGAAACGCTCTGATTGGGTATCGAACTTGCGATATATATATATATATATATATACTATCCAGCAGCTGGATAGCGTAGTGGTTAGACTACACGCCTTTGGAACAGAGGATCCCAAGTTCGATTCCTGCCTGGGGCGTCTGTATTCAGTAAGGGTCCTAAGGCTAGACCCCCTATGCTAAGC
>NW_005187417.1:2911374-2937580 GCF_000239375.1 Pundamilia nyererei
TGAAGGTAACGGTGGTCCCCGTGGTAATCGGAGCACTAGGTGCGGTGACTCCCAAGATAGGCGAGTGGCTCCAGCAGATCCCGGGAATAACATCGGAGATCTCTGTCCAGAAGAGCGCAGTCCTGGGAACAACTAAGATACTGCGCAGGATCCTCAAGCTCCCAGGCCTCTGGTAGAGGACCCGAGCTTGAAGGATAAACCGCCCGCAGGGGCGTGCTGGGTGTTTTTATTTTATTTTATATATAATATTATATTTTTCACAAGATACCCTGACACACCTCCATGTAGTTGATCATCTTTATGAATTATTTAAAAGGGATTTGTGAAAGGTTTTCTTCATATGCGTATTAATGTTATATACTAATAGTCCTTAGTTGCAGTTGCATATTTTCTGAACACCTTATCTTGAGAATGATTTACTTCCTTGCTTTTTTTGCAATACATGTGTCTGAAGTAAAATTAATTATTGATATTTATAAACACTGACAAAGTGTAACCCTAACCTTTAAACACTGACATTTTTCCTCACTTTAATTGACAAAGTGCAGATTTTACATCCTTAATTTTCTTGCTGGTTTAATGTATTGCTGACTGCTACAGCATAAAATGGAATAAGCGAGAATAATTTTCAAACTTTGTCAGTTGCATGTTTTTGTAAATCACAGAAGCATATTTTCCAAGCTCTTATCATTGCTGCCATGTAGATAGGTCCAGCTTATGTCATTCAGTCACAAAAGAGATGATTCAACCACGACCCAGGTGTTACGAATGCCAAATCCCTGTCACACAATGAGGGCTACTTAAACAGAAAAAAGCCATTGTTATATTTATTTGTAAGACTTGTGCTTTTACTACCATAACATGTGAAAATGACAAAGAAGGATCACCCAGTTGCTCCCACTAAGCTTTGGGGCAGATTCCCCCTTCAATTAAGATTAAATTGACTTTGACCTAGCATATAATCCAAACTGAGACTTATCATTGTGTTCACAAAGTTTTGCACAGCGCTTTGGTCAGTTTCTGCTGTTTGGATTGTGATGCATAAACAAACTTGAAAACGTCGGCTTAAAAAGAAAACTAAGAACCCCATCCTTATCAAAGGCATAAACTCTGCCAACAAATTTTGTTTGTTCAACTGAAAAAGGCTCAATCATTGAGCAGTAGATGGACCACTATTTGTTTTAGGTGTACAGAAAGTCTTATAGACTTACAGGCTCTGTTTACACAGTTCTTAGCCTAAAAAAGTGAAGTGAGCATAGAGCCTCCATTCTTTTTAATGGCCAGCAGGGGGCGACGCCTCTGGTTGTAAAAAGGAAATCCGGTTGTACAGAAGTTTAGGAGCAAACGGCCCTTGGCTCCTTCACTCTGTGACCTCGGTAAACACTTATGGGCTCAGTGACTGTCTTCAGGCCATACTGAAAAAACCCCATGATGTTAATCTTGTAAATGATTGTCTTTCTAAGCATCAGAAAGGGGGAACATTCAGATTTTGGTTATTAGCTAACATCTTGCCAAACACAAATTTATCAGCCAATGATCATGTACTTTCCCAGTTAAATCCAAACTTTGCTAAAAAACATCAAGATGGAAAAAAAACAACACTCAGCTCGAGGCCAGTGGGTGGTGTCACAGTAGATACGCAGATCCTTTATGCTGTCTGTGATCTTAGGCGATCAGATCAAGTCAACTACTCTAAGTACAAATAAATCTCCACTAGTATCCTGTGCTACGACACAGAAGTTCACCTCAACCAGGTAACTTCAGCCCTAACTCTGGATTTTCTGTATACAAAGGTGGCTAACCATTTACTGACATAAATTATCATGATAACTAATGCTGCAAGCTTAGCCTGCTCTGGAGTAGGTTATGATCCAAATCTGAGATCAACAGATATGACATAAACCGA
The DNA here is from genome assembly GCF_000239375.1 of Pundamilia nyererei. Classification (NCBI taxonomy): domain Eukaryota; kingdom Metazoa; phylum Chordata; class Actinopteri; order Cichliformes; family Cichlidae; genus Pundamilia; species Pundamilia nyererei. The sequence continues at coordinate 2,913,281 of NW_005187417.1, forward strand.
CCAATCAGTTCTCCAGGAAATAGTGCTATCATTGCTAGAGGCTGACTTCAAAAGGGCTTAACCTAATTAATTTTGGTGCTCTTTTCCAGACTTACTGACTAAAGCACTTAAAGCGCACACTTGTAATACTACATCACTCTACAGTGCTTTCCCTCTCACACACAGTGGTGTGTTGCTTCAGTCACAGTTGCTGGTAGTATTATTTTGTCTTCCTGTGTAAAGTCTGCTGACATACACTTATAAATCATTGTGATTGGTTAGAAACAGCCAGTGCCACCCCTTTCATGTGAACTTGCAGGGGAAACCCTACATTAGCTTCGTGTGACTGTTTCACTGACTCCTGATTATCATTGTAGGGGCAAGTAAATCTAGATATTTGAAATATACCCTGAGTATGTTGAACACGTGTCCAGGAAAATGTGTAATCGCTGCAGGAACCAGTGTTCTTTCCTCTCTTACTGCATCCTTTTAAGTGGTTAATGGCTTCCAGTCTCAACAGCTGTAATCATTTTGTTTCTGACACTTGAGGTTAATATATAAGCATGTCTGTCTTTGTCTAAAACATGTGTGGTTTTCCCAGATTGTGTAAAACATGACTCTAGCTTTTGGATGTGCCAGTGCAGAAGTGCTTCAAACCTGCATTTTCTTTAATGGCCAGGAGGGGGCGACTCTTCTGGTTGCAAATGACATCCAGTTGTATACAAGTGTATAAGAAAATCATCCTTCAGCTCCCCTGATACACAGCCTCAATAAACACTTTCAACATATGTTCACAATTTATACTGCTAGTGTCAAGTCTTGGACCATCATCAGTTTAGGAAGTAATAGTTCCCATTAGAGTTAAATAGAAGAAAGCCAGGTATGTTTCACCATGTGACTAACAGATAGGCTGTGACTCTTAATGCAGCCAGATCTTCTTCTACCTTCCCTGTGTGCTCATGCAACTTGTAAAACAGAGTTTAGTTTGAAAGAAATGATTAATAAAGATGGACAAAATAAAAGGAAAAAAGTGGAACGGAAAAGCTGTGAGTGTGAAATAAAAATAATCTAGAAACAGATGCAGCAAAAAAAAAAAAAATCAACTGATGTTAGCTGTCTGGGTTGCTACAGGAGACAATATTGCCAACAAGTAGTTACAAGTCGATGCTCTCGCTAGCACCAGCCGTGGCGAAGGGCATAATTAGGGACAGCAGTACCAAAAACAGAGTGAAGAAGAGACGGAAGAAGATGTAATTGATGTGGTAAGAAAATAGATGGAGGGAGGGAATTAGCAAGAGAAAGATCCAGTGATTGAAGTACAATGATTGGCTGCTTTGACCTGTTTATCCTTTCCCCCTTTTTGTTGTATGTACTACTCATCATTACCATTACTCTGAGGAACTGCACAAATATGTGCACGTATTTAACTGGACCATCTGCACTGTTCTCACAGAACATGGCGGGCAAAAAAATCCCTGGGCTGATTTTTGCGTATTGATCCAGTTACATCCATCTTTTATATCCAGTCAAAGGCAGTTATTTAATAGGTAGGAGCTGCTTTAACAGAATCAGTTATTGCAATCAAAATTGATTCCTTATTCTTATTCTTTTTTTTCAGCTACTCCGTTTAGGGGTCCATCTTCCTCAATCCGTGGAATTATTCTGATTTGATTTGGCAAAGACTTTATGTCAGATGTTCCTACTGATGCCACCCTTCCCCGGGGCCTTCTTGCTTGCTATCTTTTTTCAGCTTTTTGTGGAAAATTCACACGATGTTAACTGCAGACCTTTCGTGTTGTAGGCTGACATGTATGATATAAAATCTAGTAACTTTTAAGAGGTGATGGAATAAGCTATCTTAAGCTCCTGTTTCCAATGATCCAAGATAATAAAGAGGCTGTGTCTTCATTACTAATCGAGCATTGTTACTTAAAAGTCACATGCACCTTTCTGCAACTGCACGTGTTACCTTGACAACAATACTTGATGAAGGATGGCGATGGAGTGGAGTATAGTAACCATGGTATCAAATCTGTTATTTGTATCTCAGCAGGCACACGTCTTTGGTCCCACACAAACAACCGGCACACTTTTTATGAAATACCGGCTATGAACTGAAAAGCTCCATAATAGGGCCAACATGGAGAATCGGGTCAGTGGAGTGGGTCTGGGGTAATGTCACATAGCCTATAGTTCATGTTCTGTGTTCAGCTTGCTGCTGTTCTATTTACAGAGAAAACATTAATAATTTCTGCATCTCTCTCTGCATACATCAATGCAGCTGTACTGTACATGTTCCTTCTGTAGTTAGATGGCATGCAGTCGGCACAGGCTGAACCCATTAGTGGAATTAACTCACATCAATGTTTCATTAGGGAGTCATCTCTTATCACGCAGAAAACCAGTGGCCTCACTTTACACGCTCCGGTTTCCATTATGTTCAGGAGATGATCCATGTTTAAACTACAAGCCACAGGGCCCGTGTTTGTTTGAGCCCGGCTGCAGGTGGAGCCCTTCAGCAGGATGGAAGTGGTAATATAACAATAAAAATCGAATTATGTAGCGCTTTTCAAGAAGGGGTCACAAAATAAAGCAAACGCCGAATGGGGAAAGCACATAAAGGCCAATACTCTAGAAAGTGTTTTGGAAAGAAAAAATGGTTTAAAGGAAATTAAGACTCAAGAAACCTTGGGAAAGGATTTCCATTTAAAGCACATTTCAAGTCACTGACTCAGCTGACCTGATTTACTCAGGCAGCTCATTCCTGAGCCTCCAGGCCCCTTTAGAGTTCGCAGCAAGACACAAAAGACCTCTGCCCTTAAGGTACGCACTGCTGCATGTGATACTAAAAGGTTAGGTAAGGCCATGAAGGGCATAATCCTTAAGAGTAATCCATAAAATCAGCTGTTATCTCAGTTGTGTATGAAATATAGCAGGGTCATGCCTCAGGTTTTCATACAGTTCATCTGATGGAGGTTTAAATTCTCAATATGCACATAAATTGTTCAACTTTGCAATTAAATATTACATTAACCTCAGTGATATAAAGAAAATTTCCTATTATTAAATAATTTTGCTGTTTAAATAAAACACATATAAAATTATAATACTGTGTTATAAGTCTAAAAACCAGCAACGGTTTTATTCTGCTTAAATGTCCTCAGAAATTCCTGAGAAAAATCAGAAGAGAGCTTGCCTAAGAATCATTCCAAATATTGACTTTCAAGCTCTTTAGAATTGCTCAATTGTAGAACTGAATCTCTGTTTTTGCCATTATTACCATGCATGTTTGCACAATTTTCAGTAAATCTCTGTACCTGTTTCCAATTTTCCAAGCAAAATGAGGGGTGGCTCATGACCTTTGCACAGTACTCTGTATTTCATCATATTGAGCAGTTATTCTAAGTAACCATTATTATAGTTAGGTCCATAATTAACTTACAGAGCTTTTTTTGTAGTTTTGCCTCTGTACACCACCACAGCTGATTTTAAATCAATATGTGATCAAAGTGCAGACTTTCAGGTATAGGAATTATAGCGATTTTTATACATAGTGTCACATTTTCAGAGACTTACAAGTAATTTGACAAGTGATAATCAAACACATTTCTGTGCTAACTGAAGCAGATATAAAATCACGAGTCCATTCCAAGTGTTGAGCTTATATTTGGTAACCCTTTCACTGGATGCTGGAACTCTCAATATAAGATTCAAAAACACTGAGGACGCAAGCAGACCATCATTAGGCTGAAAACCCAAAATAACTATCCAGCTCAGCAACATCAAAAGGCCTGAGGGACCGCAGAAGACAACTAAAGTGCACAATGACCGAATTATTTCCACAGTTAAGAAAAACAGCTTCATGACATTTAGCTGTGAAGACTCTCGAGGAGGCAGGCGCATCACTGTCAAAGTCTACAACTAGGAGACATCTACATGAATGTAGATACAGAGAAAAGAGGGCAGATTAGAATTAGCCAGAAAACATTTAAAAAATGTTATGGCACCGCATGCATGCTGTCAGTGGAACTGGGTCACCAATGCTTATTGATGATGTGACTGGTGATAGAAGCACATGGATGGACTGTGGAGCACACAGGGCTATACTCTCTGCTCAGACTCAGCCAAATGCTGCTGAACTGATAGATGGTGCTTCACCGTGCAGATGGATAACGGATAATGACCCAAAACATACTTCCTTAAGAGCTTCTTACAGTAAAAAGATGGGATAATCCTCAATGGCCAATTCAGTTACATGAGCAGCAGCCCAACAGAGCAGCTTTTCAGTTATTAGACACACAGCCACATGCAAAAAGATCCAAAGGCACAAAGATAAGTAGCAACTGAAGCCGTCTGTTGTAAAGGGAGGAAAAACAGCATTTGGTGATGTTCATGGTTTTATCCAAGTGCTAAAAACAATCCTTATTTTTACGTCACTTTTTCCAGTTAATTTTGAGCTTCTGGGGGACATTTCTAAAAATTGCTTCATGGATTAAAAAAGAAAGCCTGCCCTTCAGTCACATCTTGCTTTAAAATCCACTGCGGCGGTGTATTGTCTGAAAACGTCTGGGCCTAACTGTATAACATGTTGTTAAAAAATCCCAACAGACTAAGTAAAAGTGGAGTTTTCTGTTTTTGCAGAAAACAGATTTGTGACCAAGTTTTCCCTCGCAGACACATCACTTTGTACGCAGCAAAGATCAAACCTTTTCATTTAAACAAATGTTATAACAGCTGTTGTAGGGTCAACCACCGCCAGCAGAAGTGGTGGGCTGGGGTGTTCCCAGAAGAAGGGTGGGGGTCCAGCGACTACATTGTTTGGTGTTCTTTTTGGCAGTAAATCACACACTGAGGAGAACGTTTCATAACTGAATCATCGAGCAAACAATGACGTTTGCATGCACCGCACATGACCGAACTCTGACAGCACCCTTCAGTTCTTTATTGAAGCTTCACTTTGTTGTTTACAGAGACAGACCAGACCAGAAAATACACAGAAAAAATGAACTTTTAATTATAATCTGTGAAGCTGAGGGAAAGCAGAAATCTCTGGACGCTGTTTTCAATCTTCCCTCTGTGTTCTCAAACAAAGAATCAGTATTTGTATTCCCCCCTTTTTTTTTAGCTCTGCATTTTTCTCTGCATTTTCCAGCAGGATAATATTGATGGCTTCAGTCAGGCCTTCTTGCCACGCAATTAACAGGTTTCACAAATATCCACCTCCCCATGTGCTCTATAATTGTTTCAGATTTCTTGTTAAAATTCTGGTGAACACAAGCGATAAGAGTGCAGAACTGCAGAAAATGAGGAGGGGAAAAAAACAGAGGCAGAGAAAGCAAGGCTGACAGATGGACCACAAATGTGGAGGAGAGCTCTCCCTCTGAAAAGTACAGCAAAGTCTGGTCTTCCATACCCAGCATGCTCCATTTTTTTTCCACCATTCAAATTCATTTTCCTTCTGCAGTTGGACTCAGAGTATCTGTGCTGACATTCAGTGCTCCAACAATTTAATTTTTTACCCATTTTTCCTGAATTTAGGTTGGATTTTTCACATTTCCATGTGGCTGCTTTGTATTTAGATGAACTAGTGTGAACTGCAGGATTAGTTCAGGATTTCCTAATACAAGCTGTTCACATATTTTATATCACTGAAAAATGTTTTGACGCTCCACAAGTCTGTAAAACACAGTTCAGATCATTTGTAGACCCCAGGAAACATCATCATACCGCTTCCAGACAGGCTCTCAAATATGTCTTCTCATTAAATTCCAGCTGTTATGCTACGAATATGAACTCGATACAAAAGTGTTTGACTACCTAACATGCTTGTGTTATAGCTGAAGGTGTCATTATATAGCAGTGTCTTTTAACGTGCACTATTTTAGAGCTCTGCTGCAGAGATTTACTCCAGAGGGTGTAGAGGAAAACTTCTACGGGTCCTGGCTTTGTGCATGTGGGAAATGCTGTAATACTGAAAAGGGAAGGGAAGTATATTTTCTAAATTAAAGGAGTCATTGTGTGAAAAAAATCTCTTCTCTTGATCAGAAAAAGTTGCTCAAATGAAAAAAGAAGTATTGTCCATATATTTTTGACTACCTTATGCACTTTATTACAAAAGGAAATCTGCACTGGAGTTAAATTGGAGCATCTGGAAAAGATTTTCAGCAGCACAATAAAGTCTGTGTCTCAAAAAGACCCACATGATTATTAAAAAATGATAAAAGTGTCACCCCACAAAAACAGGTTCAGCAAGAGCAGGAGTACTCTTGGCTGGGTTTAGATGTTTTGCATCCCCATCAGGTTAGAGGTGCCCAACTGCAAGAAATCAAAGATATACGAGTGAACAGTAAATGTCCCCCAAATCTTCTTTTTTTATGTTTTTTTTTCACTGCCAAGACGTTTTTGTAGTGTTTATATGTGTGTGTGTGTGTGTGTCTGTAAACACGATAGCTTGAAAAGTTTTGAATGAACTATGTGGGGGTGTAGAGTGGGGTCATGTTAACAGTCCATTAAAATTTGTTATCTTAACGATTTATTGGTCAAAAATATACAAAAAAATCTTATAACCTATAAAACTTCTATAATTCTTACAAGGTCGAACCTTCATCAAATGTCTTTTATCTTTAAAACTATTGGCAACATTTAGGCAATTATACCAATATATGAGGATTCTGACTCTACAGAAAGAGAATGTCTAGTTAGTCAGAAATAAACTGTAAACTCAAGCTATTCATGTGCAGTTACTCACATTATCCATTACCTACTCCTACATTATGTTTGTGTAGTCAAAGTAATAATCTGCACTGCAAACTTCTTAAAGTTTGCTCAAAAAGAACACAGAAAACAAAATGAATAAATACGAAACACATTACTGTTCCCTTAAATGTAAATACAGCCCAGAGAGAGAGAGCTGCCTTGACGGAGGAGTGCTTCTTGTTTTCCATAAGTTCATCATTTAGCTGACAAAAGCCTCTCACTTCTCTCCTTCCAGCCTGATTCATGTAGCTGTAACGTTTTCATAGCAGCCTGTGCACTCCAAAATTTTCATGTCATGATAAAATTAGCTCTATTATTTCCTTTTGGGGGTCCATTTACCATCTTCTACCTCCATCTGAACCTACTGATCAATGATGCCGCTTCTCGTGAGAGTCCGATGGCCAAAAATATTCAATTGCGCACATTTTTTGAATAAACGTTGCCCTTCTGTCTCAAAGGATTTCTCTATATGAAGCTGGTAAAAGCACTGACACCAGGAGTGTGTGACATAATATAATTCAATGCATTCAAAGGTTGTAACAACAGGCTCTCCTCAAAAATGTGTAGTTTTTCTACACCGCTGCAAGTTACTGCTGATCACTCAACACTAAAACACCTCCAGAGAGGAGACAACCCTTTACAAATTCATCTGAAGTTCATATCAGGACAATCTTTCATAGCGCAGTATTGTTTGACAGTTTATCACAGCACACTGATAGGGGAGGTTAGTGTACACCAAGTATACATAGGTTTACTGCACAGTCATGTTGTTCACACCATAATTAGGTTGTTTGCAAGGAAACTGCAAACTCTGGAGATTTTAAGCATTTTAAAAATGTACCGACTCTGTCGTTTTTCTCTGATAAGGACAGTTTCGCTCATTAGGCTCATGTCTGAACTGGAAGACACGGGCCTAATGCTCAGGGTGGGGGGTGAACTGAGTAACTGAGCTGCACAGGACATTTAACCCCTAACTCTGCTTTTACTCTGAGGCCAACAGATCAGAAGAGGAGAGCTGCACAGTCGTTGCTGTTTTAAGTCAGTTTCTGATAGTGTGTGAGGTGCCCCCCTTCCAGCCTCTTCATTTTCTCCTTCCCCCAGCTCCCTCTCTCGCCTAACATCAGCCCATCAGTCACCTTCTTTCTCCTCCTCCTCCTCCTCTCTGTTTTTCCTCCCCACTCTCCCCACAGACAGTGTGCTGCCGGTCTGTGAGCTGGAGAGACACTCGGACGACACACAAGAGAGAAGTCTTCAAAAACAAACTTTGCAGAGCCATCTTGCCTTTTCCCCGACCGTGGATGAAAGAGGACTGCTCTTTGTTCTTTTCCTACATCCTCCAAGAGTTTTCTTTGTATATTTTCAAACAGAAAGCAGCAATGCTTAGATTCTACATTCTCCTAACTTTTGCTGGTGAGTACATCTTAACGGTTTTGGCCAGCGCTGGTGGATGAGGGCATGCTTCTATTAATGCCAGTTGCAATGATTCATACTTACCATTCCCTCTCTCTCTAACGTCTTCCTCCTCTTTGTTTCTCTCTCAGTCAACATCCAAGCCAACAGCCAGCTGTTGCCAGGCTCTTGCAACTTTGAGTCCAACACCTGCGGATACACGTCAGATGCAGACTTTATGAGCTGGACCCTGCAAAAAGATGGTACTTAAAACGACGGCACCCTGCACTTTCAGGGTTTAAAACGAATTTAACGTAGGAGCTTATAATGAGTGTAGAGTTAAAGATGTTTTAATGACAGTTTTGGTGCTGGTTTTGGCTGTGCCACTAAAGCAGTACGGTGAAAAGAAACCCATCTGGTCTGCATTGATTGCAGCATCTCTGAACATCTGGAGTCAGTGAAATAACACATTTATTTATTCTCGTCGGGTTGGTACCGCTGCAGCTGATATGAATGAATGCTGCACACGCCCTTACCTTAGTATCTGTGTGATATCACCGTCTGTTCATGCAAAATGATCAAAGCCAACAGATGGATGAATGAAAGTTAACGTTTGTGCACGCTTTGGTCGCCGTGGCAGAAACTACACAACTTCTTAACCATTGCTAAACAAGCATGTGTAAAATTGTACTCTTGTGTGGTCCATGAACAAAATAGTGAGAAGTCTTGAGCTGTATTTATCCTGGTGAACCAGTGACAAGGTTTCGTCACGTAAATAGTGACATGATGTGGAGCCTGCTTTAAGCCTTTGAGGTCTAAGTGATCACCGGTAATCACATTAACCCAAATATGATCAGAAATTACTTGTTCTGATAGATTAAATCCTGTTCACATTTTTCCAGAAAAGCCAATTTTGCTTTTCTCTAAAAAAAGGATTGGGGGCAGAATTATCATCAGTAGTTTCTATGAAACTGATCCAGTCCAATAATCTTTTATTTAGTATATATATAAATGTGGATCACTGGTGATAACCTTAACCTTGTATTTTGGAGAAAGGAAACAAATTTGGGAGCGTAATTGAAAAAATCCTCCACACTCAATATTTTGATTGCCTTGACTTACGGTTAGGGGGCGCCACTGATCATGACTGAAGTGGGATGTATGCTTGTAACTGGAGAATGAAAGTACATGTCACATGATTGTGACTGGCCTGTTCATACCACCGTTTCCTCTTATGTATTTTTGGCTACATCTTCTGCCGCCATTTTTCAAATTGACTGGAAGAAAACACCCGCCGCCAGCACAAGTATAAATGCTGGCAATGGTATCGACCACTTGCATAGGCTCTACTTAGAGTCGACGCAGAAGCATAAATTATGCAGAATTCATGGTAATGTGTTTGTGTCAGAGGGTTAAGAGGATACGCCAGTAGTTTGCCTAAGTGTTTGGCTTTGCAGAGTGAAGGATTATGGGTATACAGTCTATGCAGAGGTGTTTGTGTGCAGTCCTCCAAAACCACCAGCGCATAGCTGAATAGGGAGTGTGGTGGTAAAATGCTGATTGGTTGAAAAGTTGGCCTGAACAGGAAAGGAAAGGACCGCAGAGAAGCACAGACAGTGGACACCTTTCATTGTTTTCAAACACTCAGTGTCATTTCAGCTCTTTGCATCCTGTAATTGTGACAATTTTCGTCACGGCCAGCTGAAGGAACGGCAACAGCCAAAGCGAGACTAGCCAAAAAAACCCACATATTTTTCACACTGCTCCTGATGACAGTGAACACCACGAGCAGTAATCCAAAGAACAGAGAAGGTGAGGGGAAAAACTGGACAGATCTATATAGACAGAAACAAGAATGCCACATGGACTATACACTCAGGACTAATTTGAGGATAAGACACAACTGCATGTGATGAAGACAATCAGAGAGGAAGCAAAACTCAAACAGCCATAGAAAAATAGAAAAACAGTCATACTACAACAGGAAATGAACAAAAGCTGTTTAGTCTGTCATTCTTGTTTCACTAATTCAGGGGGAACACCAGAAAACCTAACACAACACACAAATAACAAACTCAAATTAGGAACTGAAGGTAAATACAAATCAAGAATGTAGAACTAATACTGGAACAGTAAACCATCTAGAAAGGCATTGAAAAGTCCAAGAAAACGTATCTGGAGCCATAAATACAATCAACAAACTACATTATGAGTATATTACTGCATTGAAAGGACATGACAACAGAGATCAAAAACTCAATCTACAAACAGTAAGAATCAAAACTTCAAACAGAAGAACCCGAACAGAAACCCAAACCCAAATATATTGACTGAGGATTCCCAATCCAAAAACAACCTCAAACCCAAGGACCGTGGCATTAACTCCGATTCAAGCATTTACTAACAAGCTGTGTTCACTGATATTGGGTTTTCTTGAGCCTGTGCCGTGACTTACACTGTATAACACCTGTTTTTAACTGCTAGTGCGGCTTTCACCTTGGAGGTGGTCCTGAAAGTCCTTGATACCGACCTGTCAAATGAGCGGTTAGACTCACATGAGCTAACATATGAATACCTGGGACTCCTCATCAGTTTTTAGAACTGAAGAAGCCTTTTGAATGAGAAGGCAACCATGACCTGGATGACTGAGAACCCATCTATTCAAGGGTATGGTTAAGGTTAGAGGTAGGTTAACATCCTGCAAAAAAAATAAAAGAAGCTTCATTTTAGAGGCAAAATTTTCTAGTTTCTGAAAATGAGTCTATTTAGCTCGTGGTTAAATCAGTCCCTAACACTAGCCCTTACTCACCTATGATCTGGTGGGTGATGAGAGGTTAGATGATATCAGTCATAAAAACAAACAAACAAAAAAACTCTTTATCTCTAATCTTGAGCCATGTAACTGGTGAGGCAGAATTTCTATCATGGCTCTATCCTGCTGCTCCAAATCCTGCTGAAGAAAACCTCTAATTACCACTTTTTCCCCACTACGATGTTTGCTCACAGCCCACTTTGTCCAAAAATTGCTCTGCTTCTGTCTGGGATACTCTGTGTTTTCCTGTTTCCATCTTTGTTGCTAATGCCGCTGGCGTGCCAGAGAAGTCGGTGTATTTGGTGCATTAATAGTGTGCTTAGTTCCTGCTCATTTCTTTTCCTTTCCTCCACTGCTCTTTATCCCTTTCATTGCTCTGCGCAGCCAGAACAGGAGCAGTGAAGTCATGTCAAATGTATGTATAAAGCAGTTTTTATGTACCCTTTTTACTCTGCTTGAAACCAAATCAGGCATTGGGATGATCTAATCAAGACATTGCATCAGTTTGAGGTTTTAACATCTGTTGATTCAGTTTTTAAATATAAACAATTGCAGTTTACTGGGGGAAGAAAAGAAACATTGAATTTTCCAAACTGAAATCATCTCAGTCCTCTGTGTGTGAGTGTGTTCAGGAGCCCCGGGGCAGCAGGGCATTCCACAGGGACAAATAATAAATGACAGACCACTAAGAAGAGCTCGGAGGACCCTGGAGCAGAAAAGAGTTGCTGAGGTGGATTTTATGATGCTCTGACTCAAAGTGTCCTGACTTTGGCCATGAATCCTGATGCAAAATGTCACATCCCGTAAATCTGGGTTTTCTATAACTTTTTTCAGATAGAAATGTGCAGTAACACTACATCTGATTTTTAACAGGTTCTAGTCCTTAAACAGAAAGTGTAAAGAAAATGATTGATTCTTGCATATTATCTGGAGCTGGCTCAGACACATTTTATAATTCCAAGCATTTAAACACAAACTGATGCTGGGATTTAGAGCTTATTTCTGTCAGAACGTCCAAACCTGCACATCGATCAGTGAGCCTGTTAGCTGCCTCTGTGTTCATATTTAACTCAGTTAATTAGTGTGGCTGCACTGTGTGGATCAGCTAATATGATTTCAGGTCCGGCAACAACAACACCCAACTCTGTTAATTTGCTAGTGCCTTTCAGTTTGTACTCTCACAAGCTAGCAAATGAGTAGATATATAATATATAATTAGCAAATTACTAGCTTGTTAGTAAGCCACAAACGGTATAAAAGTTACAGTATGTACCTTGATTTCTACCAGAAACTAAAATGTGTGACCTTGGGCCAAATTTACTAATGCATGTGCAGTCCTGTGAAAACACTAAGTGCACCCCATGATTTTTCTGGCTATAAAACCACCTTTTATTAGAAATAACCTAAAGTAATTGTTTTCTGTATGAATTCATCAGTTTCTCACTTTGCGGAGGAATTTCGACCCATCTTTCTGAACAATGTTGTATCAGTTCATTGAGGTTCATTGAATTTGATTTTGCACACAGACTTTCACTGGGATACTGAAACACCGTGACCTTCAGCCTTTCTGTTGTAGATTTGTTTGATCAGATGTTTTTTCTCATTGTACTGTCAACATTTAGCATGCTAAATGAGGTTTGTAGAATCTGAAATATAGCTCTTGGGTTTTCTCTGAGCCTTGCACAGTTTGACCTTAGTGAATTTGCTGAGATCTACTGATGATCGCTTAATTAAGTGCATGTGATTAGCAGCACCTGCCTGTGTGCCCCCTTAATTCCTATGGAAGCAGGAAGGACTGCATAGTCCTGTGAAAACCAAAAACTGGACTGTAAGGGTCTCTCTTGTATTACAGTGAAACATGGGTTTTCAGTACTTTAGGTTTTTAGTCACATTTCTGTACAGACTTAGGTCCACAGTGCAACCTTTTCTACATCTGTTTTCTTAACGGTGCACACCCCTTTAGTAACTTTTCTCTAGTAAGTATTGAACTGAAATTACTGCCAAAACGCAGAAATTAATTGTTGGGTCTGTGTTTCCACAAGCCCCACTGGTTTAGAGACTTATTCATCATGAAGAAAACAAGACAGTCAGCGATTGATTGATTTACTTGCAAGGGAGGCCTCATTGGTGTCTACCATGAAATGACCCCAAATCCAGCCTCCTCTGGCTTTTATTGAGAACGTTCACACAATAGTTTACAAACACCTCCCCTCGTAACCCTCCTTGGTTACAAAGACAAGGCACTGTATGCATATGTGTGTGTGTGTGTGTGTGTGTGTGTGTGTGTGTGTGTGTGTGTGTGTGTGTGTGTGTTATGCGAGAATGTGTGTGCGCACGTGTGTGTGACCTCCTGCTGACCAAAGGGTCATAAACGCAGGAGGCAACATCACAAGAAACAGATCTTCCAGATAGGATGTATCTGCAATAAAAGACTACAGCCCCCCCCCGCAGAACCTCGAGAGGCTGGGGAGGGGGCAAAAGGAAATTCCTTTCATCACAGTGTTAGAACAATGTAGAGATGGTAAGCATAAAAATGACAACATTTAACAATTCACTCTAACATTAATGGGAGACAGATCTGAAATGTGTTAGATGTCTGAATACTGACTACACGTTTAATAACAGTCTGCAGAAGTGCAGCATCCTGCTTATTTGGCCAGCTTTTTAAATTGCTGGCTTTTTGTGTCATGCAGTTGTGTTGTTGATTATTTGTGCAATCATGTAGAGACACATGAAAGGAAGAAGTGGTAATAATTTTCCACATTTCTTGTTCCTTTTTGATCCAAGACCTTTTCTTTGTCAGATTCTTGGGAAATCCAGGAAAAGAGATGTTCATTCACCATGAGAGTGGCTATTTAGGTTAAATTCCCATTATGAGCTATCATAATGTTTTAACCTTGAAGCTGCTTTTCTGATGATCCATCTGCATTTTATTATCTATTATCATGTTGTTGTGCATCTTTTTATGCCTGGCCCTTCTCATGAAGGGTCTATATTTCCAATTAGTTTTACAGCTGACAGATACTTATAGCTGGTACTGAGTGTGCTGTTAAAAATCTGCCTCCAGAGCATTTTAAAACGTTTGCTTTAAAGCAAGACGTCACCAAGCTTTTCCTTACTGACATATGTGATATTAGAGTGGTGGCTGCTGATATCAAAGGCAGCCAAAGGTTAGCTTATGTAATATTAGCCACTCTGGGCCAAAAGATCAGCTTCTGACTGCCCTAAACACCCAGTTTCAGACATTTTTTCTTATGGTTTTTCTTATGCAAGTTTTCAAAAGTTGCTTTTGTCAGAGAACCAATCAGAAAGAAGCTAGCTTAAAGCAGCAGGAGCTAAAACAGTCTGTTTCAGACAGGATAAACTGAAGGCCCACTAACAGTCAAACAGTGATAATTTACACTGTGAACCATGCAAAATTTACTCTGGCAGAGTCCAAAAATAAAAAAAAATATGGAGCTGGAAATGAGGAGACTACATTACTTAACTTAAGAACCTTATTTGTGGCACAAATATTAAAGGTTTGTACAGCAGCAGGGGGGGAGATCAGGCAGCAGCTGCCATAAAAATGCTCTTGATCATGCTTTGTTTATAATGAATGAAATGCTGTATTTGTAATCCATTTGTTCAGGCCGTTTTGTCACAGTGGAAGCAGCCGTGAATGAGGATCAGGAGGACTACATAGGCAGTGGTGCTGACCCACAGCGAGAGATCATAGGGGTGCTGCTGAGTCCCCGTTTGGAGCATGGTGAGTGGAGCTGCCTGAGGCTTGTCTATCAGATCACAGAGCCAGGAAGCCTGGAGGTCCTGCAGCGCACCGAGGGGAACAGCTTTGACAGGCCGCTGTGGAGCAGCCGGTTGCCCTCCGACAGCTGGGTGGTCTCAAGCATCGACCTGCAGAACAATACAGAGCCTTACAGGGTAAAACACTTTTCAAATAGTATCTAATCTTTGTTTAAGAAAGAGATCAGATTAAAATGTACCAAAACATGGCTGAAGTTCCACCAGAAGCTCAGGGCTGTTATATCTCTTTTCAAAATATAAAAGGTACAACAGCTAAGCTATTCTTAGGTACTGAAAGGGGAATGGTTGGGTAGATTACAGCCGGAAGAAAAGGTATAAAATGGAAAATGTTCATCCTGGGACTCCGCTGATAAACACCCAGCTGTCTAGTTGTGCAAGAAAAAAAAACTTGCAATAATATAAGAATAAATGTGTGATCTTACAAGAAATCCCACTGCACTTCAGTTCAACTTTCTCACAGGTTACCAACTAATGAGAGAAAATGAGTGCAAAGAAAGGTAAAACTAAAAAATACTAAATATTTACTCACACTTTCCTGTTTTTATTTTTTAAAGACTGAAGATGCAGTCGGACAGCCGATTTTCTAACCTGCACATGTGCAGAAAACCTCTCAATCTCTCATTGAAACGACACATGCAGGTTAAAGTGACACATGCAGACCTAAATTGAAGCGAGTATGAAACATGCTTGTAATTATCCAAACACTCTGGGAATAGTACAGCACATGTTTACACTATATGCAGAGGCAGAGCTGAGTCTGACAGGGTCTGTGACCTACATCAGGCTATTCCAGACCTGTGCTATGTGCAGGCCCCTCAGTGCATAAACACATTTCAGTCCAGACCTGGGTGAAGAAAATTCATGTGCCAGAGGTTTAGATTTCACACCAACTGCTGAAGCATTGTGCTATTTACTCCCACTCAATGAAATAAATCCACCCAGCATTAACTTTTGTTATTGGAAAAAGAAGCTAGCTTGACTTAGGGATGGAGGTAGTGTTAGTTTGCTAAAGATGGGACATACTTGGCTAAGTTTAAGTGCTGTTGTATTGTTTTTAGAGGCACTGGATGAGAGAGTGAAGGGTTATTAGTTAATGATGGCAAGCTGCATCTGTGGACAGTACGGGGGTTGTGCAGGGAAACAGATACCTGCGAATAACCGAATAACAAAAGCAAACCTGCTTGTTGTAAGAGATAAACTGGCTATTGAAATAAAAGCATATGATTGTACCCGTCTACATCTAAAATATGCTTATTTTTTCTGTGAATTTGGGCGTTTTAACATGGGAATCTGTGGAGGCTGCCTCACTTTTAGATCAGACTCAAGTGGCCGCTCAAGGAACTGCAGTTTTTGATGCTTCACCTTAAATTTAAAATGTTCAACTTCAAAGCTGCAGCCAAAATATTTCAATTATTTTTTAGATTGAGATGCACTGGTAGGACTGTATTTCCCACCTTTAAATATGAAGACTTTCTGCCAGTGACTTCTAATAACTAATGTTGAAGGAGTAACCCTATTTCTGGCATTTCTTGCCACCTTGCGGTGCCAGAAATATTCATGCTTCCATAAATTTAAAGCAAAAAATAAATAAGACAAAAAAAACAAAACTTCTAGTATAAATAGACACCATCCAGCTGAGGCACTCTTCATCGTAATAGGCTACACTAATTTGAATACACATTGTGTCAAGAACAGCTAAATTTCTTTTTTAAATGTTTTTTGATATCTCTTTTTATCACTTCACAAGTCAGAAAAACGTCATCATAGTAATAAAATAGCAGACAGATCAATCCATGAATGAAATAAACAAACTCCTTTATAACCTCTTTAAGATTATAGGCAGGAATAAAACAGATTTTTCATGTAAACTGTAATAGAGTGTAAATTTCTTTCTCAGAAGTTGAGAAAATAACCAGTAAAAATTAAAATACGTTTTAATTGAAAAGGTGAAAGATGCATTGTTTTACTAATCTATATTGCCACGGCAGTTCACTAGATGAGTACGTTTTTGTATTTCTGATTATTGCTGTTTTCCTTCCTTCACCCCCAACCAGTCACGGAAGATGGCCGGCCCTCCGTGAGCCTGGGTCTGCTCTCGTTCTTCCTGCAAAACTGAGTTTTTTCCTTCACACTGTTGCCAAAGCGCTTGCTCATAGGGGTCATACTATACTGATCTGCTTGTCAAATGGACATATTCCATTTATGTCAGGATATGATGAGAGGACCCAAGTGTAGGTTACAGAGGGAAAGACAAAAGATTTCAGGAAACAAGGAATGTACTAGACAGAAAAATGAATGAATATCAGGGAACAAGTGGAAACTATCAAAAGCAGGTTCAAATAATGAGGGCAGGGCAGACGATCTCAAACGGGAGAAGACAAAGATAGGACGTAGACACAAAAACAAGATACGCGAGAAAAGAAAATCTCAGAGTAAAACAGGAAATAACTAAGATTAAGTGATGAAGGCCATCAGTAAAGGTGATGTTCACCACAGGAACATGATGATTTACTTAAAGAGGATGCTTGACATTAACGCTTTTTGAGCATGCTCCAATAAACCCACAAAGTATTATCAAGCTGTTTTCACTTTGGAGGTTTTTAGCCACTTTTAGCTTGTAGTTTTGGCTTTATTGCACACTTGCTGCAAAACAGTCCTAGCGTTTTCCCCCAAAACCACCTTAACACCTTAAAAGGCATGACATATCTTATCCATCGACCCGTGTGTCATTCCCTCGTCTGCACGCCACTTTAAAGCAAATCAGAGTTAGGAAAACTAGACTAGCTATCAGCATAGTTCATGAATGAACTGTTTTTAACCTCATGTGATGCCTTTGTGATGTCAGACCTCACTTTGGGGGATTACTGACCATGTGTCGTTGATTAGGTCGTCATCGAAGGTAAACCTGGGTCGAGCAAAGGGAGCAGCGTGGCCATCTTTGAGATCCACATCAGCCCTGGATACTGCCTGGGTCGGTGACTTCACACTTATGTCACTCACACATCTTACTTTAAACTGAAAGAAAAACATGACCCACATATGTACGCCTTGATGAAGACCATCTGCACCCTGATCCTCACACATTACAAAGCTCCGACAGCATGAAAACGCTTTCACGTGCGCACCCATAACAGCGAGTCTGTTGTTCATTTGTCTGCCTCTAGAATGTGATTTTGAGGAGTCTCACCTGTGTGGATACAATAACCAGTGGAATGCCAATGTAAACTGGTATGTGGGAGGAGGCGGGGTCCAGGTTCTCCACAATGATATGCCAAATGATCACACATACAACAACGGCTCAGGTGAGCAAGAGTGATTTGTACATATAATTACTGGGTGTACTATTAATGACTCGTGAAGGGTCAAACTGGTTTTAGTTCATAAGCTAACTACCACAAAGTTAACGAGGGCTACAATGGGTCAAAGTACAGGTACACTCATACAAATACAATAATGAACTGCCTGGGATACTTTAAAAAGTGAAATTTCATCATTATATATCAGACAGTTTAACATATGGGATGTAGTTTCTAGGTTTTTAGGTAGTGCTTCAAATCTGCATTCTTTGTAATGACCTCTAGGGATGGTATGTATGAATAATTTAACAATTCTGATTCCATTATCGATATCACTTGTGATTCGATTTCTCACTGGCTCTGCTTTGGGACTAACCACCATCACTAAGCAGGATATGAAAGACATTACATTCATGCAAATGTCGTCAGTATTTCCCTTCTCTATTGTGATATATGTTGGGTAGTAATTATTACACATATTACACAGAACACTGTTCTTAATAATAATGTAGTACGTTGCTTAATCACTAATCGCTACAGCCCCATACACCAACACCTATCCCTGGGCTAATGAGAATACACATATGATCTTTCCCTTAGTATTTAGGAATGAACACAAAACCAGCAACACGAAGCAAGGATCAAAACCAGCACAAAGAGAGTTTAAAGCGATCGCTACAGTGATTCTACTTTAGAAACATGAACAGGTAGAAACGGAGGCTGCAGCCTGACTGCTCATCAGTTTGTTATCCATTGAGGTTCAGGGTCTGGCTGCAGGGCTGGGGTCAGCTTTAACGTCACTCAGGGTTCTTGGCTTAGCTTGTCTGTGCAGATGCTTGCAAAGAGTCAAACTTGTGTTAGCAGTAGAGTAGACAATTACACTCTTGTCTTCTTGTGCAATTAAAATAAAAGTAATGTTTATATGCACTCTAAAGACCGCGCCACTATTTTCCTCCGAACTGAAGTCAGTTGAATGTGGAACCCACAAGTGGGATCAATAAGCAAGGAAACTAACAACTCCAAGGAATTTAACTACTGGGAACCAGTTCTCTACAGGAACTCTAATGTCTATCCTTCCAGTCTGTTTCCACTTTGTTCATCCAATAAAAGGGAAAAACAAGAAAAGCCCCAAAATGTATTCATCCATTTTCTTAACTGCTTACCAAGTTCAGTGTCATGGTGGGTCTGGAGCCTATCCTAACAGATGGACCGACCCATAGTCCATTGCAGAGCGCCGAACTATGCCTTCAATTGCAAAGCAATTCAGTCAATTCAGACTGGATCCTTAGGAGGGTTAATTCTGGGCCCCAGGCTTTGCATTTGATGCCCCTGATCCTGGTACAGACCACTTCGTTTTTCCTCAATGGTCTGTAGAACGGTCACCAGTTGGACTCAGCTCACCTTTTACAAACATTACAAAGGTCTGTAATGACTTGTCCTATGGCTTTAACTTGACAAGAGTGGTAAACATAATTCAAAATGTACCCAGAATGGTCCTATCTTTCAGACTGACAGCGTCAAAGCAACACATTACTGTAAGTTTTAAAGTTGTTAAAGCTTTAAAGACTTTGACGTAGGTGTTTAGACATCTAGAAATCACCAAATCAGTGGTTACGTGGCCTAAATAAACCCAGAGAACTCTCCCACTGAATTCCTTTCAGGTCACTTC
The DNA here is from genome assembly GCF_000239375.1 of Pundamilia nyererei. NCBI lineage: Eukaryota > Metazoa > Chordata > Actinopteri > Cichliformes > Cichlidae > Pundamilia > Pundamilia nyererei. Next base: position 2,932,986 of record NW_005187417.1, read on the forward strand.
ATGTATGTCGACTCCATCTACGGCAAGACCTTTAAAGAAGTGGCCAAACTGGTGTCTCCAATGACGCAGGTGCCGATGTCCGGCTGTCTGAGTTTTCAGTACCAGCGCAGTGAGATAGGAAACCTCTTCTCTGTTTTCACCCGGGACCAGCTGGGTCAGTACCAGGAGTTGTGGAGGGCAGGGTTGGAGAATCAAAACGACTGGACAAAAATTCCTGGAGAGTGGATACCTGTGCAGGTGGACCTGAAGGCACCCTACTCGGTACAGGTCAGTTCAAGACCTCTTATGAAGTCTTATGTGATGACTTAATGAACAAAGCAAGACCCCTACTTTTAAAGGAGGCAGCTTTTTTCTTATAAAAGCAAAAATAAATTAAGTGGTAGTTAAAGATATACTTTTGCTGCTGTGAACCTAATTTTAAAGCTGGATTCTTTTAGATAAATTCCAATGATGTATTTCTTGAGCTCAAAATTATCTTATCTTATGTGCTGTGCTCCTATTTCTGTCTTGTCTTTCCCCAAACCCCAAAACAAAAGTCTCTTCCTGTTAAAAGAGACCCCACAATCACCAGATGCTCTCTCTAACAATATACGTAATATATGTGACCTACAGTATAAAGTGCCTGGAGACAACTGTTGTTGTGGGTTTTTTACAAGATAAATAAAACTGATTGAATTTTATTTTATTTTTTTAAGTTTGCTATTGAGGTATACAACAAAAACCTCTTTGAACTTTAGCAGATTGCCACGGTCACCCACACTTTGCACGGAAGAAAACAACTTGCCTGTAAACACTGAGCAGAAGAGAAATTGTGAACTTGCAAACCAAAAAACAGAGAACCTTTGCCTTCAAAGGGAAAGTTGCACATTTTAAAACGTGTTGGTTGCAGTGGTGAGGCGCAACTTTTATGCCTTGATATGGTCCATTGCAAATGCAGACAGCTGGAGACCTGGTTGAGCAGTCATTGCTCTTATACTTATTTGAAGACCCCTTGAAGTTCGCTGCTGGGAGCACATGTGTAGCTGGCGCATTAAAATGTTAATTCTCAGCAGACAAGTATATGCAGTCACAAAAAAGGCAGGCACATGGACATTCACAAAGCAAACCCTAGTGCTTTACTGACTTTACTTTGAAGGTGAAAGTCCTCCATTTCTGATTTGGATTGCACTTTTTCTATCCATCCATCCAAACAAAAATACATTGGAGAGCACATCTCTAGTGTCATTGGGGAAATATAAAAAACATTAATTGTGCTATCAATTGTGTTATTGTTTGACAAATGTTACATATCTTTTATGTATATTTCTCTGTCTCTATGGCCACATGCAAGAGATGATTGAGTTGGATTTCACTGAACGTCTCTGTTATTCACATGATAGTCAGGATTTTAACTTTTAAAATCTTTAATTGTTCCGTAGCTTTAGTCGTGTAGTATTAATTGAAAGTACAAGTTTCTGACAATGTAAAAAAAAACAAAAACCAATCAATGAGTGACTGTTTTAAACTGTGACTTGAATTTCTTTCCATGTGTACGTAATATAGTCGCCAGTGTATCTACAAAGGGAATAATACGAGTAATCTATGTTAAGGTAGTCTTAATTGATAGATTAATTGATAAACTGCTTGCGGTCTCATAGGTATACATGATGACCTATAACACAGATGTTCTGGTAGGCAGTAAACTGGGCAGGGTTAAATGCAGGGACTCTATGTTAGGTTATCTTTAACTTCTTGTGCTTCCATCATTCGTCTGACAAATGTTTTTGTTCTTTATTTGGTTTTAAAAAGTTTTTGGGGTTTGACTTAAAACTGCTACTAAACTACTACGACTACAGTGCATTAACAGGTAAATATGAACACATCTGTGTGAACACATAACGACCTACAACTTTGTTTATGTCCCTTTAGGTGGTCTTTGAAGTGGCGTTTAACAGTCCACGTGGCGGACGTGTTGCACTTGATGATATTTCCTTTTCTTCGCAGTTCTGCACCACAGACACTGGTGAGCTGCAGATAAAGCCCCTTATTCTTTCACCGCTAATGTCACCAGTAAAATAGTCAAACTTGGTCAATCTTAAGCCTCCAAATTTTAAGAATTTAAATTAATTAATATCTTAAAGCACCAAATCCAAGTAGCAGTAAAGTCATAAAGTCTTTCATATATCAAAATTTGGGAGTTTGCATGTAGATTAAGAAGATGAAAATAACCATGATTAATATAGGATTAATCCTACAGGGTCTACAGATGTTAACATGAAATCGAATACAAATGTTTAAAGGTCTGAACAGAAGCCACAAAAGTGTTTATCCTACATTAACCTGCGGTTTCTGTGCATTTATTCTACAGAGCCAACTTTTGACCCCTCTATCGCCAACTGTGATTTTGAGTCTGGTTTCTGCCTCTACACCCAGGAGCAGGCGAAGGAGTCACCGTGGAGAAGAGTCTCCGTGAAGCCCAACATATTCAGGAATGGAGACCACACCACAGGAGCAGGTGGAGAAACAACATCTGACCGTGGACTTCCACTGTTTAAAGTGGACTTATTACACTTTTCTGTATTTCCTATCATATATAAAATGTGACAATACTGTTAAAAATGGCCCAAGTTTCAAATAATAGGGTAAGCTGATGTGCACGTAATTATGCATGAATCATGAAACGCATTTAGAGTCCGAGAATAACAATACAAGCAGAATAGGTCAACTGTGAGGCTGCCTCAGAGAGAAAGTCCTGATTTTTTCCACCACCAAAGAATCCTTTTTGTTAGCAAAAACATCCAGCAGACCAGTACTCGTAAAACATCTTTTATTCTACCATATCACCCAGGTTTCCTATGGGCAACACATAATTGGCTTGACCATAGAAAACCCACATAGAGGCCCCAAAGAGCAAAACTGGTATGTGCCCTGGATGGGTACACACATGTGGAAAAATGTGGGTTTGCCTTGCCTAGTTCCACGGTTTATCCACACCTACTCGCAGTGGGCCCAGATGTGCTCTACATTTCATGCCAGTACTGTGGGTTTGCCCACAGCGGCCTCATACAGGCCCCAAGAGGGCACGTTTGCTGGGTAGTTGAGTTTTCTTGAAATTTCTTTAAGTAGTCTTTGATAATAGTTCTCCAAGCTTTGTGACATCGAGGGCATTGAGAGTTTTCCTTTGGATGTTGGCTTTTGTTTCATTATCTGCAAAGATGATCCCCCATTGCTACAATAATGCTGAGGTCCTGGGAAGGCCAATCCATGGTCTATAGTGCTCTGCTCCATTGTGTGTTTTTCATTTCCCTTTCTTAAGACTGGCACTTCCACTGAAACCATTACTCATAAGTCTTAACAGAACAGTGTAGATCAAGTGAAAGGCCAGATGAATTTCTTAGGTGCCATGTCAGGTGTTTGGTGGATTTGTTTTTTGTATTTCCTAGGACATAACTTTTAGCTGTTTATCACCTGTAGATAGTTTCCTCCACTTTTCTCCACTTTTGGTCTGAAAAATATTATTGTATGCCTGTCGAGTAACAAAGTGCCAGAAGATTAAAGAGTTTAAAACTGGCAAAGTTGTTCGTTATGTTTAGACACAGCACTGGTTCATCTCAGTGTTAAGTGGCTTAAACAAAAAAAAACAAACAAAATATTCCTTTTGTCAGGTACAAAGATTGGACTAAAAACTGCGTGAAAAAGCAGCCAATGGTCAAAGAAAAACTTTGAAATACCCCCAGAAAGCTGTTCAAGACCACTTTTAAAAATGCAAAAAAGTCTGGCTCCTTCATAAAGAAATGAAGGCTTTTACACAGAACTGTAGATGGTAAACCAAGTGAACCACAGAGCATTAACAGCCTGGTATTGTTCTCATTAGACGGTGGATGTGAACAAACATCAAAGCTGTGAAATTTAGGCAGGCGTTTTGGTGGTCTGTCGGCTTTTTAGACATTTCTTTGCCTTCACGTGGCGACAGCATCCATGCATGCAAACAAAGCACAGTTTGCCACTGAAAAACAGTTGAGCAGCAGATCATTACCAGGTGTGAGCGGTGATGGGAACGATCACAGCAAGCAGATTCCGAGGAAGAGAGAGTTAGCAAGAAAATTAAATGCTGTCTTCTCCCTCCAGGATCTTTCCTGTTGGCTCACTCCCGACTGGGCCCACGCTCCGGCTACGTTAGCCGCCTCATCGGTCCAACTCTAGCCGGGAACATGAAGTACTGTCTGACATTTTACTTCTCTTTGAGGGGTGAGCTGCACCCTGAAACTCGACAGATTCATATATTTTCCCTGCATGTTGGCATTTATTTGAAATGTGTGAATCTTCTGCTGGAGCTGATCTGAATGATTCACCAACCAGAAATAACTCTGGCAAATGCAGGTTTCAGTCAGACGGACCAGGCTCTGGCTGTTTATCTGCTGCATGCGAACGGCAGCCAGGAGAAAATCTGGACTCAGGCAGAGAGGTCGAGGGGAATCTGGATCGCAGCGGATGTCACCTTCCAGACGTCACAGTCTGCCAAGGTCAGCTATGAGGAAGTGGGGGGAAAGCACACATGTGTGAAAGAATAAACAAGGAGTTGGATAAATATATATCCACCTCCTTGTTTATTCTTA
>NW_005187417.1:2937626-2941567 GCF_000239375.1 Pundamilia nyererei
TGTGTGTGTGTGTGTGTGTGTGTGTGTGTGTGTGTGTGTCCTGGTTGACCGTTTTCCTGGAGGAAAAGAAAAAAATGGAGGGCTGAAGATTAGAAAGGAGTGAACAAGACAGGAAGGAGAGAAGAAGGAAAGAACCAATAGAAAAATGGGAAAAAGGAAAAGAAAGAAATGAAAGGAAGTGAGAATTGTAATGCACAAGCATCAGTACAAGAGGGAGAAAGAGGGAAAATGTGCAACTGACAGAACTGAAAAGAAAAAGTGGGAACAAGAAACAAGGAATTGATTCATTAATTATGATGGAAAATGGGAGTAAATACGGGGGAAGAAAGAAAAATGAACGACAGAGTAAAGACTGTGAGAAATAGATAAGAAATACACTGAGAAATGAAGAGAATGCTTCAGAGAGGCAAAGATAAAAAGGAGAAATTGTTTTTTTTAATTTACTGCTGCTGTAGGACATCATCATCACATGTGCTGCGTGATGACAATAAAGTCATTCAGATGGCAAGGTGCTCAAAGGATTTCTCTACACTGGCTCAGTATTTCACTCATGATTCATTCCTGTCCTAACTGACTGACTAACTGAGGCTCGCGCACACACCAGCACCAACCCAAACAAAGGGTTATGGTTAAAGTGTCTTTGGTTGGGATCGATCTTTAAATCTGTAAACACCTCGTGACTCACCGGTTTGTCCTGTGTTGTTCAGGTGGTCTTCGTGAGCACCTGCAGGAGTTTCTGGGACTGTGGCTCTGTGGCTTTGGATGACATCAGCGTGAGCCTTGGAGACTGCGAGCTGGTGGCAGGTAACAGCTACAAAAAAGCACAGAGAGAGAAAGAGATGTTTTTATTTTATAACCCTGCTTTCAAAGAAAAAACCCTACTAGCCTAAAAACAAGAAGCTGGAACCCTGCTTCTTCTCTTATTCTGCATATTGATTTTCCTCTTGTAGGCCTGCTGTCGTCTCTTCTCCCTGGACGCTGTGATTTTGAAGCAGGGTTGTGTGGTTACACTCAGGACAAGAAGAGCGACGCTGCTGACTGGGAGAGGAGGCGGGGGGCCACACCGACCTCATACACCGGACCCAGAGGGGACCACACGGCGGGACTTGGTGAGTCACCTCTCCTTTTGTATAAATTGATCCTTTCAGTCATTATAAGCCCCTGACCTACACTGTGTGCTCCGCAGGATACTACCTCCACCTGGAGGCGTCGCCGATGCTGCCCGGCCAGAACGCCCGGCTGATGTCCCGCACTGTGAGAGGAACCAGGGGACGGCACTGTATTAGCTTTTTCTACCACATGTATGGGTCGGGCACAGGCCAGCTTAACGTTCGCATCAACAAATATGGAAAGGAAGAGCTGCTGTGGCAGAGGAGCGGCGAGCAGAGCATCGCGTGGCTGAAGGCCCAAGTCGAGTACCAGTGTCACAGCCAGCATCAGGCAAGAGTGGAAATAACTTTCTCCTTAATGCAGAAAAATTTATTTTAAACAGTTTAGATGAAGATGGTGGTGGATGTTGACTGGCAAACAACTCACTTGTGGAACACGTGAGGACAGAACTGTAGAGGAGGGGCGATGATCTCAGTTTCTCTAAGAAGCCGTGCTGAGAAATGAGGATCACTTTAATGTCACTGAGATGCTTTAGTGCTTTCATTTAGCCCTCAAAAATACAAGGCCAGAATTGGCCCTGCAAAGACTCCAGTGTGGCCCACTAGACTGCTTCAGAAAAAATGAAGGAGGTTATGCATTTCTAGAATTTTAACTAAAGTAGTTAAGTAATAGATAAATAATTACATGACAGAAAAGTGACCGCTTAATAAATCCAGGACAGTCTGCGCAATGAGCTACAAGAACGTTTTCTGTAATTTTACATATTTACCATGTAGAAAAACTGAAGAACCGATGCTGTTGAAACTGCTCTTCTTTTTCTTATATTGAGATATCTCAGGGATTAAATGTGTAGTTAAACATATTTACACTGATAGAAAGATCAAAGTGGGCTCAACGTGCTAACAAAACAACTTTAAGTTACCTCTTCATTATACCACTTAAATCAATAACATGTTTCATAAGCTGTTAAGCAGCATAACAAACTAATTCCTGATGTAAAAGTGAAATGATGCGTCTTTAATTTTATTCTTTAACATTATTTTTAGTATCTGACAGGCATGAAAATAACAGCTCAGTGGTTCTGCGAGAAATTTAAAAAGGCAAAAGCAGAACATATATTTTCCTTTTGATAACAAAAGGGATTTTCTTTTGGAAAGAAAATCACCCCAGTGTGGTCTTTCTGCCTCCACTGTGATGAAACTCGTCTCCACAGCTCGATCTCTTTGAGATTTGGCACAGATGAAGATGTTTTTTTCTTTTTTACATAGCTTCAGGCTTCTTTTCAGTTCGACGGCTTTCTGAAGACTGTCATTTTGAAACCACACACAACCAGTGGTACAGAGTCACTGCCCAGGAAACAAAGTAGCCTATAGGAGACTGTGTCATGGAAACATGGGCCTCGCTTTAGTCTCGGTAAGATGAACTCAGTTCGACATCCTCTCTTGAACTATTCTGCCTTCAGCATCAGCTTTGCCCCTGTCAGCCTGCAGGTTCAGTATAATTGGTCCTGTCTGGACGCATCACTGTGCAGACTGCATGCACACGTGGGTGTGCCAGAATATACTGAGTACCTAAAATCAAGAAATTACAACGTTGAGTGAAAGACTCTCGGGGTGAATGGATCTTATCTGCAAACAAACTTTAGCACATTTGATCTCATTTATCCTCTGTTCTGGGTATTTCAACATCTCGGCTGTTTTTATTTGGCTAAATGAAAGTTTCAATAATTAAAGGATCATTTTTAAATTTCGCTCGCTCCCCTTTGCTCTCTCTTCTTTCTCCCCACCACTCCCCCACCCAGTCGAGGCAGATGACTGCTCCTTCATGAGCCAGCCTCTGTTGGACTCCCCTTCATCTTAAAAGGGATTTCTTCCTCCCCACATTCACCAAGCGCTTACTCGGTGTTGCAGGTCTCACTCTAATATTGTAAGGTCTTTATCTTACAATATAAACACATTGAGACGAGGAGCTAAAAAAAAAACAAAAAAATAAACTCATTCTCATAGGTTAGATATGAAAATATTCAGTGGAGTAGGAATTGTGATTAAAAATCTATAAAGAACATTAAAAATAGTAACAGTAAAATTCAATACTGCTGTTAATAAGACAAGAGATTAGTGCTGCAGAAAATTGTTAACCTGGTGATTTAGCTACTAAAGTAAGTACTGAAGCTTTAAACCGCCTGAGTCTATTTGTTTTATTAGCTGCAGTTCCACAGTGTAAAAGAGACTCAACAGCAGATCAGTATAAGTCTAATACATTCATGTGTCACCAAATTAATACATGCACATTCCCACAGTTTTGGCTTTATTCAGTGGTTTTAGTAACGTAGAGCTTAACCTAGCACATATAAAATGTATTCCCTCTGCAGATAATCTGAAACTTGCATAAACATGCTGTAAATAAAAGAATCAGTGAAAACGTGGTACTCCCAACCTGGCCATTTGTTCAACATAGGTTACCATGGTGATTTAGCAAAGTTAAAAAAGGGCCACTATCATGATTCAGAAAACTCTGACTTTAAGCTCAGCCTTGCTCGCTGAGCTGTTAATGTAGCACAGACCTGCATGATCGTCATCCGTGCAGGTCTGTGCTGCAGCAGTATTAGAGCTTATTTATAGGATAATTCAGTCTAACTTGGAGGTAAAAACAGAGCAGGTCACTTTAGTTAATTTGCAATTATTTATTATAACGACTCGTTCATGATTTGAATCAGAGTCAGAGTGCCTGTTATTGTCAGTGCATTGTAAAATACAGTGAAACTGAAGAGCTATTTCTGCAGGTGTTTCAAAATAAATAACACACAGCATAAAAAAAACAAACAAAAAAAA
>NW_005187417.1:2941743-2946087 GCF_000239375.1 Pundamilia nyererei
TCCACTGCTGACCTGAACTTTCTTAATCTAAACACTTTATTTGTCCTTTTGTCCCAGATTGTGTTTGAAGCGATCAGGGGTTCTTCAATAAGGAGTGACATTGCCATTGATGATGTTATTTTGGAAGGTGGACCTTGCCCAGGTAAACAAACTGAAACATCCTACAAAAAAAGAAAACATGCAATAAAGGATTTCAGATTTGTCACAACTTCCTGCTTACTTAATTTTTTTCCTGCAGAAATGGGGATCAGCACCACTGTGGGAACCTCCAATGAGATCGAGTAAAGTGCAAGGAGTGAAAACGGCGTATAATGCTTACCCCCCCCTCCCCTTCCTGTTTTTTGCACATTACAGACAACTCAAAATGTTGTTGAGTCCTGACTCCTGCATGTCAGTCTAAACATGTGGACAAAGGAAACTTCTCATGTAGTTTCTCTTTTCTTGGAGCGACACATATCAGTCATTTCACAGTCAGCGTTTCTCTGCACTGTAGCAGCAGTGAGCATGTGTTTTTCTTCACATTTGTATTGCATTAGATTAATGCTCATTGCTCAAATAAAGCGAGGACGTTCTTTAACACGAGTTGCTTTTGGTTCTCTCTGTTGATGCCTGGAGTTGGATACAAGAAATATTGTATTTTACTGTCACCTAGTGGGAATACAGCATAGCATACAGGGTCATTTATAAAGGAACAGTGTGAGGGAATTGAGATTCCTTCTCAGGCGATTCAACCTGCAGTCACACCTTGAACCATGTCGCCTGAATAATTCTTATGGTGGGTAAATGACTCTACGGACCTCTTCCAAGGTGACAACCACACTACAGGTTAAATACCTGAGACTCCCCATTAGCTCTGAAGTTTAGCTGCCTTCAACTTAAACCCTTAAGTCTGCAGTAAGAACCAACCTCATAAATTAAAAAAAAAAGAAGAAGAAGTTACATCAGAGGCTCCACACTTCTGTTTTTCCTACACAACCTGTTCATTAATCACCTTAACTGACAGAGGAACAGATGAATGGTTACCACAGATATTCTTATGAAGGGTCTGAAAGCAAATCAGCTAAAATCCTTTGGTCCAAACAGTGGACTTCATAGAAATGTTTTTTGGATTTAAGTGTGGCTGTTCTCATGACCATTTCCCCCAGTTTTAACCAGATTAACTGGTGATTCTACAGTGGAACATGGACATTATATTAGCACTGCCAGAATATTCCTGACTCCAGATATGCTGATGTATTCTCATACACACACCGGTCACATGCATGCGTAGGTAAGCGCCCTTACATGGATCCTGTACTTGTATGAAGTCGCCCACCTGATGTCATGGTAACAGAGGTCTGGTTCTTCGCTAATCTTGGATCGCTCCAGCTTTAAGCCTGGAATTGTTAGAGTAACCTGCGAGTAAATTAAAAATAACACAAGATGTCATGTTTACGCATTGGTAACTGTAACAAAAAAATGGAAACAAAGGGAAGATTTATCTTGTTCATACACCTCTCCAGAGCAATGTTCCCTCCAATTTTTCATGTGTCTGAGCGAACACACAAACTCCCTGAGCGGTCCCTTGGACCACTGTGAGCAACAGCAGACGTGTGCACTGTAGTCACGCCAGCATCCAAGTTACATGGTTTATTAAAATAATCAAATTACAGCATTTATGTTTGACTACTTTTAATTAACTGCTTTAGCCCACTTACAATGAAAATTTTAAACAAAAATTCTTGTTCATGACCTGTGTAGTATGCACAGGAAGTAATAATAATACAGTCTGCAAAATACAGTATATAATGACCAATGTTGGGCAATTAATTATATAGTTACTTCTTCAAAAAAATTACTGCGCTTTGCAAACAGCAAAGGTTTTTGCTGCTATTTACCTAAAAATGCAGCCAAGATGTTTTTTTAAATAAACATTTCAAACTATTTACAGAATAATCAGCTGTTCTGCATCAAATTTGATGCCACACAAATTATTTGTGCCACTCCAAAAAATAATTTCTCTCCACTATGAGATAAAGGAGAACAACAGCCTGATACCTGCAGGCCTGACAACAGGAGATGTTTCACTCCTGTAACACCTGTAACATTCAGCAGTCGCCTCATTGTTCTGACACACACAACAAAACTACTGACTACACTACACACTAACTACACAAGATTTCCCATAAACGTCGCAAATCTCTCACATCTCAAAACACTCCTAAAACTTCCTCCTTCCTAAACAACTGTTGCCATATCATTTTTCGATTGGTTGACATGGTACATTTTTCGACCAATAGGAAAGGGTGGGGTGTTTTGTTTTTGCTCACAGGTGGAGAGTGCTTTCGAGCGTTTTCCTTATAAAACGCTGTTTTTACCGTTTCTTCCCGCAGTAAATATAAACAACGATAGTATTCGGAAAGAAAACCAAACATTGCAGATATTTTTTTATCATAACTCTGGTTTTACGTTTGTTATTGTTTTTGATAAGATCGAGACAATGTTCCCCAGTTTTTCCATGTTAACCTGACGTGTGCACATAATGTTCACCCAATCCTGCAAGAATCCTTCCCAAAATTCCAGTTTTTTAGTCTTTTCAAAGCTGAATCGAGCCAAACAACTATGGTATCAATTTTTCCTTCTTGAGTTATCGATTCAGAAGATAGTTAGAAAACTTGACCTCTGACCTTGACTTCAAGGTCACGGAAATTCTAATTTGTCTGAGACTTTTATTAGCTGCATCTAGGGTATGAATACAAAAGCCTCCATCACTTTCAAGCCAATCGGACTAACAAACCTAGATTAGCTTTAGAGTCTGATTGGGTTTCATTTTTTTCCTTTTAGAATAAAGCTAAAATGTCAGCTTACTTGAAGACAGAGTGTCTGCCATCATTCATATGATTATAATTGTGGTTTGACATGATAAACTAATCCCATAGCCTCTCTGGTGTGCTGTGAGTCTTTAGTACAAAAAACCTGAATTGTGACATTGGGTAAATAAAGACGACTGCAAAATAAAACCAATATATTCAGATTTATTTAAACCACATACGTACACTGTACATATCAATGAAAACAGACTTGTTAGCGTTTCTTTTGGTCTACATGATGCATGTCCCGTCGTTCAGGTACTTCATGGACTCCATCTGCTGCGTCATCGCCAGAACTTCGTGAAACCCGGTGCTGAGTCCTGACATGTGCTGGAAGTACGCCTCCTTCTCCACCTGCACTGACAAATTGTTCACCCCGGCTTCTTTCAAAATGGCGGTCACCTGTTGAAACCAGAATGACAGTCCACCATAAAAATCCTCAGCGCCAACAATCTAGCCTAAATGTACCTGTAAAACCTTTTCTTTTTTACATTTAAATATTTAATAGTAAATAAATGTGCATGAAGATATTCTAAGAAATTAACTGAAGACAACACAGAAAAAAAGAGCAGCATGTGAGTGAGAGAAAATATAGTATTAATGCCCCCATATGGATGCTTTTTGAAGCTTCAGATGCTCTAATGGAATATAAATTCTTAAATTAATGTTTAGATGTTTTTTTCTTTTGTTCTTGCAGTATACCAGTGCTGGTATAGGAGGAGAAATCAAAACCGGAAGCAAAGAAGACTTCGATTCTTTTTTCCTCCACTACATTTATTTTTTACTTTTTAGTCACTAAATATTGTCCAAACTGAACTTTTTAACCTTATAACACCAAGTTTATTAGATTTGATGCTTGAGGTTTTGAGACAGTGTGATTTTTTCCCCTGTAATAATCTGATGTTTACAATCTGACACATGCAGTGAATTTGAGCAATGAACTGTACAAAAATGCCTAGTGTTGGAATAATTATACAAATTAAAACTCATATATGCAAACTGACATTTAATTTAGCCTTTTTTTTGTTTTTAATTCGTCAGAAGGGTCAATAAAAACTACATTTTTTTAAAATTGAATTTTCTGGCTATTATTTCACGGTTCAGGTTTTACAGGATAAATATATAACTGTACTTCTTATCTATGCTTTATTAATATAGATTATGTAACTACCCAGTAATAACCCAGGTGTGCCATTACAAACAGCCAAGACAATGTTTGGTATTCATTCGCCAAACAATAGGATTCATTGCTGTAAAGTAAAACATTAGTATTAATTCTAATTCTAGAGTTTGTGCCAACCTGCTGAATGATCCTCTGCTCTACCACGTCAGACATGACCTGGAGGTGGATGGTTCCGGCGATCATGTTGGCTGAATGCCTCCAGAAATGAGGGTCTCTGTACGATAAAACTCCTTCAATTTTCTCAATCTGAAACATGAAGAAAATTAAAATCAGAAAATGTTTTTGAAAGTTCCCATCCTGTTGCTTATATAT
>NW_005187417.1:2946156-2955458 GCF_000239375.1 Pundamilia nyererei
TATATATAAAGTTAAAATAGGTGGGAAGTACTGTAACCTCGTAAATAATTTCCTCTATTTATGTACTAGCTTTCCAAATTTCATTGATCCTGCAAACAGATAAGCAGTTCTCAATACAGATTCTCTTCCTCTCATGCACGTAGAAAACAAATTTCACGACAGTCTGCTGAGCAACCCCATCTAGATCTCCTCACCTTTTCCAGCGCATTGTTCAGGTCCTTCTCATGCTCTGGGGGAGTTCGCAGAAGCAGAACCTCGCAGGCGTCCTTCAACAGAGGGATGACACTGAGGAAAATGAGAGTGGCAATGAAGAGCGAGCATATGGGGTCAGCAATCAACCAGCCGAACTGCCGGATGAGGATGGTGGAGATGATCACGCCAACGCTGCCCAAGGTGTCGGCCAAGACATGGAGAAAGACACCTGGAGAAAAATAAATCAATAAATCATGACTTTATCTAGCTTTATGTTTCTCACCACAAACCACGTTCTCAAACACACACCTCTCATGTTGGCATTCATGCCTCCAGAGCCGTGGGAGTGCCCGTGTCCTCCGTGGCCGCCATGCCCGTGGCCTCCGTGCGAGTGCCCGTGGCCTCCGTGGCTGTGCTCACTGTGGGAGTGGCCATGATGTGAGTGCCCGTGTTCGTGTGACGAGCAGCTTTTCCCGCCATGGGAATGAGCGTGACTGAAAGCGCAGATGCCCACTAGGTTGACGAGTAAGCCTCCAACAGACACGGGCTGCAGAGAAGGATGAACAGAGTTCAAACCAGACGAAAGCTTTCATATTGTCTCTATGATATCCAGCTGTGATATCCAGCTGTATAAGATCACTCCAAAACTGACAAGATGCAATCAGGAAATATTAAAAGGTGTGATTTTAGTGACCAAAGGTAAAAAAGATATTCAAATGGTGTGGTGGAATCCTTTTACTCACAGTCAGCATGTCTGTGTTTATGTTGGGAGGATCCAACAAACGGGTGACCGACTCCATAAAGACAAAGAAAGCGATGACCATCAGGAACAGGCCGTTGATGAATCCGGAAAGAATTTCAACACGACCGTACCTGCAAAACCACAAAACACTCAGTTTATTAAGAATCCAGCTGGAGGTAATGTTCTTCAATTTTACGATCACGAGTTCTTGATGGATTTTACCCGTAGGAGAAGATCCTGGTGGCTTTCCAGCGGGTCATGAGGGCGGCAAACAGGCCCAGAACTAAAGCAGAGCAGTCGAACAGCATGTGGAAACCATCAGAGATGAGTCCCAGGCTGTTGGTCCAAACGCCATAAAACAGTTCCACAAAGGTGAAAGCCTGAAACAATGCAGAGCAACAAAATCTTACGAAATACCTGCAGAGTGTGTGAGCCTAAACACAGCAGGCGAGTCTTTCAACAGCTTGAAATGCTTTAATGTATTAGATTAAATTATTTAAGATGATCTCCAGATGTGATTATCTAATTCTTTTATTTAATTGACAACTGGAAATTACTTTTTTTTTTTTTTTACATTCTGTTCAGTCAGAGGCAATTCGTTGTTCTCACTGGGGTGTAGATTTTATTGTTTGCTTATTAACTTGTGCATTTCATTTATTCCACCTGTTATACTTAGTTTTATTTTTTTTAAGAAACAGGCACAAATCAAATATGCATACACACCCATCCCTCATTAAAAGACTATCCATTCAAAATATAAGCACAGTATAAGAATCAGGATCATTAAAGGTTAAGAAATGTGGAATTTCATTAATGCTGGCATAAGTGTTTCTTTGAATAGGTTTGTAAAAGGTAAAATATGTAAAATATGAGCTTTTAGAAGCCTGCAACTGTATAATGTTAGACTGCTCCTCAGGTCATTGAACCCTTTATGACATATTTTCTATCCTCAATGACAGCTATGATCTTTATTACTAAGATTCATTTTAGCAGGAAACCTCATTACCAGGCATAAATGTCAGTGAGATGTAGATCTGATCCTATTAAACAGCTGATATTAACCCTCTCAGGCTCAAATTAAGTTTCTGTTGCTAATGCACAAAAGAATACCTGCAGTGGTACTTCTGAGTAAAAAAAAAACCTCATAAAATATGTATGTGGGGTAATCAGGTTGTTAGCTTTTACTTGTTGCAAATCTGCAACGCCTGCCTTGAGAGGGTTAAAAGACTGTAAGCTCAGACGTGTGTTTTTCCCCTTCATTTCTCCTGTATACGCTGATCCGTTTTTGAATCGGCGTTCTGCTTTCTGTTGCTATTGGGGTTCGGGTACGGAGCTCTTATTTTGAAATTAGACGGTCTAAAATGTGAAAGATCAGAACAAAAAGAAGCAACTTCCTACACACCAGGTTGAGACACAGGAAGTAGAAGATCTGTCTGGAGTCATACTCCTCCAGGATCTGTTTCAGGGAGTCTTTGATGAATCGTGGAAGGGACTGGGATGTGTGCTGCAGGGCGTCACCCATGAAATTGTAGAGAGGTGTCCCTTCAGGGGAGTAACCCACCAAGGTGCCCTTCTGGCCTTTCTTTGAAGGAGACGAGAGAATATTGGACGCTGCAGGGAGAGAGGAGGGCAGGGAGAGAGGTGTAAACAAGGGTTTTTGTTATTATTATTATAGATGGCACGATACCACTTTTTTATGTCCGATACTGATGTCATAAATTTGGATATCTGCCGATACCGATAGTGTGTTTTTAATCAGTAAAACTGCTTTTTTTAATATCTTGCTGCATTTTGTATAAGTTCATACTCAAGTTTAAAAACAAACAAAAGCTATTCTGTTATACCTGTATGCAAAAAATACACTACACCCAAAATATTTCATGGTTCAGCAATACTGATCAATCTAATAAAGTTAAACCTACTCAATCCTCCCTATTCTGGTATTTTAAAGAGTAAGCAACCTAACTAATAGGGTTCTAAAACTCCCAGCAAAAAAAAAAAAAAAAAAATAGGGAACCACCCGCCACCTCATGATGCTTAATTGACGTAATCAACTTTAATTTGATGCAGTGTGAAAAAAAAAATGCACAGAAATCAGTTATTTTTCAAGAATAATTAAATAGATTCAACATCTTTCTTCAACAGAACTGCAGACTGCACAGATGGTACCTTCCCAAAGGAAAAAGTACTATAGCTTACTAGGGTATATTAAACTTAATAGTTACTATATACAGTAATGGACTTCTATACATTTTACATCAGATTAAAACTTTGGGTGTAAGATTTGGATAATTATTTATTAAAAGCTAGACATTTTAAATGAGAATAAAGAAAAGTGTGTCTTTGTGCCCCTTTTCCCTGTTCATGCCCCATCGGCCCCCCTGGCTAAACTTTGCTAGATCCGCCCCTGCACAGTTACCAGCCGTCAGCTGCATAGAAAAGGATCCTGGTGTAGAAAGTAATATTAAATAAATTCTAACAACAGCTTATCAAGCTTAAACGTGCTGCTGTTGTTCAGCTGCTGGTTTCCTCTTTCTGGCACGAAGTGGGCAATAAACAAACAAGAGAGACGGACTTGCGACAGAAAAGCCGATCAGCTGATCATTGATCAGTTTCATGACTGAAGTAGCAGCAGGAGAGGGAGGGAAGAAGAGGCAGTCGCTCCAGGTATCGGTTGTTAAGCTTAACGCGGGAATGCTTTACAAACATTCAGAGATGGACTTACACACTTGCTTTACTTCTCTCTGGGATAACTTTCTCGGAGATAAAATGCCGGATTAGTAGTGAGGCTCCAAATGCTCAACCAGACCGCTGACAGGTCTTGCATGCCACAGCCGCTCTATCACGTGACCACACTGCTCCAACGTGCTACGGTTATGAGCCGAGTTACGCCATGTCGCAAGTTTTGTGAGCTGCTTTTGTGATATTTAATGGATCTGATTACATTTTTTATTTCTCTGATATCCGATCCAGTAATTTAGGTCAGTATCGGACCGATACCAATACGTAATATCGGATCGGTCCATCTCTAATTATTATCCATTTCTAATTAGTTTTTATTAATTTTTTCGGTTTTCAGTTCAGTTCTAGTTAGTGTCCAGGATGGGTTTGCTTACTTCTGGCTAGTTTTTAATTAATTTCAGTGTTAGTTTTAGTCTTCATTTTAAGTATTATTGTATTAAGGGCATGTATCAGTGCACTAATTACAATAAAAATAAAAAAAACTTTTTGAAAACAGTTGACTCACAATTTTGTTTATTGACTTTATTGAGACCTCATCCGGGAAGTTTTGATAACAAAATCTTTATCAAAAGAAAAAAAATACACTAAGGCTATGTTTTAAATTTTAGTTAGTTCTCCCAAGTCCACAAAATTGTGTCAGTTAATTTTATTCATTTATTTTAGTTAATTAAAATATGTTTTCACATTTGCTTCTTTTGTTTAGGTTTAGTTAACTATAACAACTTTGGTGTAAACCCAGTTTAAAGACCAGGTTTTGACCAAAAATAAATAATTAAAACCCGCTGTTTCAGAAACCCTTTCACTTTAAGTGAAAGGCAGGGGCAATGTTTTTTTGTATTTGAACAGACAGAACAAAAATTCCTCGAGTAAGACAGATGTAATGTTTTGTTTCCATATCAATTTCAGGTTAGTCCTTGCCTGAGTTTTAAAGGATGTAAAGAAGAGTGGATTCTGAAAAGTCGGAGCTGCGTTGTATTAAATGTCGAGGTGGCATTTCTGGTTTTGTGACTGCGTTTTCTCAGATGTTGCTACATTTTACTAAATGTTGCCATGCAACAAATTTCTACAATAGGCCTTCATTTTTGTGTAGCACTTCCTGAGGTGTTCACTCCATTTTTTCAAATCCCATCATACATTTCCTAAAATGCCTGTTTTCTGTAGGCAGTGTCACTTAATTTTTAATTAATTCTTGTTTTGGTGTTTGAAGTCTTTCTCCCCATTTAACTTTAACTGTTAAATGCAAAATATGATTAAAAAGGCAGGTAAAACAAATTAACTAGGTATCGCAGAGCTGTTACTCACACATAATGAAGAAGATGGCGCTAACCAGCACTCCACCAGAGAGCACGTGCTCTGTGCTGCCGTGGTGCGCTGGTTTGCTCATGGAGCGCAGCTGGTCAGTCAGCGGGTGAGTCCAGAAGTTTGCCAGCAGCAATGCGCTGAAGAAGAGGGCCAAGGCGCCATAACGGGCGCACCTCGGCGTCTCCATCTTGGTGCTGCAGATGGCCTCGACGTAAAACTCCAGGATCGTGACGGAGAAGATGATCATCCCGAAAGGCAGGACGAGAGAGGACCACGACTCCACTTTGCTCTGGGGTTAAGATGAGATTCATCCGTTTACAACACGGCTAGCTAAACAACAAACACGTTTTATCATGTGATCTGGTGCACGTACTTCTGTGGTCGCAGAAAGTACTATAACCCAGGGCAGCAGCACCATGGCAGAAACCAGGTTGTCGAGGGCATAGAGACGTTTGGCACCGCCGATCTCCACTGACAACTTCCTGGAGGCCGTGTGGAATCCAACCTTCAGACACAGGGATGCCACCAGCAGCACAACACCACCCTGACAGGAAGTACAAGTACACATTACCATAAACATAAATATATATATCAATAAGGAACTGAATCAGACAGAAAGAGCACAGACTCCCTTTCTTCTGCTGTATATAAACTGAATTATTGGAAAGCCAATATTTAGAAAGAAAAAACAAGAAGGTAGGGAATAAGCTTTACTCACTTTGTGATCTGCTACCCCTAAAAATGAAATCACAGTATACAGGAAGTGAGTGAGAGCACTGTCATGGTGTCCCTCAGCTGGTTATGAGGGGGAATCAAGGCAAATGCAGTAAAGGACAGAGGTGTAACAACGCAACACAAACACGTAAACTAACAAACACTGACAATAGACTAAAGTGTCGGCTCAAAGGATACGGTGCTCAGCCATCTTTGCCATGAGATCATCGTTGTCAAAGAGGAGCAGGCAGATCACAGCGATGATGAAGAAAGCAGCACCTCTAGTCTGCACAAAGTCACAGCAAAGTAAACAGAAATGCACATTATAAACCTTTAACACAGAGAGTTCAGTCATTTACCTTTTTCAAAATAATGAGTGTTTTAGCTATTATTATTCTCCAATTTTGTGCCTCTTTGCCTGCTCTATAATACCAGTTCTTAAACTGCATATGGAGGAGAGAAGCGGCTTGTAATCGGTCATTTATGTTTCAGTTTATAATTTCAGTTTTTATTTATAATGAAGATTTGTTTCCTTCGCACAAATAAATACAAACATTACCTGTACTTTTCAAACATCAGGAAATGAAACACAAAAACATGTTACAGAGATAACGCACTCATATAATATAACCACGATCACACCGACACTAAAAGCAGTTTCTGCCATGTGAATTTATGGCCTCCTACCTTTGATGGCCCTCCTCCTGAGTTTGTGAAGAGAACCCCAAGAAGAGCAATGACCACAACATCACTGTGCTCAAACAGCAACAACGTTCTGTGAAAGACACAATTTTAATAATATACCTGAATACAGCTGTGAGTCTGCAGATATTGACAAAAATTTCTGGCACAACTTCACCTACTTCCAAGGTGCAAGAAGAGGATAAGAAACTAACAACGCAGGAACTCCAGCAACACTCAAAGGTAAAGAGGAACAACTGTATTAACTGACCAACGGGTTTCGGCATGTGGCCTTCATTCAGGGTCATGACCCTGATGAAAGCCACATTTACCTTTAAGTGTTGCTGGAGTTCCTGCATTGTTAGTCTGCAGATATTCTCATAAACACTTGTAGGAGATAGGGATAGTGTACAAAGCCAATAAAATGCCATGTAACAAGCTGAATATAATACAAGAACATAAGTTTGTAAAGTGAAATACTTGCCTACTACATTAAAATACCACTTTAAAGTAGCTCACTGCAGGAACAGTGCATGTGACTTTCTCTGGTCTTAAAATATGTATTTGTGGGTTTTACTCGCACCTGGTGGGCTGTAATGCTGTAAAGCCCCAGGAGCTCTCAATTACTATTAAACGGCAAAACCAGAGGAACATACTGCCAGATGTTGAACAAATACAGTGTGTGTGTGAAATGAGATGCTACTGTGTTAACTGAAGAAACATGCAAATATAAAGAAATAAAGACAGGTGTCAAATTATTCTAGTGAAAATTCTGCCAGGCAAAGCAATCATGTCTGCCATAACTATATGCAGCAGTTTAGGTTGGAGACTGTGAGATGATCTTTGAAGTATCGTTGGATAGTTCCCAGTTAAAAATCCACAACCCTAACTGATTTAGATTGATCAACTATTCCCTGAAGGTTGTGTCCTTGTGCACCTGTAGCTAACCTGACTTTCTTCTTTCTTTTAAGAGACCCCCAAACAACAATTTTTAGTCCAAAGAAACACAATGGGACTCTCAGGGAGGAATTTAAACTGTTTTCCTCCAACTCTAATGCTGCATTTGGTTTTATTTAACTACTGCTTAACTACTTCTTACCTAAGAGGTCCACAAAGAGTTAGGCCGAAGAAGCCCAGGAGGGATATGACACAGCTGAAAACAGCATGCTTTAACAACTTTATCCACTGCAAAGAAAATAGATTCATCAAGAGAAATTAATACAATGCATAAGGTTTTTTTTTTTCTTTTTGCAAAGCTAGACTTGAATCATCTTAAACACGACATATATAAGTTGTTCAAGCTAATGAACAGTAAAAAGAACAGGATGATTAGAGGTTTTAAAGCAGACAAACCTGTCTTTTTGAGATGACTTTTCCAGATGAAAAAGGTTTTTGGAAAAAAAGCAGAAACACTGCACTCCTAAAATCAAAACAATAAAAAAGAATCAGCATGTTTTCACCATCTATAAATACAAAATGAGCAAAAGGTCTTGGTGAATAATCGCATTTTGTCTTTAACTCCACCTGAAAAACCTCAAACACACACTGCAGCCGGTAACACGTTCAGCTGAGATGATGGACATTAAATATCTATTCATCGCTCTTATCGAGCAAGTGTGTGAAGTTTGCAAAGTCAACAAAAATTGGCCAGAATAACTGTAATTAAGATTTTTGTCACTACAGAGCAGCCCCAACTAACAATAATACATAAAAACACAAAGAGTACTTACCCTAATTTCAGTATGAAGATGAACTGAACTATGTGAACCACTTTTAGGATATCGTATGACTCAAAGATCCCAAGAGCTTTGAGGACCTTCGAGATGACCAGTAGAACAATGTACCTGGTTAACCTGCACAAGGAAAGAACACGCTACACATTAGTACAGGCTGTGTGATAAGAGCAAAAACAACTGTCATCTACACTGATTCTAGCTATGGGCAAACTTCATACAGTAACAGGCATAATCTTCTCCAAGAAACAAAATCTGAACTGTTCGTTCTTATAGAAAACCTCTGTGTTATATTTCCAGTTTAGTCTATTGTTTTCTACCATTTTCCATCAGGTTTCCCTCTTCTCCCAGGACAGAAATATTTAACTGAGGGTTTAAAGAGAGTCTGTGTGTGTTCCTTTTTTGCACCTCAGACTTTCAGCATAACAACAGGTCATGCCACCTACAGAAACACTGAAGATTATGCAGTGATTGGATTCATTAGTCATGGGCAGGAGAAGGAGTACTAAGCGCTAGCTGAATGCTTTTGTGGAGTGATCTAGGAGGAGGAATGATCGGCTTCTGAATGGGAATAAGACCAGACAGATGGTGAACAACTGATGTTGTGCCTATCCTGGGACAGGATGTTGATGTGGTGGAGGAGTAACAAGTAACCATGTGTCCACATCTACAACAACATGAACTGGAAGTCAAACACAGAGGCTGTATAGAAGAAGGAAACAATAGGGCTCCATTTCCTAAGGAAGAGTTTGAAGATTTTCTCAGTTAGTTGTGATGAATGGAGTGTACTGTGCTGTGGTCTGCTGGGGATTCAGCATCACAGCCCTTGACACAACAGACTGGATAAACCAATTCTTAGACAACCCCTGATAATTTTTAGATGCCCACTAACACGTAGCAGGCTGGATTCAATCCTGAAGGTTTTTATACCAACATACAGCTCAGACTAAGGGCATAATTAATACTAATTTATTAATAAATCAAATCGCTTTTATTGTCACATCACATATGCAGGTACAGCACATGCGAGTGAAATTCTTGTGTGGAAGCTTCACAAGCAACAGAGGTGTGCGAAAATACAATAACATACGAACAAAGCAAAATATAACAATGGAAATCTGAGATTTATAAGAATAAATATATGTACAAATATAACACTGTATCCATTACTGAATATGTATACCAAATACCTATAT
>NW_005187417.1:2955478-2958579 GCF_000239375.1 Pundamilia nyererei
ATATAAAATAAAGTAAAATATAAAGGTATAATGCTTAATAATGTAATGACTATTAGTTTATAAGCAAATCGACGGCTTTTTGTTATAGTGTTCTTACATATGGTGTCTGGTTGCAAATATCGGACACAACAAACAATGGGAAATAATAATGGTGGTTTTTCCACTGCTGTGGACAATTTACAGAGTAATCAATTGTTCACAAACGCTAACGTATGGACTACCGATGCATGGATGAGACTTGAATGATTCTTGATATGAAAACAGTTACATCAGTTTAAACTGAGAGTTTTTGATGAAGGAAGGAGAACATACCTGGAATCGGGCACTTCGACCATCCCCAGCTGACCCCCTGAGAGCACGTTACTGCTGTATTTTTCTTCCATTTTCAAGGTCCCCAAACCCACCAGCTCCACTCCACCGAGAGTTACTTCTGTTACTTGTGCATCCTTTACATCGCTGCTGGCGGGAGAGTCAGCTTAAACTACGGTCTGTTCACCGCCGGAGAATATAAACTGGCTTCTTCTGCGTTCTATTCATCCTCCCGTCAGTGTCTGACGTGTAAACTACAATCAGCTGGTAGCTTTGTTAGCGTATTAGCCGGCTAGCTAGCCACTTTCCCCCCCAAAGTTTCCAGTGGCGTCACGTCCTCGGTGTACGGTTTACTTGGCCCCCGAAGCTTGTGGACGCGTGGTCAGAAAAAGATACTGAAAAGTTATGAGTCTGAAGTGGTTGTAATAACCGAGAAAATCCGCATGGACAGGATAAAGAAAATCAAACACCCGAGCTGCCCGTGTTGCCACGGCACTTCCGGACACGGTAAACGTTACGTGCAATTACTCGTCAGCGTTGCGCCTGCGCAGATAATGAGGATAGAAGACATTTTTATTTGTTTGTTTGTTTTTCACTTTATTTAGAAAGTTGTTTTATGAACATTTTCGTTGTTTCTTTCTTTCTGGAAAAACATATAAAATATATTTTAAAAAGTCGCCCTTTGTCGTGTCCTCCCCCTATGGCGCATGCTCCTCTGCACTTTGTTTTTCTTCTGCTCCGGATGTTTTTGTTTCTCCCGTGGGTTTCCAGCAATGAGTTTTTGAGTTCATGCTTTGTCTCCCGGATCCTGCATCTGCAGTGTTATGAGCGATTTTTTTAGCCACATGCAAAACAGACCAAATTTCCTTTAAGTAAGTCCTTTCAAACAAAAGCCTCAAACATATTGGCATTGGAGACTCGGTTTTTGTCTTGTTTTGAAATTTTTACTTTTAAGTTTTCGAAAACAACAGTGCAAAACAACAACAACAAAAACACATACATGGGAAGAGTACCAAAAAGGAAGGAAAAAGAACAAGATATGCATGACATATATGACTATATCAGGGGTCCAAAAAGGACCGGATCTGGGAATACCCAAATGTACCCTAGATTTAGACAGTTGCACTTAAGTACAGTTTTTTTTGGCAATGCCCGACTACACCAAAGATCGTTGTTTGCTACTTTGCTGGTCTAATTATGTATTATTAGAATAATTTCACCATTCTTTAATCTTTTAATGGCCTGTTCAACTTCTTCTTTAGTTATATTTGATATGAGTCTCATAGTCGGGTCATTTGTAACTTGGGGCAGCTCCAATTTTGCTAAAAATGTATCAATGGCTTCCTTACTACATTATTTGGGTTGGGAATACAATTTTTGATAGTAAGCAATTTGTGTTTTCAAAGCACTAAAACAAATACAAGCGCATGACATTAACCAATTCAAACACATTATTTTAACCCTAGATGGTTTTGTCAATTACCTGGAGGCTACAAGTTTATGTAATATAAAAAGCCTTACTGCTGACTTTGAAGATTAAATAGAAAATATTTGATTTCCCATGTTATTTTCTGCATTTCTAATAACCAAATATCATTTTAATGCATATTTATACAACTTCCTCATACATTATATTTCAAAGGACATTAAAAGAAAGAGAAGAAATACGGTATGAAATGCTTGGTGCTGGAATAACTTCTTTATTAAAATTTAATCTCAATAGAACAGAGTAGTCATGCACTTCAGATTTAAAGCTGTGAGTATTTAGTGGAATAAGCTGGTCTCGGTTTCCAGAGTAAAATGGTAACAGATGAATTTCAAAAAGCTCCACACAAGCTAAGCAGGACTTTCCGATAGTGCTCCTTGGTGTCTTTCTGTGGAACAAAGATATTATTAGCTGAAATTTCCAGATACTGTACACTGTCATTTTAGTGTTTAATCATTAAAGACAACATGATAACAACAAGGTTTTTTGTGTTTTGTTTTTTACCTCTATGTCATCATTCAGGGATCTTTGTTGACAGTTCCAATATACCTCCTTGATCTTCTTGAGGTCGACCTCAGAGCGACTCACCAGTATCCTGTTGAGGGTTTTCTCACACGTGTCTGGTTTCTGTGAGAGCAGAGCAGAGCAAAGCTTCAGTTATTGATTTTATGCTATATAGACTTTATGTTGGGGTTAAGATCCAAACAGTTACTTAAGAGTTAGCTGCTGATCAGAAACCTTTTTTCAGTGGCCAGGAGTACGGACTACTTCAGCAACTTGCAGTGTTCCTGTAACTATGTAGTATATGGGACACAGGTTCACTTTCTTCTAACACAACTAAATAGTATGTACAAGCACCCTCAACTTTCTGAGGCAAAAGCCTAAGCCGTTCATTGTGGTATTTTCTAAATGTAACTTGTTAAACTAAGGTTATATAAAGTAAATTTAAAACAAACTAGAGCTCTGTTATTTGATATGCTGTTAAGTATTGTATACTTAATATAAAGTTAGTATAAGTGGCCCAGCTTAAGTCTTTAAGAGGACTTAATTTTTGAGGGAACAAGTAAGTAAAGTAAGTAAATAAGTGAAGTAAGTGAACAAGTAAGTGAATCCATTTTGCAATATAGATACTGCAGAAGTACTCAATCTCAAACTGCTTGAACAGTTTAAAACATCCAGCTTCCAGACTACATTAGTCCAAAAACATGAAATTACTTACAGACTTGAACCTTCCTTTTAAAATACATAAATCAATGTAAAATCATAAATCACACACACACACACACACACACACACACACACACAC
>NW_005187417.1:2958657-2979497 GCF_000239375.1 Pundamilia nyererei
TAGACCCTAACCATTAAAAATGAATGCCTAACCCTAACCCTAAACCTAACCATAACCTAATTGTAACCCTGACACTAAAACCACATTTTGAGCCTCAAAAAGGCCTTCAAACTTGTGAGGAACGGCGAGTGTGTCCTCATAAGTGCCTGTTGGTTCTCACAAGTATAGTAGAATGCAGATTTCGGTCCTCACAAAGATAGCTAGACAGGAACACATACACATGAAAAAAAATTACACACACACCTCCAAAGCCTTAACAAGCTTCTGGGCAAAGACAGCTGGTGTGTTCCAGGCATACTTTGCTATGGACATCAAAGAGAGACAAACAGTTACAAAATGATCTCAAGTGGAGTCCAGATGCTGCGCTGCCTCACAGCTGTGTTAGAGCCCATACTGTGTAAATCTGTTTTCACGTTATACTGCTCAATCAATCTTAAATCTCTCCTGATCTTAATGTACACAAGACGTGCTATGTGATGCACATTTCCTGCTCGCGAGAGGATTGATTTCATCGCTCACGTGACCTTTGATCTCACCCCACCCCCACCTTGAACAGAAAACACAATTAAAACTACATAAACTGATGAGGACAAACATCAACTTACCAAGGTCGATGAGACAATTTTCAGTGTCTCCTTTCAGCTCCTTTTTCAACACTGTGGGTAATTTGACATCCGTCTGTTTGCCAAATGCCTCCAACACTAACAGGTAAACAGACAAACTGGTAATTCTGAGTTATTAGACCAAAATCAAATATGTTGTTAAGGCTATGCAGCATATTTCATTAGCAACTGAGGAAATGAAAAAGCAGTTTTAAAATATTTATAAACATAAACATTCAGATTTTAGTGACCAGTGAAACATTAGGCTGAAGTTTTTAAAAAAAGGAGAAAACAAATACACCATTACTTCACACAACAGCAGTTTCGATTAGAAAATTTATGCAATTGTACAACAGATTTCAGGATCATCAGTTCAAACAACTCTATGCAAATGGAAGAGTATAGTAGAGCCTTCAAACCTAAGAACACTGTACTAAGTGTCCAGCATAGTGGTGGTAGCATCAGGCTCTGAGGCTGTTTTGCTGCCAATGGTATGTACATTGCAAGTGGAAGGGGAAAGAAGGAGGACTAGTTCCAAATTCTTCAACTTCACTTTAAATATCACATTTCAAAAACTGCTTTTGCAATGGATAAAGTAGGCCAAGATTAGCTCCTGGAATGGACTTCCCAAAACCCTGACTGTAATCCTGATGATACTTTGCTAAAACCGGGTTCATGTCAGGAAACCAGTTTAAATAAATGCTGCCAGTTCTGTTAAGAAGAACGGTCAAAAATCCAGCCAGAATCATGTCAGGAGCTTGTTGATGGCTACCAAAAATAGCTGGTTGAAGTACAACTTGCTCAGAGACATTTGACCAAATGATAGTGAGAGTGTATGTATATGTTTGAGCTTGTATGTATTTTGAGCCTATATGCAGATAAAAAGTAAAAAAGATT
Source organism: Pundamilia nyererei (assembly GCF_000239375.1). Classification (NCBI taxonomy): domain Eukaryota; kingdom Metazoa; phylum Chordata; class Actinopteri; order Cichliformes; family Cichlidae; genus Pundamilia; species Pundamilia nyererei. The sequence goes on from NW_005187417.1 coordinate 2,960,157, forward strand.
TCACAACTCTTGTAAAATCCAGACTGACTGTAACTGTATTGTTCTCAGACTGCTGGGTGTGTTTCGCCTCCTACCTGCAAGAGTTTGGTTCCACCTGTTTTTCCAGAAGTGCATTGTGTCTAATGAGTCAAACCCAACCAAGAAGAAGTGTTCACACTTTTCAAGAACTCACCTTTCCGGAGGTGAGGATAGCTGCGCTTGGTCATCAAGTCAATGAAGGTGGACACATTGAATCCGCTGCCCTGCTCACATAACTTCAGCAGCGTCTACAGACACACACAAAAAAATTGGATGATAATCATAAAGACTTATACTCCTTATAATAATTCAATAATTTATATTCCAAGTATTTTACCAAAAGTCAGACTTATTCTTCGCAACTATGCCATTGTTGCACCATGCAACAAACTTTATATATTTTCACTTGATGTGCATATGCAGACCCCTATAAATGCAGCATTTCCTACTCAACCAAAAGTCATGTGCCTAACTGTATCAGGAAATGGCTGAAGTTTTTTTTTTTTTTTTACCCACATAATTATGACTAATGAGTATTCCAGCTGTGAAAAATGAAGCCAGCACCTAAATGGAAATAACTGCAGTTCCTCTGGTGGCCACATGAGGCTGACTCTAAAAGGCAGCCATTGACTCCCACGTTAAAGTCCCTAGAATTACAACACTGAACAGTCTGATACAAAAAAACTGCTTTGATCTATATAGCCAAGAAGATTTTGTTTCAGCTTTAGTGGGTGAAATTTCAGCGTTTTACTAGTTCGTTGCTTAGCAGATAAAGCACAGTTTATGGGTGTAGCTTGCTAACCAAGTGTGCTAATGTCCACCAACATGTTCATTTGAATCAATGACTACGTCCATCTTTTATACCCTCTATGAATGTTACATTATGTTCACACACATTATGTTTGGCCAAATGCCACAGATAGGAACCGTTAAACTAGAGTTCTCAAAATATATTCTCACATAATTTGTTGACAACATAAAGTAGAATAGTTTAAGATTTTGTTTATGTGATTTTACCTTTGCGTCTTTTGAAACAAGATCATTGTCTACACGAGTGCTCTCATCTCTACCTCCACTTAGTAATTCCAGGAGGATCTTGGTGTAGTTGCCACTGGTCTCACTTTTAATAACTTCTTCCAGCTCTTTTTTGTACTCTGAGGAATCGGGAGAATTTCAGAATAAGCATCAGTTTACAACAATAGGATGGCCAAATGTGACTACAATAAGTCTAGCTTTCTAGCAGCTACAGACACTAGATATCTAAGATGTTGTATAAAATTCTATCTTAGTTCAGCATTAAGCCCAAACAACAACCATGTGATTTCACATGACTGTGACAACACCTTGTTTGAAGGCCTTCTTGATCTCCTGAATCTCTTGGTTTGTTCTTGTTGCCAAAATCTCAGTCAGAACTTCCTCATCTGTGCCCAAACCCTGTGGGAATAAATCAAATAACAGAAATAATAAAATCTATAAACAGTAAGAAGAAACATTTAAGGGCCCCTCAAACAGAATTACAAGTAAGTAGTTTGTTGGTTTTTTAATTTGTTTATTCTAATCTATGTTTAAGTTTTCTTTAACTGTGGCACAAAAATTACCTTAAGTTCAAACCCCAGACCTACAAACCAAAAGTGTGCTAGTGGGAGGGTTCTTGGCCAATACTGAACCAACTGGCAATTTTGTGATGACAATTTAATTCAGTTACTAATGACACAACCTAAATGATAAACTTAATCTAAACATGTAACGTCTCAAGTAACTGAAAAAAAACATCAACAAAAAACAACAACTATAAAACTGCTCTATGAATGAAAACAAAAGAAGTAATATTCCCCCAATCAAAGGTTTAGTACATAAACCACAGATCCTACCTTTGTGGCTTTCATGAGTTGGTAGGCATCATTCTGAGCTGGTGTCATGAGTAGTGCCAGACAGATGTCCTCCAAATTTCCTGTCAAGGCTGCTTTCAAATTATCAGTCAGCTTCTGCAACACACAAGGATGATCTTTCTGAAGGACTACTGTCCACTGTAATCATCTTCTGAGTTTTGATGCATTCTCAATTGGATGATTGAGAATGCATCAAAACTCAGAAGGTAAATCTCCAAAAGTTGATTCTGTTCATCTGGACGTAGCGTTTTGTGGGAGAAACGTTTCGTCACTCATCCAAGTGACTTCTTCAGTCTCAGCTGACTGCAGGTTTCCCCAAATCTTATAAACACAATTAAGGTCATGAGAATTTGCTTAATTAAGATTAAGGAACTGACCTCCCAGCCCATTGTTCCTTCAGTAGGCTGGTTTCAGTCATTATGCAAATGTACTGTTTATAAGATTTGGGGAAACCTGCAGTTTCCCCAAACAACAGAATCAACTTTTGGAGGCATCTTTTGAGTTTAAATTAAATATATGAAGGTTATCTTTTGTGATGTGAACACTGCGTTTGTAGACCAATTATGACTCAGTTATATGGTTGCTCAGTAATTGCTGACTTGTTATGCATTCAGTTACAGATAACAAGGGTTCAACACCCTTTAGCCTCTAGACAACCACTTTGAAGTGAAAGTGGCCTGGTGGTGGGCAGTCTGTCTCCTGCAATCACAGTCGCCTCAGCTCAGTCGATTCAGATATATTTCTATATAAAAGCAAGGTTGTTGAGTGTCTTTCTCATTTTGAAGTTAAACTTTTATCCTGCAGCAATGGCGTCAACATTTGTAGAGAAATTTCTGTCTCTGATCTATGAGGTTCTGGCTGGACTGTGAATGTGTGTAGATAATGTGTGTAGAAAGCAACAGGTTTGGTTTTTCACCAGCTACCAACTTGACTGCATTCATCCACCTAATTGCAGACTGACTCCTTTTTACTGCCAACAATTTCAAAGGCAACAACACTGCAAGTTTATTGAACATGGTCAAGTTATTTTGGTCATGCCAAAGTCTCCAGCAACCATTTTCTCTAGTGTGACTGTACCATTAGGGAGCTGGCAGGGTAAAGGCTGTTTCATGTCTGGTCTGACAGCGTCTGAGATGTAAGGTGTGACCGCCATGTTTGATTTTTGGAGCCAGAAGTCAACATATTCCCATGATGCACTGAGCATTTCTATATGTAATATTTTCCCAGACACTACCATTGTTCTCAGCCTCATGCTGTACAGATTTGAATATGGCAGAAATTAATTACTCACCTTCCCATTTTCCGTTTCATAGACTTCTTTGATCCTTTGCCTCTGCTCGTTGCTTCGCTTTACCAGGACTGCAATGATCGCATCCTCATTCACTCCTGTTGGGATGACAAGTTACATTTTACTGCAAGCACCACAAAATGATAAAATCATCCAAGCCAAAAGAAGCAAACTACCTCACACCCAATTCAAAATGGCAATAAACATTCGTTTTTTACGACCTGTGTTTCAGCTTTAAACTTCATATCGTCTAAATTAAAACAAACATAACGTGTATAATACATTAAAACGAGAGAGTCCACACGCACCTTTACTTTCAATGGCACGTCGAAGAATTGCAGTGTCGTCGCTCGCATTGAAGTTTGGATATGGAGTGACTGTTCCATAATAAATAGGTTTATCCTTATCATTCACCTAAAAGATCAGCCAAAATACAGACTTTAAAGGACTTTAAAAAGTTTATTCGCCAGCCAGTAAAATTCATATGAAATACAAATACTCAAGTAAGCAGACTTGGATGCAATATCCTCACAATATGACTCACTTTGACAGTGTCATCATCGGAGTTTCGGGAGAAAATGTCCTTCAAACGATCGAAGAATGGCATTTTTGCTTGGATGAGAGACTCAAAAACTGAAACAAAACTGTAAAGAGATAAGAGTAGAGGGTAAAGGTATGAAATTTAGCTCTGCAACCACCCTGACACTTCCTTTTAATCTCATTCTGTTTAGTCTTCTGTGATTGTTAGCAGCAGGTGTGTCACAGGGAGGAGCCACAAAAACTGCCACTCATCACAGAGATCACACTCTCCACAATGCTCTACCACAGACATACATACTCTGTTTTAGTCACTGTGTGTTTTTAGCCACTTGGCAAATATCTGTTCTTCTTTTACAGTATTTCTGTAATTGCCATCTAACTCCTGAACTCTGTTGCTGTCATTTCCGTCCTCACTCTGTGGCTAAACTGTCCTTCTCATTATAACGTTTGTCATTAAGTTATCTTTTTCCCTTTATTTATCCTGACTCACCTTTAATTCCTCGTAACAATAAGAAAATGGGAGTTCAAGTGTTTACATATCCAGCAAGAAACCCTCACCTGTGCTGCTGAAGACCGTCCTGCACTCTAGCTTGCAGCTACTGCACTGTGGAGCTCACTCTGCGGCGTCTCCACCCATCACTGTGCATTTTCACCTGCAGAGGTTTAGCCAATCATGTCATACCTCTCAAATTCTTTTGAGGCGAAAGATTCATATGCCTCTGGGACTGGTTGGACAACTTTTCAATTCAGACTATTCTGTACGTGTTACACTTTAATCAAACCACTTAGTTGAAAACAGTCGCACAGATTTTTTTGGACAATTATACCTTTAACACAGCCAAGTTAAAGATATAATTGTCCAAAAAAATCAGAATGAATCTCAACATTGTTGATACCAATCAAGGAATACTGTCAGGTGTAGTCTACATGAAAATGTTACTTAACCATACCTTTGTGGCACTCCCTTAATTCTTGCTTGAGTTTGGCGCCTTGAGTTGCAGTGCAGGTAATGTAGGGAACAGATTTCGAAAGAGAAGCATGTATATTAAAAACACTGCATTTGGTTCTGCTGCATTCATTTTAATGGAATGGTTGTTAGAGGAGGCCTAACCACAACGATATACTTTGCTCTTAATTGTTTCTTGTTGGTTAATTTTCTTTCACTTGGTGGAGCTCAGTGGGGGTTTTTTTCTCTGTGGTATCAGAAGGTTACCCTGCTGCTATAGATATAGTTTCTATATCAATAAATCTGTTTTTCCTACATGATATTATAAAATTAGAGAAAAGTAACAATTAGAGAAAAGTAACAAAGTAAAAAGCCAAACAAACTCTGCTGCCAGTAGTAGGGGAAAATTGAATGGCAAGTATGGGAATGTGCTGTAAGGAATGAGAATAATAACATACTATATAGAAACATATATAAAAGCAGGTGAACTGTTGTTAAGGTGTTAGTGAGCGGCTGGTGTTTTTCCGTGTCCTCCTGTGTTTCCCTGTAAACCTTATTAAACGAAATTAACGCAGTGTACTGTAACTCAGGACATGGTATTACTATAGTACATCCATACATAGAAAACATATTACAGTATTAAAACTAGAAAATTACAGTAATGCAATGTATCATCAGGTCATGGTATTTCTAGGTTAACATATTGTAAAATACAACATTGCTGCCAGTAGCCTGATGTAAAAGTGTAAGAAATACAGGAATCAGCTGTAATTTAGGCCATGTTTTGACATTAAAAAAATGTAACAGATAGAGATACAGATAAAAATAGATATGGTAATATATTGTAATTAATATGTCATGTTTTCAGTATTACAGACTACTATAACAGATTACAGATTATTACAGTGTTACGGCCAGGCAGCCGGTGTGTTTGCGAAACTGGCCCAAAAAGCAGACACAGAAGAGAGGAAACTAAGTATAACAAAAAGCAACCTGTTTAATAGGCTGGGTACATGAACACAAAACAAGGCAGGGCGAACAGGGGCATAACCAAACTAAACTAAATTGGGGAAAACTAAACTAAACATGAAAACTAGAAAGTGAAAATGAGAACATGAAATTGAACAGGTACATGCAAACTTTAGCGTGAAATCATCTAGACATGAACAGTAACTACAAAAAATCCTGAAACCTGACCTGAGACGAAGTGAGAAGGACATACTGCCTTCCTCTTCCCGCTTCACCACACCCCACCACACATGCAGAGCCTTCGGGTAAAGGTGTGTCACCAAGGTGCAGGGGAGACATTCTTCCTCTGTCCCCTTCTGGCCACCTGTGCCTCAATTTTATTCCACAACATAGACATCCACATTACTCAATCTCTCATAACACATACATATAGGACCTTGGGGTGGGTATGCTATACAACATCCAGAGGACCGTCTGCGTGTTCAAACTCACCTCTGGCGCCTCTGCCCACCTCTCAATTTTAAATGCATGTTGACATTGAGGGTTCTCGGGAGGGGCTGTGGAATGTGGAATGGTTGCCCCTCTGATAGTCCTCCTTGGGCTCTCGCGCTCTGGGGGCCCATGCCTGCTTCATGCCCTGGGGGGCAGGGCTATGGCTGCCCACCGTCTAGCAGATCGTTACATCGAGAAACATTTTGAATACAGGCGCGCTCACACACACAGGTGCAGATATGGGTGCTCTTAGGCGCAAACTATATCTTTCTTGGCTCCTACCACAAAGCACATTGTGCGCTGTCAGTTTTGCATGCTGCACAATAACATTCAATATTTCGCATTTACTGTTACTCATACTTATCGAGGTTATTGCTGTGGTGTTATGTTGATTGTGTTGCTCTCCTTTTGCTTGTTTTCTTTTTTTTCTTTCAACAGGTGATCCAGCTGGTTTGTTTTTTTTAGTGTCTTCTCTCACTGTCCCTCTTCCCCTCTGTTTTTCTTTCCCTCCCTTTCCTATACCCCAGTCATGTCTGTCCTGCCTGTAATAACTTAAATAATTAATAATAAATGTTTCATTTGATTACATTTTATATGATGAATTATGCAGAAAAAGTAGAATTGGGCTGTAAGATCTATTGCTTTGTTACCTATTCAAGTTGTGTATCATGTTTTTAAAAAGTAACTAAGTAACTAATTACTTTTGAAAAAAGTAATCAGTAAATTAACAGTATTATTTTTGGAAGTAATCAGTAATTAGTTACTAATTACTTTTTTCAAGTAACTTGACCAACACTGGTTGCCACATACTGTAGAGTAATGTAGGAAAATTGCTTCCAGTAGTCTACTGTAGAATAAATGAACCACACAATAATCTGATCTGTGGTATTATCCTGTAAAGTAGATTACACTACAAGAGCTGAGAGTAGGCCATGGTATCATTAGGATAACACAATGAAAAACAATACAACAGTAGAAAAAATATTAAATTAAAAGCTACACACAGCAAAATGTTGCCTGTAGTCAACTATAAAGGCCAGTAAATACAGAAATATACTTTAATTTAGGCCATGAAAATATTACCATACCAGAGTGCAAAATACATAACAGTAAAAGAACTGTAAATTTAACAGCAGCATACTGTAAAATGTAGACAATACAATTATGCATTATGATTAAGGACATGGTTTTATCACACTAGTGTAGTGTAATATATATAACAGTAGGAAAACTGTAAAGTTAACTTTAATACTGGCAATCATGTTGTTGTGTTTGCACATCTCTGTTGCTTGTGGGGCTCGCACACAAGAATTTCACTCGCAAGTGCTGTGCCAGTGTGCCTGCACATGTGATGTGACAATAAAAGTGATTTGATTTGATTTGATTTGATTACAGTAACATATTGTACTATACAATATATACTTGTATGAAAATTGTAAATAGGACTATTTATTTTTCCCAGTGTATTTATTTTTTATGTTCTTACAGTTTTACTACATGGCAATCAGTATGCATGAAAAAATAGAAGCAAACAAAGACTGTAAGCTAATATTTTACAAATGTTATTTTATAAATGTAAAATAATTTTATTGGAAAGCCAGTCTCATACAATTAATATAAAGTCAGTGTAAATATAAGAAAAAAATAAGTGAAAATCTGTGAAAGACATCGGAAAATGAACACACACTGTTTCTGCCTCAAGTAAATGAATGTATGTCTGTGTTGTAGGTAGATTATCTTCAAAATCATTACATTATTTTAACATTATTAACAAACTGATATTAAATCAGTGGCTAATATGGCTACTTCTATATAGTTTAACAGTTTGTGCACCCTTACAGTTAGGTGCAACTTAGCTTAACTGAGTGTTGAATATTATTATTTTCCAGCCAATCAGAAACAATGTGGCTGCGTATTTATCGTTAACCACGACTGTTATAAAAAAAATTCAAGATGAGGACGGCCAAACTGTTAAAATTAGTGTTAACATCCTTCTTTTGTACACAGCCTATGACTTTTTTAAAATAGCTGTGGACACAGAATCATAATTAATGTCGCTTCAGTGCCATCGTCACACTGAACGTTGCAACATCAGTAAAATGATCACAAATGAGAAGAATTTGCCTCAAAATGAAATCTAAACACGTACAAGACCGTAAACTAGCTGACAGTAGATGGGCTAACCCCTTTCCTCCATCGTCTTACTATGAACTTTTGCTTTCTTTATATGACTTTACGACTTATATATGACTATATATATGACTATATATGACTTTCCCCATTTTTCCTCTCCCTTTCTTTGTATTATTATGATCTAGACATGACACCAAAAATGCAATGTCAGATATACCAAGTTTAGACAGAACCAAGGGACATCCCATTTGGGTCATACATTTGCCTGAAAGGGCTAAATATGGTTGCAGTGTACCCACTAAGCAAACATAGATGAACTGTACTGTATGTTACAGATTATAGGTTCAAAATATCCAAAATATCTTTCCAGCTGACTTCAAGGAGCTATTAAAAAGTATTTAGTGAAATTAAGAAAGACTGAGGAATGAAAACCGCCTGCAGGAACATCAGTTTCTCCCACTGTTATCTCGGAGGGGGCCCTCTCCCACGGCCTCGACCCGGTCCAGCACCTGGACCTGGTCCAGGTCCTCTGGGTCCAGGTGGCCTGCTTACTGGCCCTCGAGCATTAGGGTTGGACGACGCTAGAGCCACATCTTTCTGCAGGTTAACACCTTTACCAGCTGTCCCGGGTTTTGTCTTTGTTGGTTTTGGTTTTGGTTCTTGCTCTGGTGGTTTTTCTGTTCAGAGAGAGAGAAATGGTTATTGTCCACGTTGTAGTCTAATCAGAGTTATGCTTTGAAAGTCAACGCGATCATCAGGATGTAGTTCTGACCAGGCTCTGGTGGAGCAGGGGGAATGAGGGATCGGTTCGGTAGAAGGTCCTCCAGGTCTTTCATGACCTGGTTGGTGGTGTCTGCATTGTTCCTTCGATTCTTCTCTTCATCGCGAGCCTGGATTAAAAAATAGAGTTAGGCATAATAGTTTTGGAGGATCTATTAGATGCACACGATATATTGCTAAGCCTGGTCTTCGAGTATGATATGCTATAAACAAGAAAAGTTTGGGAATTCCAGCTGGCTTGTTCATTGAGCAGAACTTTATGTGCCCTGAGGTGAAAATGAATGTCTCTACCAAACATCATGACCACTATCACTTGCTATGATATGATATTTTAACCTGTGTCTGACATTTCTGCTAAAAAGGTAGTAATCCTATAGTTTATGCAGTTCTCAGCTCTAGAGCAAGAGCCCTATTCAGCACGTGTGCAGAATGAACTTTGGACTTTTTCTACACACCATCTTCATCTTTTTCTTCAGCTCCATGTTGGAGTTTTGGTATGCCTCGGATACTGAGTTCAAATAATAGATGGCGAGTCTGTGAAAGAGATAGGACAGGATTCATTTTCTTTTTTAGTGGCTTCAAATGAAAAAGTGGGATTTTGAGTAATTCTACACCTGCATGTAGGCCAGAGTGTGGTTTTATGGGTGTTTACACTCACACCATGAGAAGTACAGCTGGTATAATGAGACCGGGGTTAGCTGCATAGCTAAAGAGTGTTCCCATGAAGGCCGGCAGGTCCAGGTCAATCGTCTCCATGATTATGTCAAACATCTTGTCCTTTCCACTGCAAACAATAACTTACTCGCTGCATTTCATAATAGCAATATAATAGCACTTCATGTATCTTTTTTTCGGATTAATATCTATGCTTTTTATCACCTGAAAGGTCCACAGTCAAACGAAGGTGGCAGCGTCATGATGGTGTAGACAACAGGTAACAGGCTAAGGAAGAGCACGAGGAGCAGGAGACCCATGTAGAAGTTGTTGGACTTAGAGGCCTTGAAAACTCTCTCGTGGGGGACGTTAGTGGCCATCACAGCCCAACACTGATAGTACATGGAGCTGAGGAGGCGGAGCACATTGATGCCCACCAGCCCGGGGGCATAAAATGCACCCATCCTTATATCAAAAAGGATCAAGTGAGCAGGTAAATACCAAAACAAGATTGATTTACCACCAGAAATAGGTCAAATTTAAAAACACTGAGTGGGAAGAAATATATTATAATGATCACAAAAATGGTTTCTCAGCTTTAGAGTGGCTCGATAAATACAAGGGTTGCAGGTCAGTGTACATGACGCTCATAGGTAAAGTAAAGTTTGTACCAAATCATGCCTTGATTGAAGACCAATCCAAGAACATTTCCACTGATGTCAAACTCGCCGTATGATGGCTGAAGTGATCAGAGACAAGTATTAGTTTCACAGCAAAACAGACTAGTGGGCCATAATATTTTTCAGCTAAATAAATTAATATAAAGGCACCAACTCTTGTCAAGTGGCCATGTCCCTAACTCCAGTATCCAGATGGATGAGTTATAAAAGAAATCATGAATCTTTTTGAAGGATGAAATTATCCAAAGAATGTTAAAATCATTTTTGGGCGTAGCTGTAACCATGTGTAGTTGGGTATCATACATGGGCGTCTACAGGGATTGACTCGCTTCTGGATTCTGTCTCAATTGGTCATTTATAGGAAGTGCAGTTATTGACCACTTACCTAATCCAATCAGACTTTGTTATAATCATTGGTAGAATGGCTAATAGTGAATCATTCTACAAACTATCTACTAGAATGAATGCAAGAATACAATTTTACATCAAGTTTGGTTTCATTTTGAGCCTGGCTCTTCCAGACGTTTCTTCCTGTTAAAAGGGAGTTTTTCCTTCCCACTGTTGTCAAGTATTTGCTCAGAGGGGGTCATCTGCTTTTTTTGGGATTTTCTCTGTATGATTGTAGGGTCTTTACCTTACCTTATAAAGCACCTCGAGGGGGCTGTTGAATTTAACTGAAACCTCTCTTATGGTGACAGTTTTTTTCAGGCAAATCCCTCAACATTCACGAAACTACCAATAGTACCAAGGACACTAGCAAAAAACACAACTAGAGAAAAATCCATTTGGATGGATAAGGTGAGAGCCAGTGTTTATGGCCACCACCTGCACGAACATTACTTTTATGGGGAAGTTGTCTTTTTGTTTTCACCTCTACACTTGTATTTTTTTTTCACATTCATTGGTTTATGATGGTTTTATAAACAATGCTTTATAATTCCTAACCAGAGAGATTAATATTTTTGAAGTTTAACAGACTTTGTGTTTTACTGTGATAATCAAGTGTCTTATAAATTTTTGTTGAGCAATGTTTCATCAAAGGTTTCATCAGATGCTTAATTCAAATATCCAGTGTCTGGTATTCCTAAATGAAATCCATATTATTACATGTTGTTTTTACAGAAGACATATTTACATCTCATGAAAGCAACAGGTGTGACTGAATGATTGCTTGATTCCATTTGGTCCTAATTTGAGGCTCCTCTTGTGCACGCTGGCTCAACATGCTATAGCTCACTTTGTAAATGTGAAATGTCCCCTGGGTAAAATGCCTCTTCCACCTCAAAAGTTACTACAATGTCCACAGATAAGAAGGGGCTGTGGAGTGTTTATATTAATTTAATTAAGAGACTTACAAATCCAGCCTCCAGGTCCCAGCACCAGCAGTAGTTAAGGAAACGTACAATCACAGCTCGGGCAAAGTCACCAATCAGGATGGTTAGGTAGGACACCTGGATGTCTGACACGGTCAGCTTCACAAACTCCTGGAACAGCACAGTTATACATAAATTTTAACACTTCTAATTCGTGCCGTTAAAAAATTCACCAAGCCTGTTAGTTTTCTGTGGTTGTGGTTTTACTTGTGATTGAGATGTTTATTATAAATGAAAATAAGTTGTCATTTGTACAATGCCCACTGCAGTCTCCCAGCATGGTCCTCTAATGACATCAGCTGGATCCATTGGAGGCGGGGTGGCTTCTGAGTCATTCATCAGACGTGAGTAGTTGGCGTAGTACTCCTTCATGGCCCAGATGGAGGCGTTCTTTATGGACTGCTCTTCCTCCAGCTGAAGGGAACAAAGAGGATAATCAGTCAGTAAATTTTCACACAGCGGACATATTGTTACAATTACATGGGTATATAACTCAAGGCCACTATAAAATATTGGCAGCAAGCCCTATTTTATACACAATGGAACATAAAATGTTTAACCTTTTCATGCATAGTGGTCACTACAGTGGACAGCTATTCAAAAGCTGTTTTCTTGTATTTGTGTCAGTGTTGATGTTATACTTGCACATAAACCACTACATTGGACACTGATGTGTCACTCAATACCCTGCCACTCACTGATCGTTTAGTGTTACTATAGATGTATGACGTGTTTCATTGTAATTATTGCTATTTAACCCTGTCATGCATAGGGATGGGTACCATGATGGCACCGGTTCTGATATAAACGGTAGTAACCAGACCGAAAAGCAGCGCACATTTCGGTGCTTTATTTTGGTGCTTTTTTTTCCTGAGCTGTGATACACTTCTAGCCAATCATTTTACGTTTCCGAGGATAGTAGGCGGGGCCAGGTACGTACGTTCTGTTAGAGCAGAGCTACAGATTAAAAATGTCCAAGGCGAAGCGGTCAAAAGTCTGGCTGTACTTCACAGCAAAATATGCAAACTCAGCAGCAACAAGTGCTTTAAGCTGATACTGTGATACTGTCAAAGGAGGTAACACCTCAAATCCGATGAAACACCTGGCGACGCATAGCGTTTTTTTTAAAAGCCCAGAAATGCGCCGTATTTGATAGCTTGCTGCGAGACCTCATACCGAGCACATCTACTGCGGGTGGGTTGCCTGTTATGCAACATCCCCCAAAAACACGAAGAGGAGAGTCCTGGCCCCTAGCCCTGCCAGTGTAGCAGACATGATGACGGATGATGGTGGCAGCAGCCGTTCTTCTCTGCGTGAGTAGCTAATTTACGTTGAGTAGGCTAACCACGTTATTACATTAATGCATGTAAGGTGAACTAGCAAACATCATCATAGCTACATGCGGCTGTCCTCTTGTTTGATGGCAGATGCTCCCTTCACCCTGGCTAAAAAGGCTAAAATGACCAAAGAAAAAGTGGAAAACAGTTAAACATGAGAGGTTTAGGACAAAGTTTGTGTTTTTTCCATTGTTTAAGCACTGCTTCCAGCCAAGAGTGATACCATATATGCCCCATAGCTGCAGAAAAGGCTAACATTGTTATATTTTTACAAAAAACAGCTGAACATGAGAGGTTTTTGGACGAAGTTTGTGTTCTCCATTCTTTAAGCACCGGTTTGAGCACCGTTTAAGCACCGGCACCGTTTCAAAAGTACCGATTTGGCACCGGTATCGGATAAAACCTAAATGATACCCATCCCTAGTCATGCATGAATTATGACAACCCCAATCAGGATTTTTTCTTAAGTATTTTTATACACCGCTTCATGCCTAAAGATGAATAAAAATACTTAAGAAAACAATCCTGATTGAGGTTGTCATAATTCATGCATGAAAGGGTTAAACTCAGACTTTGTAGGTGTTTATTCAAATATTAGCTCATTTTGAATTTGACAGCAACATGTCTCAAGAATATTGGGACAGGGGACAAAAGGCTGGAAAATTAAGTGGTGCTATACAGAACAGCTAATTAAGTTAACTGGCAACAGGTCAGTAACATGATAGGGGTAAAGATAGGCAGACATTGTCCATCCATCCACTTCCGCTTCTCAGGGTTGCGGGGTGAGAGGCAGGGTACAGCCTGGACAGGTCACCAGCGCAGGGCTAACACATAGACGGGAGACAACCAATCGCCCTCGCTTTCACACCAATTTAGTGTTTCCTATTAACCTTTTCCCACCCTAGATGAGACTTTATTGATCCCACGGCGGGGAAATTTCTGCGTTACCTCAGCTCAGCTGTATGTCTTTGGACTGTGGGAGGAAGCCAGAGTACCTGGGGAGAACCCATGTGAATGCAGGAAGAACATGAAAACTCCACAGAGAAAGACCCGGCCTGATGGCGGAACTGAACTCAGGGCCTTCTTGCTGTGAGGCAACGGTGCTAACCACCGTGCCATCATGTTGCCTGGCAGACATTGTTAATAATTCAGCTTTGTGATAATCTACAGTACATAAATTCATCAAAAGATTCAGAGAATGTAAAGAAATTCCTGTGTGCAAGGAACAAGGTCGAAATCAATACTGGATGCCTGTGATGTTTAGGCCTTGCTGCATTACAAACAGGTATGATTCTGTGAGCAGCTGGTGTCCTCAGTTCCCAGATGTTTACAGACTGGACAGGATGCTACCCAGTGATAAATATGGCCTTACGCCACTTTTTTCTTTTTAATTTTGTCAGTTTCAACATTTGATTTTTTTTTTTTATGTTTTATTGTGAATGAAATATAGGTTTGAGATCATTACATTCTAATTTTATTTGCATTTTAAACAACATCCCAGTTTCCCAGGAATTGGAGTTGTACATGCATTGTTAAATGTAAGATTTAGAGAAGCGCTAATGGATTCTAATGACTAAGGGTGTACACATTCAACCTTTAGAAATCCAGACAAAATAAATAAACAAGAAGAGTCTATAAAGTTTTGCTAGAGACCCTTAATTGGAAAAGATTCTCATTCAATTAAACAGTTTGCAATGTAGATGATGTACCCTAATGTTTATAATGTGCAATATTTATTTATTTATTTGTACAAACTGCAACAGCCAGAAAAATAAAATGTAAATCTTTACATGAGAGGTAAATTCTCAACATGACCAGTCAATTTCAGTAACATATGTAACTATTACTATGTCAGTGTGTTTCTCTACAAGGTTCAACTTTGGTTCAACTTTACCATAACAGAGATAAACGTGCTGCTGTCTAAGTGGACAAATTAAATGGAGACAACAGCTGCAATACCTTGGTGTTGACCTCATCAAACAGGGCGAACAGAAACGTGTAGAGGTTTCCGAGGAAAAGGGCAAAGATGCGTCCGAGCTGCCATTTGAGGGCGATCCGAGGATGGTAGTCCTCCAGCTCAGCAATGGTCTCAAACAGAGGTGGACACACCAGGCCCAGAAGAGACATGACAATCTCCATCTGAAAAAACAGTCAAAATTATTCATAAGCTTTTTTAAAAAAAATCTTCATCATCTTTACATGAACTGAGGTGAAGTATTCAACAGCATTGTGAGTCTGACCATTATTACCTCATTCTTCTCATACCAGCTGAGGTCGTCCCTTGTGGCAAACTCCTGAGATCTCTTCACCACAAAGTAGATGAGGTACCCACTGCCGCCGAGGCTACAGGTGATCAGGAAGTTAGCCAGGACTCTGAGGAACCTGCGCAGGTGGATGTTCTCGTCCTTCTGGTTCTCCTGCTCGTCCACAATGGACTCCTGTTCTTATCAAAACATGAGGGGAACTGACTGTCAGTAAAGCGCTTTTTATTATAATGAGCAGTTCTAAACCCTCAAATAACTAAGCTATTATAGAGACTAAAATCACAGATAAGGTCATTTATGATGCTATTATATTTCATACAGGAATACAATTTTTATTGGCCTTATTTATGTTTATCCTCACTGTTTACTTTATCTGTGATAGAGCTAAAATGTTCTCATGTCATTAATTATTGTTTTAAATTACATTAATGCCTAAAGGCTTCACCAGCAGTAATCTGGGTCTGTTAGCCAAGGATCGCTACAAAACATTATAAACATCGGAAGCTGTAAATTATAATATAATAATATGTAATAATATGATATAAAATAACACATACATATATTTTGCACAAGTTTCCTTGTTAGACCTATGGGTCAATTCCTGTAAAAACTGCAAAAATATTGTAAATGAAGTAGATTGGATGTTGTATATATTCCATATTGAGCATCCCGAAGGCTTTAGGATTGTTCTGGTTACCTTGAAACTGGTGGTGATGGAGGCGTACTTGTTGTCAGCAGTCTCCGCATTGCCAATGAGGTAATCCCAGCTGGTGAACATCTTCCAGGCGAAGGTGAAGTCTGAATCCTCCCCATCTCCACCACCAACGTCAGCATTTTTGGCCATTCTACAAGCAAAGAAAATAAAAATACCATACCTACTAACTCATCTTCAGTTTCTACATTATTTAATGATGATGATGTAATTTATAGTTAAAGACATATTTTTTCGCAAACTGCTCGGCGCTTTTGGATAAAAAGCAAATAAATGTATCAAAATATATCCCTGCATACATCCGATTTCTTAACTCTGCAATGAATCTGCGACCACCTGGTTTGTGATGTATATGACTGAACTGGCACGCATCCACACATGTACTGTACACTCACGTGCGGATCACAAGCATCAGGCTGTAGCCGAAAGTGCCAATGCCGACCATGAGGTAGGACAAAGGTAGCCTGAACTTCAGCACGCCGACGGTCCTCTGGTCGTTGTAATATCCGTAGAACAGCACTGAATATTTGCAGTACCCCTGAGAATGGAAGAAATGTTATTTTGGATGCCATGTTTTCTCACTTATCTTCTTGCCTATAGATCCAAAGGGGTAATACTGAAAATAGCAGAAATTTAAATGACGAGTTGCTCTGCCAGAGATCTGTCAGTTATTGTGTGCCTGTCTGTGTCAGGTGGTTTTCAATATATATTATAATATATATATTAAAAAAAAACTTTTCTAACTCTTCAGATCATTATGAGTGCTCAAACACAGGAAAAGTGAATATTCATTCCAACTCAAGTGACTTTGCTTTAGCTAAAACATCTTTGATGGATCACCAAAGGTTCCTGCATATAGAAAAAGAAAATCACGCAAACACATGCGTTCAACGGCAGCACATTTACAACAGCCTCACAGCACACACAGACTTATAGGACACACACGCAAGCCATGCTTGTTCATATTAGTGAATATACACACACATAGTCAGACTTATGGAGCCTCTCTTTCTATTTACAAACAAGTGATGTTTCCACATTCTCTTCACCTGTCTAAACGAAACACCCAGCCTACATCATTAGACATACACACACAATTATGGGCACACTAAGGTTTGTCACATGGAATGTAAATGGAGCTGGCACCAGAGAAAAAAGGTTAAAGATATTTAACCAGCTTAAAAAACTACAGGCAGATGTTGTTTTATTACAAGAGACTCACAGGCCAGTCACAGGTTTAAACGAACTTAAAACACCTGAGTTTCCTAATATGTTTGCAGCCTGTTATAATTCTAGACAAAGGGGACTAGCAATTTTAATACATAAAAATGTTAATTTTACAGTACTCGATACAGTTATAGATCCAGAGGGCAGATTCCTTATTATTAAATTATCAGTATTTAACAAAAAGCTATGTATTGTAAGTATATATGGTCCAAATGTTGATGTTGACCCTCATTCTTTCACAGATTTTTTAGTGCATTCTCTGAACACCTTGATTGCACACTTATTCTTGGAGGCGACCTCAACCTTGGACTAAATGAAGAAATGGATAGGCTCAACACAACAGGAACTCAGCGCAATTGGCAGTCCACAAATATAATCAAACAGTTTATGAGCGACTATGGTCTTTGCAATGCATGGCGCTCCCTTCACCCCACCAGTAAGGAATATACTTTCTTCTCACATGTCCATCACTCCTACTCTCGTCTGGATTATTTTTTGGTCAGCAGCTCACTGCTGAGTGACATTTCAGATACTGAGATTCACCCTATAGCTGTCAGCGATCACGCTCCTGTATCTTTAACACTAATACAAGTGGGTTTAGAGCTCTGGGTAGCTCCCCAGCTGGGTCTAGAGAGTATTTTAAATTCAGGGAATTTAAAATAGAAAGTAGCTCGTCCACAGAAGGACTGGTAGCTCCCCTTACGATAAGGGTTTAGATCGCGCGAACAGGTGTGAAATGTGTGTGTTTAGTTAGTTAGTTAGTTTGTTTGCTTGTTTTAATCAATTTTAAATCATGCTTTTTATTTGTTTTTGTTTCTAATGTCTCTGTAAAGCACTTTGAATCACCTTGTTGTTGAATTGTGCTATACAAATAAATTTGCCTTGCCTTGCCTTGCCTAATACATAAGAAGAACGCTGCTCAAAGATGAAGACTTTATTAAATATTTTAAAAAAGAGTAGACTATAATGACACTCCCAGAACATCAGCTTCTGTTCTATGGGAAGCAGGGAAAGCTGTGATGAGAGGTAAAATAATTTCTTTCTCATCACACAAAGAAGAAAACAAAAATATTCAGAAAAAACATCAAATCCTTAGAAGAAGCCTACGCGTGGGACCAAGATCAAGAAATAATGAACAAAATATGCAAAACAAAACTAGAATTAAATGAAATTATTAATTTAAAAAAACAGAATTCCTAGTACAAAGACTTCGCTTGCAGAATTTTGAACACAGTAAAAAATCAGGTCGATTTAACCAGTTAAAAATAAAGAAAGAAAAAACAACTATATGTGCTGTTAAAGATTTATCTGGAAACACAATATATGACCCTGGAAGAATATACAACATTTTTAGGGATTTCTATGAAACTCTATATTCACCACAAATAAACCCGTCTAAAAATGAAATTGATCAGTTTCTTGACAACGTAACTCTTCCAAAATTACTAGACAGTCAAGCAATGGCACTGGAATCACCACTGACGCCAGGTGAACTCCAGGAAGCCCTGATTAGTATGCCTAATAATAAGGCTCCAGGCCCAGACGACTACCCTGCAGAATTCTACAAAGAATTCTGGACAAGTTTGGCACCAGTATTCCACAGAATGTTGCAGGAAATCAAGGAAAATGGCAGACTACCACCAAATATGAATTCTGCCAACATTAATCTCCTGCTAAAACCAGGCAAAGACCCTTTATTTCCCTCAAGCTATCGTCCAATATCCCTTATAAATGCAGACCTCAAAATAATCTGCAAAGCTCTCTCAAAAAGATTAGAGAAGATAACCCCCCTCTTAATTCATCCTGACCAAACTGGTTTCATAAAAGGTCGGCACTCACAGCTCTGGCACTCATCAACAAACGCACGTAGATTACTTAATTTAATAGACCACTCATGCAGTAAAAACATTGAAACCACAACATTATCTCTAGATGCAGAAAAAGCGTTTGACAGAGTTAACTGGAAATTTTTATTTGGTTTTGGATCCTCTTTCATAAACTGGCTAAAAAATATTATATAATTCCCCAACAGCTTGTGT
>NW_005187417.1:2980877-2995734 GCF_000239375.1 Pundamilia nyererei
ATCCACGCTCTTTGGTTCTGTCCACCAGTGCAGAAGTTTTGGCGCGAGATATGTGACGACTTATCGAAGTGTCTGAAATGTAACATTCCAACTTCCCCCTTAGTGTGCTTGTTGGGCAAATTGGATGATGTCACTACAGAAACTAATACAGTCCACATGGTTTTTACTGCCCTATGCATTGACAAGAAAACGGTCCTCATGAACTGGAAAAATAAAAATAATCTTAATACTAGCCAATATAGAAACCATAATATAGATCACATTAGCCTCGATACAGCCTCTGCCACCACATTAGATCAATCCCTCTGGGCTCCTTTGATCGGCTCCATCACCTAGCGGGGGTGGGTCGCCAGTGTGGTTGATGTAGAGGTTGGGACGGGCTTAGGGCGTCTGGAGACTCCCTAGGGACGTTATCCCTGGAGGGCTTAACACAGGGGTTGGGGTTAGTGGCACTGGTTGCTCTTAGAGGGTGTTCTCCTTGTGGCTGCGTGCAGCAGGCCTGGGGGAGGGTCTGTGCTGGCGGACGTAGGTTACTGGCCTGGTAGCCTGGCTGCCCCTGAGTGGATTCGGGGCAGGCGTGGGGGCTTGGGGTTCGGGGATGCTTCGCCTCCGTGCTAGAGCTCTGGTTGGGCCTTGGGGGCTTCGGTCCTTGTTGGTGTGTCGCCAAGGTTGTGGGCGGGTGGGTGCACGGGGGCTCAGCCCTGGCGCAGGGGGCCTCTGGCACATCGGCCTAACTAGGGGGCTCTTCAACTGACAGGGAGTTTGTTCCATCCTTGCAGGAGTCCACTCTGCAGGTGAGCGGGGGAGCTGGCCCCAGGGAGGGGCATCTTGCTCCTCCCTTCTTTTCCTCCCCATCCCCGGCTGCCTCCCTCTTCCCGCTCCAACACACTCACCCACACAAGTAGGGCCTTGGGGTGCGGGTGTGTCACCAGGGTGCAGGGGAGGCAACTGGTAACTGATGCCCTCAGGGGTCGGTGCGTTGGTGGTTCTTGGTGTCCGGGGCTGGGCGCTCAGGCATGTACCAGCTCACTCCCAGTGACTACTTGGCGGGGCCTGGTGCCTGTTGCTCGGTCAGGCCTCTTCCGGGGCAAAGGGGGCCCTCGGGCCTCTGGGCCTGCGGCTCAGTTCACTCTGGCACAGCTGGCTGCTGGCAGAGCCGGCGGGCACGCTACTGCAGCCCCCTCTGGCTTCTGCTCCGTGGCTACTGGGTGACCCCTCATCTGGGGCTCTTCCCAGGAGGGTGGCACGGATGCCCCTCCGGTGGTCCTCCTTGGGCTCTCGCACTCTGGGGCCTCTGGATGTCTGGGGCCTGGATCTCCTCCATGCCTGCTTCATGCCCTGGGGGACAGGGCTATGGCTCCCTACATCCTCTAGCAGACCATTACATGGGGAAACCTTTTGAATACAAGCGCGCTGATCCACACAGGTGTGCACACCGGTGTTCACTGTTCATAGACATAAACTACACCTTTATTGGCTGCTATTTCCAAGCACATTGTGCGCTGCGTGTCCTGCTTGCTACACAACAACATTCAATATTTAGTATTTACTGCTGTTTACACTTAGCTAGATAACGTGATGGTGTTGTGTTTAGTATGTTGCTCTGTTTTTTTTGCTTGTTTTCTCTTCTTTCTCTCTCAACAGGTGACTCAGGAGATTTTTTTTCTCTCTTTAAGTGCCCTTTCTCACTGTCCGTCTTCCCTTCTGTTTTTCTTTTCCTTCATCTTTCTTTCCCCCTTTCCTATCCCTCAGTCATGTCTGTCCCGTCTGTAACAACTGAAAATAAAATAAAATAAACAATAACAACAAAGGTCGATCAAATGGACAAATACAGCAAGGCCGTGATGATCCATCTGGCGAAGTAAATCCATTGGGTATCCTTGTTGGTCTTCAGACAACAATTCTGACGGCTAAAGAACCAAATGGGACAGGCAAAAAAAAAAAAAGAAAAAGAAAAAGAAAATAATTCATTTTGTGCTAAACTCACATTGAAGTCCATGAGGACAGAGTAGTCTTGAGCAGTATCCTGCTCTGCTCTGGGTACAGTCTTCCTGGGAATAGACCCATAGGGAAGACCCATCAGGACCTGGAGACAACATAAAACAATGAATTTGTGCAAATTTCAAATATCACCCAGCAAGTTCTTCCTGGCAACATGGCGACAAATCCCAGTTTTAACAATTAATAGTTCTTAAGTGTTCTTAAATGAGAGTTTAATAACAGAAAGGTTTTCTCTTCACTGTCCTGAAAACTGGACATGCTTTCAAAATGTGTGGATGATCAGTGTGACATTCCTAACAATGGTAAATTTATGTGCAAGAAAGCTTTTATATTGTCCTTTTATCGATTAAAAAAAAGAATCGAGAGGGGGAAAAAAAAAGGGGGGCTGTGAGATCAACTCCATCTCCCAACTGCTACCTCTGAAGTCCAGTTCTTATCTTAATGAACTAACTGACCCAGGAGCTGACCGGACCACAGCGGCAGCTTGGATTTATAATGCATAAGGAGATGTTTGTCTCATGTGAAGTTTGTCAACTGAAGTAAACGAGAATTTATATGGAGGTAAAGGTAAATGGCTTCAAAGTGTTGTTTATATAGTGAAAAATGGGTGTTTGGTAATTCCTGTCTGTGTAGGTGGAGACTACATTAGGTTGGTGTCTTTACACAACCATTTAATTACAAAATTAACTGTCAATCAATCCCATTGGATTAAACAAAGCCATATTTGTTGCCTTGTAACTGGACCATCAACATCTGACCATCAACGGTACAGTGTTTACATTTACGTATTTTTCTGGGTAAGAGGACAACATGATGTCACCTCAGGGATGACCACAAGTCCAAAGGTGAATCCAAAAAGCACAAGGTTCATGCCGTACATCCATCGCAGGAAAATAAAGTAAGATGCAACGGATGACCCAAAGTGACCTGGGGACAGTGAGAACATTTTTAGTTTTTGCATCTGCCCAGAAGGAGTTTTCCATTACAGATGAGCTGTAAACAATTAACTTACTTTCCACCTCCTTGATCTTCCTCTCCCATGGGATGCACGCTGTTCTGAAATTTTCAAAATCCCTCTGAAACTTGATCCATTTCTTAGATTTAAAAAACAAAACAAGACAGCAAATTAGAGAAGCAGAGCACAAGCAAACACAAGGATAAAATCTAAATATTGTGCCTAACCTTTGTCATCATCACTTTGTAGGCATACCACTTTCGGCCTTTCCCTTTCCCCAAAGCGCCTTCAAACTTATCCACAAATTCTTGAGCTTCCCTGTGAAGAAATGAGAAAACATTTTCATTAGAATGCAATAAACCATTTTTAAAATACAAATATTTTAGTCCAAGATAAGTTTCATGTTAAAATATGAGTAACATGAGAAAGAAGGAGATTACTTTAGGAGTTTGAGCCTCCGCTGCATCCTCCAAGGCTTATTCCTGATGTTGGCGATGAGTTTCTTCTTCTCCTCCACCTCCTCCATCAGCCGAGCCATCTCTCCCTCTGACATGGACTCCTCTTCCTCACTCGAGTTGGAGTTGGAATCTGATGAACTGGGGAGGAAAGGGCAGACGGAGTCAAATCCTGCATAAACGACTGTTAGGGAATTCAGAGGAGTCTTCAGAGAATCCTAAAGATTCATCACGAGGGTACGATGACTTCCTCTGACCTACCTGTCACCCTTTTTCTTTTTCTTCTTCTTGTCCTTGTCATCATCTTTGCCCTTGCCCTTCCCTTTCCCTTTGCCATCACCCTTCTTACCCTTGGTCTCCTCTTCTTCTTCCTCCTTCTTTCCTTTCTTCCCTCCTCCCTTCTTTCCCTTCTTTCCTTTCCCCACATCACTGTCCTCCTCATCACTGTCCTGGGCTTTGCCTCCTTTCTTCTTATTGGCTGCTCCTCCTCTCTTCCTCTTGGGAGGCTCATCCTCGCTTTCATCCTCATCATCATTGCCACCACGTTTCTTGGCCAGCTTCTTCCTGTTTGCTCCTCTACGCCCCCTGGGAGCTTCGTCTTCCTCCTCATCGTCCTCATCATCATCATCATCACTGGCCGGTTTTTTGCCTCGTCCTCGTCCCTTTACGCCTCCTCTTCCTCCCGCCTGCCTCCTGTTCCCTCTCCTCTGAGTGGCACCATCTGTGTAAACCGCACGATTGATATTCTGAGCATTTAATTAGACTCTCAACTTTTCATCGTTGTTATAAAGAAGTTCGGTGAACTGCAGTTTTATTCACTCACCGTCACTTTCACTTAAATCTCCGTCTATCTCGATGCCAACTGAGGAAGAACACAAAGACACACAATCAAAAAGAAAACAACACAATCAAGTAATCACCTCGGCTTAAACCATATCAGCTGCCTGCCCCAGAACAGCAGATATCATTTACAGACTCTTTGCCTGCAGGATATTTTAGTATCGACTGGCTTCTTGATATAAGATGATGTGTTTAAAATGCATTCAGACTGCCTATGTGGTTCTCAAGACAAAAAGGACTCCAGGCCACATGTGATTAAAAACAAAAGTACATAAAACTTTATTAACTTAACCTGGGGGTCATTACTCCTCAAGATTTCAAGTTGCAGAAGGTTTTCAACCCGTGTGATGCCAACTGTATCATATTTACTACACAGGTTTTTGTGAGTTTTTGAGACGTTCACATTATGAGTGTAATTGTTTTCCCAAAAACCTAAATAAATTACCCAATAGATTACCCAATTAAACACAAAAACAAATTAATATTTAAATGTTTTTTTATTCGTCAGAGGTTCAGTTAATTCAATCAATACTTTTTTTTAAATTGAATTTTCTGGCTTTTATTTCATGAATCTGTTGAATGTTTTTGGGTGATTTTTTTTTAAATAACCAGTGCAAGGTCACTGGAACTCATACCAGCTGACTTTGGTTAAGAGGCAGAGTACACCCTCAACAGATCACTAATACTGGCCAACACAGAGAGACTGCCAACCACACACTCCCACGTGTACACCTCTATAATTACAGACATACTTCACAAACAAGTCTTTGAGCTGTGGAACGAAGCTCAGAGAGAACTGATGAGGTTTATTCTCCTGGAGCATACAGTCTGCTTTTAGTATAATGTTAAATGCCAAGAAAACAGATTGATGTAAAAAAATAAATTACTATTATTTTAGAGCGAGCAGAAAGATACGCCAACACACTAAAGTTACTGATGACTACACTGTATATAAATTTCAGGACAGTAACTAAAACTGATACTTCAAGCAGGAGATAGTTTGATGTTGTTCTCTTTCTTTATTTACTGCATTTCCATATGTGTTTGCAGATTTTTCAGTAAACCGCAGCATCTTTTTCTCAAAACAAAACATAAAAAAAACACAAAAAAACAAATGCAAGATGCAAAAAACTTGAAAATACAAGAAGTGTTGTACAACACTGGCTCTGGAAACTAACTCTCGTGCAAGTACACAACGTGAAAAGGGCAAGAAATAAACTGACTATAGAAACACTGGGAACTCTTTAGATGAAGAGACACAGCAGGGAGGAGGACAGGTGAAGACAGTCAGGGCACAGCAGACAATCACAAAGAGGAAGTAAAACTACTGCAAGACATGAGATAGCTGAGAGCATGTAGACAAGAATGCACACACACACACACACACACACACACACACACACACACACACACATCATGTATTTGCAATATTAACTGAGCCTCTTGCCCCATTCATTAGTCTGGACAGCACCTCACTGCACTATAGAGCACTTTAGAGACAGGTATTGTTACACTGCACTGATCTGTTACATGCACTTGTATTTTGTATCATGTTGTGCACTGTTGGATGTGTCTTGGGTGAGCAGACCAAGACTAATTCCTTCCCTTGGGTTGCAGAAGTGGTGAAAGTAAATGTGAAGTTGAACTTAAGGAAGGAACACAACCCTAACCTGTAAAATTAGTGGGGTGGGTTTTAAAGATAGAAATATAATTTCATAATTAGTAACATACTAGTTTCATGTTGTCCCACAAAAAGATACTGCCATATTTTTTTTTTTGCCCTGCGTGCATCAGGACAAGAGCAACAAGAGAGAACATCCTGAGCTATAAAGCATCCTTCGCCAGCTTTGAGAGCGTTTAAAGTCGTGCAGGTTTTTAGCTACAATTACACAATTAACTCTTACACTGTGAGTGTTGCATTGATCCAAAAAGAGAAAGCAGCCAAATTACATCAGGATCAGGATGAGGCCACAAGTTAGTGGATTAATTTGAACATTAAAGAAGGAAGCCAACATGATGTTAGGCCCTAGACCAAAAGTAAAAAGGCTTGAATCGTCCTTGAATAGGTAAACCTGTCTGCACTTTCTTCAATTACCAATGAAACTAAATGAATCCTCCAGTCCCTCCAGCCATTAACTTACCTTCTTCCATTTTAGCTGCATCACTTTTTCTCGGCATGATGAAAAATAGGACGTGTCTGACTCTCTCCGTCCTCTGCAGCACTTACAGATCCCGACCTCCTCAGCTGGCTGACTCTCCTTTGCCTTGGAATCCCGCCAAGCACCCAACTCAGGTATCCAGTCCTGTCACTATGGCGACTGTGAGCTGCTCAACAGGTGAGTTCGTGGTTGAGTCAAGCAAATTCTGGAAACCAAAGGTGATCCCTCTTGGACAGGCTGTTATCCTCAGAAGCTGCGACACTTACGTTTTATTAACATACAGATGCTATGGCTGATTGTGTGAGTGTGTGTGTCTTCACGGCTCTTCCCAACAGACCAAAGATCCAGATTATCTAATGCACCTCTTACTTGTGTTGTTACTTGACCACACATACATACAAACACATACACACACCACCACCAGGCCAGACATCCTAAAGATTTAATGAAGGTTTTGG
Source organism: Pundamilia nyererei (assembly GCF_000239375.1). NCBI lineage: Eukaryota > Metazoa > Chordata > Actinopteri > Cichliformes > Cichlidae > Pundamilia > Pundamilia nyererei. Next base: position 2,987,746 of record NW_005187417.1, read on the forward strand.
TTTCTATCTGTCCATCACAGTAAGCAGGCAGCAAACACCTTGAGGTGACCTTGCAGCCCTCATACGTTTTTGTTTTAGTTAATAAAAACAAGGCAGGTGTTGGAATCAGCTCACCTGAAGCAGAGGCTGATCAAGTGTGTTGAGACAGAAACGGTAACAGCAGCGTAACGCATCGAGGACTCATTAAATAATAGAACAGGGCTCATTTTTCACATCCAAAATGATTCCATTACACGGTTGTCAGCTCCAACAGGTAAGAGGTGGATTACATCTTTTAAGATCTGTTGCCTATTCACAGAATATTGGCACATACCATGTGAATAGTGCCATGGAAAGCATTGCCATGAAGCCTCCAGATACACAGTTTTTGTGCTGATACTAATGCCAGAAGAGGTTTGATATCATCTGGCTTTAGTGTACACACTGCGTCCAGCTTTTAGGTACAGTCTATGATATAACTCCAGTTCAGTGTGTATGTGAAATACTCCTGAAAGCTTGTATTAGCAATTGTTGCTTAGCCACCCGGTAGATACTGACGAACACTGACACATTTAAATGTAATCCTTAAAATTTACAAAAATAAATATATCAACTTTGTAATCACAGGGTGCGCAACTTTAAATTATTTAATAAAACTGCTTATTTCTTATTTATTTTACAATAATGTATGCCTGGCAGAAAAAAAAATCCAGTGTTTCTGAATCAATATTTCATGCAAGGCCATCATAAAATATGCATAAGCAGTTAGAAATTAAAGGCTCAGGTGTGGTGAGTGTTGTAATATTGACTGTACATCTGCAGTGGCACTATTAATTAGCATATTTTAAAAAGTGCCTTGTTTCTCCCTATCCCCCTCTGATCTAAAACATGCTGGGGACCCCCTACTCAGGCACCCTCCTGCTGGGTCTGGGCTTGGCTCAGAGCAAACCAGTCATGGTATACTGCTTCAGAGGCTCTGAATGAGGACGCAACCCTGTTTTTCAATGCACACAGATGTTTTTCCAGTTCCTTCCCGCTATGGCTGTTCCATCTCCTGTCATCCGTGGTAAAACTGGTCCGTGCCATTGGACCAAACAGCCGGACAGCACCCCATCACGCACACTTGTTGTTACGTCACTGTGTTATTTTGTCAGTATTTTGCCCCACTGCCTTTTCTTTTCTATGACTTTTTGTTTTCAAAACTATATATTTTCTAAAGTACTGGTGACCATACAATGTATATAACTTTAATTTAAACCCTTAACTTCTTCTATAGTTTATACTGGCTGTATGTTTATGTTACAATAAGAAGCCCACACTGGAGCTCCAGGTCTTTGTTCACGTTTTACTCCTTAAATTATGTCTACTGGGCCACCTGGTGGTGGGTCATGATAATACAAGCAACTCAAATCCTTAAATATGGAAGTATATGTAAATTAATATGAACTAAGATTTGATTTTGAGATCATGTTAAGTATTTAAATGGTTAATCAAACTTCATACAATGTGAGGAATTATTCACTTTTTCTTAGTTTCTGTTAACCTGTTGCATGTTGCTCTTAGGTTTTTGCTATATTGGCTGAGAAAGGCTGGTTGATTATAGCAAAGGTCTGTCTTCACGTCATCTCATCTTGAGCTGAGGTGAATATAAAACAGCCTGTAAGTAAATGAACATTTTCTGTATTTTATTATGAGGAAAATTTGGGTTTATTAGATTTCTAAATCACTTTTTCACTCTTTTCTCCTTTTATCTCCTTTGTCTTGGACATTTATACTTTCTTTAACCAACTTCAGTTATTTCTGTGGAACCTGAGAGCCAAATAAGACGGCCACAGCAGAACAGCGGCTGAATCCAAAAAACAATACGCAATAGTAATAACATTTATGCTATAAATAATCTCCTGGAGAAACAACCATGTCATCGCCTTCTTTTATGGACATACTCAGACTGCAGGAAGGCCAGAGGACAGTGGTCTGTGTACACTAAAGACAGCCCTTCTGTTCCTGTATGGTAAACACAAGTGTTACGTAAACCCGAGAGCTTCAACTGGGTCAGCACCCAGTTGTAGGCAAACACAGAGGAGGAAAGTACATTTTGTAATTACACAAAATTAAAAAAAACTTTTTCAAAAATACCTTGCCTAGTAAATTAAAATTGTTGTTTTTCTTCCCAGTGAATTTGCACTGACTGTTTGAAGATTACTTTACTGCAGTTAACACATGAAGTGCCCAGAGGAAGATAACAAGGAGACATAAAAAAAAACTTAAAAAAAACTCAACTCACTCTATTATTCTGGATAGAGATGAGAGCCTGTGGGGGTGGTGGGGAACAAAAGTGTACATGTTGCTTTCTTGTGCCTGATAAGTGAGTACACTCTGCACTTGTGGATCAAAACAGGGAGCAGGTGTCATAATGTGACCCGAGGCCAGCGCTCACTGAAGCAGGCCCTGTTGAGTCACATGGAAACGACAGCCTGCAGCCTGGAAATGTCAACTGGATGTTGTGTGCATGCCCTTTAGGGGGAAATGTTACAGTAGTATCTCAATTTTTACTAAAGAATGCTGAAAATATGTGAAAAAAATGTTCAATAATTTATTCATTGAGCAATATAACATCTCTAGAGACAGTTAAATGCAACTTCCACTCACTTACAGTTGATAAATACACCAATCCAAAAAAAAAAAAAAAAAAAATCCCCACACAAAAATGAAAGAAATGTTAATTTTCTTTATTGACATGCCTCGTGTACAGTTTCAAACATTGGTCCTGTGAACAGCATGCTGTAGCTCATTACTGTCACCAGGGGGTCAGTGTCACAAACAACCAGTCTGTGGACTATCAATGGCTCAGTCACAGTAGAGCAAGTATCCCAAAAGTCTCACTGTAAAGAACAAATCTTTGAGCTTAAAATGTAAGAAATGAAGGTGTAAAATTGGCAGCTCATTGTCCAGACTGTCCTGGAATTATAAAATGGAAGGTTTTTGTTACTTCAGAGTTCTACATTTTTATTTTACTTTTGTTGTTAAAACAAGACAAAACTGAAAAACGCAAATCGGGAACTTTTCTGTTGTTTAATTATCCATCACTCAGTGACTTTGTTGTAATGATCAAAGGTGAGTTCTTTAATGGGGGTAGGAGACTGAAACTCATGAAAATACTGTTAAAAAGTCCTACGTGTTTGTGTATTTATTACGCAAAAACATTTATTCATACATGTGTAATGACAAAGCTGAATCCTAATTTTCTAAGGTTTCATTGTGAAATGCATGCTTAACTGGGTTAAGATCAGGTGACTGAGGTGGCCATTTAACAATGTTGTTCTGGTGCACGATCTGTCCAAAGAATGCTTTTGCAGAACTATGATGGCTGTCTTAGAAAAAATTTCTCTTCTTCTTTTAGCAAAGTCCAATCAACCCTTTCTATTCTTGAGACTTATGAATAGCTTGCACCTTGCAGTGAACCCTCTGTATTTACTTTCATGCAGTCTTGTCTTTATGGTAGATTTGGAAATCGATACCCTGACTTCTTTAGGTATGGATATTGTTAACTTGGCTTGTTGTTGTGAAGGAGTTTCTCATCACCACGGAACTTATTCTGGGAACATTTCTCCAGTACTTTCTTTCTCAGGATGCACAAAACTTGTCCCTTTTATAATATTTTGGCAATTTATCAGATGGTTTGGGTTTTTCGGCAGCTTTTTATCATTTTATCCAAAACAAATCTCAAGCCACCTTCACCCCATTCATTTAAACAGGTTGCAGTATCTTATTGCCGTTTAATGGTACCAAAGTTGCCTTGAAGACGGCAACTGACAGCAAGTTGATGCAGACCATTTTTCCACCCAGTCTCCAAACATCATTTTCCCTAGTGATTAAGGATAAGTGAGTGTCTGTGCTGTCTGTGCCTTATGTGTTTTCGTCTCACTTTTCCTCTGCTTTCATGTTGAGCTATTTCAAGCAAGGCATGCATGTACACACATACACACACACACACACTGAATTTCCCAGAGGAACCCACCGGAGGGATTAATAAAGTTTCATCTATATAGGTTGTATACCTATAATCCTCACTCCAAGTAGGTAAATACCTTCACAAACAGCCACAAAAGCAGGACTATGAGCAGTGTAGCTTTAATAGTATTTATTAAAGTTTGTTTTCAAGTCATGTCTGTAGTTTTCTCATGCCAGTCACTGTAGTCTTAAAGAAGTCGAGTCACCTTCTTCTCAAGCTCTCAAGATAATAAAACCAGAATTGAAAACTAAGTATCTTTTTTTGTAATTTATGTGATGATGATGGGTGGTATCAAGTATCAGGCCCAGGTCCAGAATTAGCACAGGAAAGACTCCTATCCAACCCATGGGATGTTTTTAGAAAATGTGAAAGAACATAAAATTTACTTACTTTATGGACCATCTGGAGAAGCTAGATGTGCTACCAGGATTTTTTCCTGTAATTTGACACATTTCTTACAATTTAAGCTCCTGCACAGACATGCTGAAAGATTTTCCATTTACTACAGCAACATTTCCTCATGATGTGGAAAAATTAAGATTTACTTCTAAAACTGCATTTATATTAAGATATCTCAGGGATTAAATTTGTACTTAAACTTAGCTTCCCTTAGAGAAAGACAACCTTCAATGCTCCAGCCCACAAGATCAATCTGAGTCTGAGCCAGGAGTCTAGCATGCCTACCTTACAGTATGCAGACACAGTTATGTCAACCTCTCAGTCTCTAATATTACTCCAAAGCTTCTTGATGCAGGTCACTTTGACAAATTTAATCAGACTAATTTTTTGTACATTTCACGTTAGTTACCTAGTGATCCTTGTGTATGGACAGTCCGAATTTTTCTTATTATGCTGGCTTAACGTTAACAGGCAAGTCTTGTTTGGGGGCTTATTAACCCCAATCCAGACTTTAAGCTAAAGTATGAAAGACAAGAACAAAATGACGAGCCGTGACCTCCTTACCGTTTAGTGGTGAACATAATTTATTTACAATCGTACAATTTATTCTGTATTATTAGAAGATTAAGCACACGACAGTGTATAAATAAAGAGGTTTGTACAAACTTGCATGACTGAAAAGGGGTCAAAACCAAGATGATTAAGCAGCCTGACCAAAAATCAACTGAAATGGTAAATTATTGATAACTAACTTCACTAAATCACTACCTCATTCAACACTCCCAACACTGTCAATTCAACTCACATTAAAAACATGAACAAAACATTCAATAGTGAAGTAAGATGATTATTGAAGGAGCTAAACCCTCCCAAATGTTTTAGTGTATGACACACTAACCAGACATCCAAAGAAAAAAATATATATAAAAAAAACAAAACAGAAATCAATGGGAGAGAAAACGGCCCAACTACCTTAGGTTTCTGGGAAAGAATATGAGCCAGAGAGAAACAAAGTCCAAGAAGATAAAAACTTACCAAACTCTGGCAAGACGGGAGGGTTAAACACTGACTTCACAGAGCGACGGCTGCAAACGGAAAAGCAAGATATCCATTTTGCTACTCAAGCCAGCAGAGAGCAAGCACAGCTGAGAAGTCCCAGAGTCCAAGGCCATCACAGCCCCATTCCACGCGAAGTTCAAGCGATTTCAGGAGGATCACAAAAACCGGCAAGGTAGGTTTTTTTTTTTCTCCCCCCTTCACTCTAAAGGGTAATCACATTTTTCTCCAACATCAGCCGGTTACTGTGACACAAAACCACCTCACTTCAATCCCAACATTTCTTTAGTTCAATAAAATCCTGTTAAAGTGTTTAACTCACACACAAATAAGAAGCTGAAAACGTGAACATCCATGCACAGGGGGCCCCAAAACACCCTGATGTGTAACAAAAGAGAAAAAAAACAAAAAACAAACAAACAAGTCCTTTGGGAGGAAAAGTTGGGCTAGAGTCCATTGTCTGAAAGGCGATCACTCCCAGGCTTCAAAGTCAAACTCCCAGTTTTCATATTCTCTGGATCTTTTCAGCAACTACAACGGGGTTCTCCTTACGGATCTTTGCGGCAGCTTCAGCTTTATAGTCGTATGGACAGTTGTGCTTATCGGAGTAACGGTGAATTCCGCAAAACAGATTTCCACAGCGACAGTCAAAACCTGAAACAGCAGAAAAGGAAAGGAAAAGGTCTTAGAGGATGAGGCAGGGGGGTAAAAAATGATACCAGAACACACCACTGTCTTTCACAGTTTTTTGATTTTACACTTTTTTTTTTCTTCTTCCCTAAACCCAGACTTTTCCAAACAAAACACAAATCTTAAAGTCAACCTGTTCTGCTCAGTTCCATCTCCATGTTTTTATTCTTGGACTCAACTTAAGTTGTTTTACGTGGCTTGCGGTTCAAAAATAATCCTGATTAGTTAAGCCTGAGATGCTTGATTTGGATTTTCTTTGTTGCAGCCTCCTATTTCTTCATTGTCTTCATCAACTGGTGTCTTGGTACATCTGGTGACCAAGTTCCCTCTAAGCTGCGCGTGTGCGCACAAAAAAAAAAAAGAATAAAATCCAACCTGAATTGAAATTAAAATAAATGTGTAACAATTCATTCTGTGCCGTTTTGCAGTGTGAGTCAGTGACAGGTGACTGGCTGCTCCAGCCAATAATGTGATTCACATTCGTATATACGCAGCGAAATAAAGTCGTTGACAGGTTATGACAGCGTCCTTATGTGCCGCCACCAGTGTTTTAGCTAGGAAAGCGGTGTGGCCAATGTGGAGTGAATACACGCTAATGACAACGTGTGCAACCACTGGAGATGTGAGCAGGACAGACGGAAAAATTGACGGAAAAAGTGTGGACTTCAAACTAGGGCTGTGCGATATGACCAAAATCTCATATCCCGATATAAGACATATATCGTCCCGATAATGATATAAATCACAAAAATTTAACCTTTTCTGTAAATTCTGTGAATCTCGGGCAGCTCGACTTGCGTGAAGTGTTTTCAGCTGGGCGTGGTATGCCTGGAGTCCAGTGTTTTAACCGATGCATGAAACGATTTTAGACATAAGTTGTAAAGGCCGCAGTTTTCTTTGTGAGTATTTATTACACAGTGTGTAAGCGATCACTTTCTAACACAACACCTGGAGCTAAGTGGGCAAAACAATCGCATGAGTGCTGCCGTTTGACTGAGGAAGAATATAGTAGTCGTGGTAAACCAATCACATGACCACTTCAAGATGACAAAGCAACAAGGTGATATAGTTTTTAAATTGTGTTGATAGGCCACGTAAAACCAGAGTCAAGATAAATATATACGCGGGTTTTTTCCTCAATAGTTTTGTAACGTTTACCGTCAGGACAGCGCTAGCAAGCACTCTCTGCTTATAACGAAGAAAATACAAAAAACCCCCAAAAAAACCCTGCCCTTTCGTGTTGGTGGAAAAATGCACCATATTGACCATTCAAAAAAAAAAATGATATGGCAACATGACGTTTGGTTGTTTAGGACGAGGGGGGAAGACTGCGCACCCGCCAGAGAGAGAGAGAACGAGAGAGAGAGCGAGAGAGCACGCGAGCAACTTTTGAGATGTGAGAGATTTGTGACGTTTTGTGTGTGTAGTGTTGTGGATAGTTTTGTGTTGTGTGTCAGAACAATGAGGCGACTGCTGTCTCCAGGTAACAAACAGGAGTGACACACCTGCTGCTGTCAGACCTGCAGGTATCAGGCTGTGATGTTCTCCTTTATAGTGGACAGAAATAATTTTTTTGGAGTGGCACAAATAATTTCTGGCATCTTATTGATGCAGAACAGCTGATCGTTATACAAATAGTTTGAAATGGTTATTAAAAAAAGGTAAAAGTTAAATGGCTGCAAACAACTTTGTTTACAAAACTTGTCCATATGATTTTAAAATTGACAATTTATATTTGCATTTAAAGTTATGAAGTATGATTCAGTAAACATGTTTGTGGTTGTTACAGTAGAAAACATAACTTTTTCTACTCTGATTTTATGTTTTTAGATCAATTGTGTTAATACAGTATG
>NW_005187417.1:2996049-2997513 GCF_000239375.1 Pundamilia nyererei
GTAAATGCCCAAGACATCTTGAGAAATGCAAATCGCCACTTGATTAATCCATTTGGTTGACTTGTTTTGGAAAACCGACAGTAAACAAGGAGCAAATATCACACCGGAAACAAAGTGCTATACAGGAGTTTCTCCACCGGAAGTAGAATATGCTAAGGTGCACATAGTCTATGCTGGTGTGACCACAGTGCACATGTCTGCCGTTGCTCACAATGGTCCAAGGGTCCGCGCAGGGAGTTTGTGTTTGCTCAGACATATGAGAAATTAGAGGGAAAATTGCTAGTGACTTTAAAAATCCATCCATCTCTTTGTGAGACATCTTACCTGTAAGGCCAACCTTTTTACGACACATGAAGCACCGATTCTTCTTGGGTTTGGGGGGCTCGGGGGATTTGGAGTCTTCACTGCCAGCAGTGGAGGGATGCGAGGCTGAGACGGCTGGCTGACTCACAACTGGAAAAAGAAGGAAAAAAGACTAGACTTAAACTAGAGCTAGGCCTTCGTATAAAGGTTTGTAAACTGGGTGGTGAAAACACAAATATTCACCATTTCTTTCATTTCTACCTTAAATAACCTCATACTAATGACACGTTTCTCATTTCATGGTAAAAATAAGGGCAAAAGCAGAACATAAATCTGTTAGTCACACTTTTCCACCCTCAGGACTGAACACTCAGTAAAGTGGTTGTCTGTCTATGTGTTAGCCCTTTGACAGGGTGGCGACCTCTTCAGGGTCCCTCTGCCTCTCGCCTTATGACAGCTGGGATAGACTCTAGGCTCCAGGCTTCAGCCACCCCCGATTCAAGAGAATGGATGGACGGAGAAAACAGATCCATTTTTAGTGCCCACCTGGCTCTATGAGCTCCACTTTACTGCCTGACGCTCCTTTCTCTTCAGAGGAGAGACTCATCTCAGTCATCTGTTGTGTTACAGAAATGGCAGGTGAAATCCCACTGCAAAGGATAAAAAAAGGAAAAAAATAAATAAACAGATTTAAAGTGGACCTATTGTGCTCTTACTTTCTGTCATGTTTATACTGGTGCTCATGCTATGTACGAGTAATCCCTGTACTAAACGCAGAAGTTTTTTTTCTTCTCTTGAATCTCTATGACGTCACTTTAAATGGATATCCCCAGATATGATTTTTTTCCAGGCAGAGAAAAAGCCAATCACAGAGAAGTCTACTTAAAAGGAGAGGATCTAAAACTGCTCGTTTCAGACAGTGGGTGTATTTGTGAATTCGAATTGTGAATCATGCTAAGCTGCTCTACAGTAATCAAAAAATACATATATGGAAATAAGCAGAACAGGTCCGCTTTAATATTCCCATGTTCCATATATCAAACGTAGCATCTCAAACACACAACACGTTTGAGATGCTACAAAAGGATCCATTGTTTTAGGGACAAAGTTTCTGCAGGTTTCCACAACTTAAATTTCCAAAGACCATTTTAAAAGCATTGT
>NW_005187417.1:2997633-3018532 GCF_000239375.1 Pundamilia nyererei
ATTGTAAGTGGAATTTAAGCTGCAAATACAAGCAGCTGAAACAAGTTGCTGGGTTCAGTCTAAGAAACAGAAAATCGAAGCAAATTGGAGCAGAGCTGCTGCTTCTACGCGATTTCCTTTGGAGGTTTTCAGGGCATGCCCAAGCAGAAGACACTGAGGCAGACCCTCAACCCTCTGAGATGATTATACTTCTCATCTCAGAATCCCCCAGGAGAAATGGGGCTAAGGAGAAGGACAACTAAATGGTAAAAGGCCTGTATTTGTATAGCGCTTTTCTAGTCCTTAAGGATCCCAAAGCGCTTTACACAACCTGTAAAGCGCACCCATTCACGCACACATTCACACACTGGTGATGTCTTGCTCAAGGACACAACGACCGAGACTGTCGTTGTGTCCGGGGCTTGAACTGGCAACCTTCCGATTACAAGGCGAACTCTTGAGCCACGATCGCCCCAACGGAGAATACCCTGCTTAGCTTACTGCCATTCCAAGGTTAGATAAGCAGAAGACCATGAATGGATGAAACTACACACAGTCCTGAATGGTCACAAAATTATTGTACAGCTGTAAGAGACTACTGATTCGCCTGAAGGAAATCCCAGTTTTTACCTCTACATAAACCAAATCTTGATGGTTGCTGATGTTTTACATTCCTGCCATAGATGCCACTTCCTGTCACTGTTTGACAGGCACCCTGCTGGGTCCACTCACCTGAGTGCCTCTGTGACAGCAGCAGCATCAGAGGCAGCGGCGGCCTCAGCTGCCACCTCTGCAGCAGCAACTGCAGCAGCCGCAGCATTATTCAGGGTGGCCTCTAACCTCTGGATTGCAGAAGCCTCAGCTGTGGAGCTGCTGCCTGAGGAGAAATAAATCACAGCATGCCACAGTGAGACACAGGGGATGAAGGCAGAGCAGCTGCACATAGACAAGGAGAAGAAAATAAAACCTGAGGTCTTACCCACTCCACTCAAAGAACCAACTCCTCCATTGTTCTGTCGTGACAGGTGCTCCTTGTGGCACACGGAGCACATGCCGTTAGTCCTGGGGTTGCCATAAAAACCACAGCCAGTGGCACAGAGCATAGGAACTGGGCTTTGATTGGTCTCCTGGGCCATAGCGGTATTTCTGCCACCTGATGAGCTGACCTGGAGACAGACATACAAAAATAAAAGGCATCGTTACCGCAGCAGAGTCACATAGCACAAAGACACTACTGAAGAGGAAAGAAATGACCAGGTCCTGAACCTAAAGCAGTTATATTCACATCTGTACCTGATGTGTAGCCTTTTTATTAAATCACTGACTCAGTTGGAAGCTGTTCCAAATCAGCTGTCACGAAACCCATTATCACCATCAGCCTCACATGTTTACATCTCATTATGTGTAATAAACGCAATTATTCGTTATTCTTTTGGGGACATAAATTTTAAAGAGCAGCTAATCACTGAAAACCTCTCTCCAGCCAATAATTGAGGTTGTTGCTTTACTTTGTGCGAGTTTCACTTCAGTTTAGTATTCTCCCTGAAAAGTTAGCTAGTCGTGTGATTTATAAGGCTGCATAATATCTGGATGTTTGCTCACTAGACCCTCTGATATTTGCATTATTTTAATGTGAAATAAATTCTTAGCTTGTCCAGCTGAGGTTTTACTTTATTAAGACACTTATTACATGGTGTTCTATTGTCATTTATTTTGGATTTTTATTTATTAGGTTCCTTCATCTTATTTTTTCTACTCGTCCAAGTTAGTAACTAATTTGTGTATTTGACATTTTGAAATAAATTTTGAGTCATTTTACTTTTTAGCTATTCTGTTATAGGTCATGTGTGCTGCAACAGGAATTTCAACTTACCTATATATAGAATCTGAAAAATAAAAACTACAAAACAAAATGTGTGAAACTAAATATTAGTTTGTTCCAAAGTGGGTTCAAACAGGAAAGGGAGCGGCAGCAGAGTTCACAAGGAAGGAAGCTCAAACGAACATCAATCAAAAAAATAAAATAAAAGTACAAACTGTGACTGCAGTGGAATTTTTATTGTTTTTAATCTCCTAGATGTCTTTCTCTATTGTGACTTTACTCCACTTAAAAAGGGCTTAGACAAATGACTAAAGACCACCACAAACATAAAAAAAGAAAAAGACAAGCCCACATTTTTTGACGCTTCCCCAGTGACAGTACACAACTACAACATGTAGGTTTTTCCCTAAGCACCTACGCATCATTACCTCTGGCACTTCAGCCACTTTTCATACCCAAAAATAAAAATGAATAAAAACCCATGGGAGATATCCTACTGCTTCACAAGGACAGCTTTCTCTGTCTTTGCTATGTTTAAGCGTGAGCGAGAAGCAAGGCTTCAGAGTGGCAGTGAGAAGGACTACTGAGACCTTCTGTTGCTTTTAGTTTTCCTCTGACTGACCATTGTAGCTTAAATCACAGTATAACCATTAACTAATATGGACGGTGATTATTAACTTTAGATTACATCAAACCCCAAAGACAATGTATAATGACAAATAGTGATATAAACCCCAACTATGAATATTTTTTGTACTAAAACCCCTTGACATACTAGTGAAATTTACTCATGAAATCTTCACTCAGATTTTAATCTAATAAAATAACGCCCATTAAAACTTGACTTACTTCCCTTTCACTGGAGCTTCAGGGGACACCTCACTATTTTCTAATAATAAAATTGCTGAGGTGTAATCACATGACCTGAGCCTCAAGTGCCATGAACCAGATAACAGTGTTGAGGCACACTGTCAACAGCCTTGGTTAGAGATGTTATTTATTTAGTGTGTAAACCAAACAGCATTCTTGACCTTTGCTTGAAAAGAGTGCAGAAGGACAAAACAACAACAACAACAACAACAACAACAACAAAACAAAAACAAAAAAATAACAACAAAAAAAACATCTTTAATCAGTGCTCAGACTACACAATGATTTCTGTTTCAATGGTCGCTCCGTCAGAAAATCACGTCTTCCTGACAAATGAATCATGTCTGTGGCAATAAATGGTATTTGTGTGTGCCCACACAAACCTGTAGTTGAAAAAATTTATGCAGGACACCAATGTCTTCTACAGATGGTTGAGGTCCAATTACAGTAATCACCCTGAAAGTATGAAAATCCTTCAACAGTACAAACTGAGCCCAATCTAATGGGCAAGGTTAAACTGCCCATGCAGGTACTGTAAGAATTTGCCAAAAGTTGCCAACATCAGCATTGCTGGCATCAGCAGCATTGCATCCTTACAGGTTAAATGTGCAGCTATGATTGATGGTCATTATCAAAGTTTTCTTGACCAACTGGCTCGTGACAAAGCATTTCCAAATTATTCAGTAAAATGAATCAATTTAAAATAAAAATATAAGCATTACTAAATCAGAAACCTTAAACAATTCAATGACATGAATAAAGCCAAATGAAACCCAAGTGAATTAAAAAAAAAACAAAAACACTAAATAAAACAAAAAAGAGAACACGCAATAAAAATGATTAGATAACTTCTTCTTACCCAAAACTGAAAGCAGCTTGCTTCAAAATTACCGTAATTGTCGGGCTATAAGCCGCTACTTTTTGCACAAGCTTTAAACCCTGCTGTTTTAGTCAGGTGCGGGTTTTCTGTGGATTGTCCATGATTTTTGTCATATCGTAAGACGATTTGTTTTGTTTGTTCTGCTGTTGTACGGCACTACGTTGTCTGGCGGAAGGGCATGTGATCAGACACACAGTATCAGGGTTCAAGAGTGGTATGTTGGTCACGTGTCCATCCGCCAGGCAACATAGTGCTGTACAAGTAGCGCGAAAAACAAACTTCAAATTAACGCTATGCGTTCAGCGGGAGTCGTGGATGACGAGCGGCGATAAACTTGCGAAAAGCAAGTTATGCTCAACTCCACCGGTGGAACCTGACAGCGTGGAAAAGTGTGAAAACATCCATGATCACCAACGGATTTCAAAGGGCTGGACTGCTGCATTATGGAGAGGAGGACACCGCCACGGCCCTTCAGAGGGTGTTCGACTCTGACACTGACAACGAGGATTTCTTTGGTTTTGAAAGTGACAACGAATGAAAGAAGCGGAGAGTGGATGACGAAGCCACCCTGAGCCTGTTCGTTTCCGACACTGGAGGAGAGGACTTTGGTGGTTTTAGTGCGCAGGAAGATGGTGGTGAATGACTTGACTTTTCTTCTTGTTAAAGCTGTGTCACTGCACCTGAGCCTAAAAGGTAGTCTGAATCTATTTTTCTGGTGTGCTGTAGGTTATTGTTATGTACTACATTTGTTACTCATTTATGAAGCACAGTACATGTTTCGTACTTGTAATTACCGCTACTTGTACATATACCTAAAAAGTTATGCAAATATGTACCCATAACTTGTTTTTCAAAATATTAATAAAAGTGATGTCTCCAAACAGTCATCTCTTTCCTGACAATTCCCTTTGTGCATATTCTCTTACATATGATAAGTCAACATTGAAACACCTGCGGCTTTTGGTCAGGTGCGGCTAATGTATGTACAAAACAGGATTTTCCACTGATTTTAGCTTGTGCGGCTAATATTCAGGTGCGCTTTGTAGTCCGGGAAATACGGTAATCAGAAGAGATCTCAGTTAAAAATTGATGAAAGGGCAGGCAAAAGAAAGTGCCAAGTAAAACACAATGAAATGCTAAATCAAATAAAAATGCTTTATAAGATGCTGAAAAATACTTTTAAATAATAAAGCTCACATAAGTTTAAATGAAAGTAACTATGGGTTTACTAAACTAAAGTCAAATATAAAGCTACATCTTAAACTCTAGATACCACATTATTAAATAATACTTTTTAAGGAAATAGCCAAATAAAAGAATGAAATGCTAAACTACAGAGAATTCAAGTAAAAAAATCTAAATTCACAAAATACTAAAATGCTCATTAAAAAAAAAATGCAGACTGTATAATAACAATGCAAACTCTCTTCCTCAAAGCTGAGAACAGCTTCCTGCCAGGCAAATTTAGTCTAGTAAACAGCTGCAGCAGCCTTGTGATGACAATGATTTTTATAGGAAGTTGTGAAGATCTTGCTTCAGGGAAAATCAACTGTCTACAGTTACAGCTTATACACAGTGGAAGCAAAAGGGGAAGAATTCCCATCACTAAATTCATATCCTGGTGAGTTACACTAGTCTTTCTCCTCTTCCCCAAAACTGTGGATAGTTACAGACCACTGCAATGTGCAGCTTCACGTGTGTTCATTGCAGTGTGACTGCAGAATGCGGAGCTCCGCTTCCAGCCAGGCTCACATGGACATGTGCATGAGGGCTTTCCACTGTCACAGGAGTGCAATGTGACACACACACACACACACACACACACACACACGAGTTACCTCAATACACCAAGGCTGTGAACACATCTATTTATAGACAACCTCAGGAGTGCTGCAACCAGAGCTGGAACCCTGGCTAAAATTTGTATCCACGTCAGAGACAAGGTTTCTCCTTAAACATAAGAACAGCCCACACACACTTTGCTGGAACATGCAGGTGGAGGAATTTAAACAAAGGGGTGACCATAAAAATTCATAACAACACCTGTGGATAACACAAAGAGCAGCTGGAGCACGTTTATCACCCAGACAAAAGGCGAGTCACTCCTCAGCCATACTTCTGCCTTAATCCCAGAGCTAAACACGCATTTATATATCCCCAAAGGGCTCAGTCAAGTGAGGAAATATCCTTCATCTTCAACTACTTCACAGCACACAAACAGGGCCACACAACCGTTTTACTTCTACAAATCCACTGAGTCATGCTAGCAAGCTAATGCACGCTGTTTGCGTTTTAACCCCCCTTTTAAAACCAAACATTTAACAAATAATTATTCCTCATGGTGTTTGGTAACACTGTGGGCATTTTTTTCAAGGTAAAGCTGTGATTTAAAGGGTTACATAGAAATACTAGACAGCATGCTCCTTGCTAAGTATGACTCTTCTGATCTCCCCGTTAGCATGCTAAAGGCAACCTGCAGCTAGCAAGCTTAGCGTGACTAGTTTGCTTTGTTCGCTCTTTTGTTGTTTGTTTAGAGTCACCACAAATTTTATAAACAGAAGTCGCTACGACTCTTAAATAAGAGAAACAAGGGGACAAAATACACACTAAAAATAAGTGTTAAAACATCACTGCTAATTAGACACAACCTAGGGAAATTCAGATGCTACTGCGAGCTGCGGATAGATTTAAGTTGAAAAAAGGAGATTTTTAGAAAGGAGAAAGACCGGTTTTTAAATAGCTGTAAGGTTAATGCCAGGTTTAGCAGCTATATAGCCTCTTAAACCTATTTAACGTGTAGTCTTACCCTTGGAAAACTTTTTAAGGACACGTGTTAAGCAGTCAGACAGTCACTCTTTAATCCTCACTAATTAAGTAAGCCAATTTTACACCAACGTCGACGTTACTCGTTTCGGAAAATGTGCTTTTTAAACTGGTTGTAGCTACAATTAGTCCTAGACTGAGACACTTCCCGAAACAACTACTAAGTAACTAACTAACCAGCAGACTGCGGTTTAACTACTCGGTGTTATCTTACCTTTTCGTGCCAGAGAAACGCTGTTTTGTCGGCTAACAGAAACACCTGGATTTCTCTTGGAGCTGACTAACTAGGGCCGTCTAGGTTTAATCGTCGCGTGTGCCCGTTTCTTTTCGGTCCTCTCTCCGTCTGGGAGTGATGTTAGCTGCTCCCGCTGACGTCCTCAGTGTAGGAGAGGTAGTGGCATCTGTTTAGTTTTACGTGTTACGTTTGCGTCCTCTCTGCCTTCCGGTACACGTCATGAAAATTGTGATCCTCTGATTGGAGGGCATGGTTGTTGGCGAAGAGCCACTAAAGATTTCAGGACAGCAGTCCTGGTTTCTACAAACATACCTTTACCCCACATAAACAAACATCTATGTAGAAAAACAGATTTCAAAACATCAACACGGCACTAAAAGTGATGAGATCAGACAAAAACAAAACAGTACAAAACTTGGCACATCTACATTGAGTTCCACAGGTGATGCTGTAGTGTTTCCAAGGGAGAAGACTGGTCTTGACCAACATTAAAAAGACCACTTTGGACTCTTACTAACATACATACAGACAGATCCGGTACACTGATGACACCCTCACACACCGAGGAACATGTAGCAGTTTTTGTCAGAAGTTTAAATACACAAATTATGAACATGAATGTCAAGGTAATTTTATGCTTTTAATTACTTATTTGAACTTTTTTAATTTTACAATGTAACTCTTTTTGTTTAAAAATTAATAACTGGGTTCACAAGTTTGAATTTATTTTATATTTAAATTCACGCAAGATCACCACACTACACTAGCAAGGGAGGGCCTTACTAACAGCAGAGATCAACAACCCAGCAATGAACCTTAGCCACCACCTTAAGTACTGGCCTGCTGATGAAATCCTTTGGAACAGGTTGCTGCTTGCTGCTTGCTGCACGTTCGTTCAACCAGAGGCGGTAACCACTGTCCCTCCCATGAACACAGACGCAACCTACCATAACATTCATGACCATAATGAGCGCATGTGGACTTCTGACCACAGCTGCATGTAAGAATGTTGTTCATTGGCAACAGCTCAGAATTCAACACTAATTGCAGTAATCTCTGGGAAGTCACTTTCTGTGAGTGCTGAAATTCCAGTCAAACACTCAGGAAAACCACACGAGCATGATAACCAATCAGGGGTGCATGCTGAGGCCTCTCCTTTACACCGTCTTCACATATGATGGTGTGGTCTCCTTATAAAGTTTGCATATGACACTACAGTCATTGGGTTGTTTGCTAATGGAGAGGCGGTGACATAGAAGTGTCAGGCCTGGCGGTGTAGTGTCAAGAAACAATCATTCTCTAAATGTAGATAAGACCAAAGAAATGATTACACCACTGAGGCAGAGATAGGGAGTAGAAACCTTTAAATTTTTCTCTTACTTGATCTCACAACACTCGGCAGCTTCTGAAAAATTCTTAGAAGGCTGATGGAACTTTGGCATGTCACCCAGAAACATTTACACAGTTGTAGAGCTAAGAGCGTCATCGCTGCCTCAGTTACAGTGTGGCGTGGAGGCTGCATTGTTCAGGACAGGAGGGCTCTCCAGCGTGTGACAAAAACTACACAGTACGTCACTAGAGCAGCCTTCCCATCACTACCACTCTTTCTTGAGTAGAGTGCAAAGTACATATAAGGTTACTGGACTTTTGGTGAGGTCCCATTGTGATTCCGGCTGCTCAAGAGCCCTGGGTCTTTATTGTATTTTTTTATAATGGGTCTAATGTTTTCAACTGGCACCTTGCCTCAAATGACCTCAGCAGCTCACAGGACAGCATAGTGGGACAATGTTTTACAGAGTTTCACACCTTGGCACCAGTGATGGTAATAGTCCATCCCTTTTTTCACACTAGGGAAACTCACATGACTGATATCGCCTCAACAACCCGAAGGACGACCTCCAAGAGAACAAAAACCATCCTGGATCAAACCACTGGGATTCTATGTCACTTGTTTTAGGACTGAAGAAGCCTCTTGGATGACCAATAAGAAGCCCAGTTGCCTTCTTTTCAAGCACTTGAGACTACCATGATATGGATGACTTGTATCCTTCTTTCATGATAGGGCTTTAACCTGAATTTGTGGATGACATAGTGAACTGTGTTTACAGACACTGATTTCTGGAAGTGTTCATGAGTTCCTGCAATGATTCCCATGGCAGAATCATGCCTATTTTTATGTGGTGCTGCTTGAGGGCCCAAAGATCACATCTATTCAATATTGATTCACAGCCTTGTCCAGTGCCACAGACATGAGTCTGTAGAGTCTCTGAGCTTTTTCATCATATTATAGTATGCACTGTAACTTAAGTCTGAAAATGCTCCACAATTTGTAAATGCAGTTTGCTGCACATTAGTGAACCTGTGCCCATCTTTACTTCTTTGAAATTCTACTTCTCTAAAATGCTCTTTTCATACCCCGTCATGTTACTAACCTGTTGACAACTAACTTTATTAACATAAAATCTTTCCATAGCTGTTTTTCCAGCCTTTTGGTGTCCCTTTTTTTTTTTGAGACGTGTTCCTCCCATCAAATTCAAAAGAACTTTATTTTTTGGTAAAATTGTATGTTTATGTTTCCTGTGTTCTGGTGTAAATATAATATGGATATCTATCATGCACATCTTATTGCATTCTGTTTTTATTTACATTTTGCACATTTATTTATTTTGATATTTTGTAATTTGGGTTGTAGAATGCACTTACTTATTGCCAAGGAAACAGAGTCAACTTTACATTTATGTATCCAAGCAAAAAAAGTAGTGTATCTACTTTTTGCTAAGTGGATATGTTTTACTTGGTGAACAAAGGCATTTAAAGATACATGGAGATCTAAAGAGCTAACTACTGTAGCTTATTTAATGGATGACAAAAGTAAAGTGTTATATCGTGAGTTATGTGAGAAATTCCTTTTGAAATGTAGACTTTTAGAAGCTATAAAAGAAAAATAAAAGCAAAAACAGCCTTTATCGTTCAAGAAGGCATTTTTACTCTTAGGTGTCTCATGTACTAAGGCAGCTCTGTATAGCAGAAATGGACTTTTATTACATTAAATGAAATAACAGAGCTTAAAAAATATAATGTTAAAGAAAGTCTATCATACTCAAAATGAAAAGAATTGTGTTCTGAACGAATTTGAGGCAATAGAAGTTAAAGTATAACGATAAAATACACTTTAAGATTTGATTCCTCTCCCTCTTAAAGTGACTTCTTATTAATTTATTTACTTACTTGAAATGCAGCGTTAGAGAAAAAGCGTATAAAAACAAGCAGGACGTAAAAGGAAAAGGAAATGAACGTCAAGAAAACAAATCACGTGACCATAAGTTGTCCGGGGAACGCATTTCAAACAGGTGCGTTCGACCAATCAGACGCCCAGAACAGTCTTAGGTCAGCGAATCAGCTTCCAGCGAGCGAGGATTTAAACCTCGCTCGCTGGAAGCTGCGTACCGTTCTCCATTACGACTATTCCCCTGTTTGTTGAGGCATCGCTTGTTTCGAAATGGCTCTCAGAGTGACCCGGGTAAGACTTTTTCATCTCTATTTGTTACTTTTTTTTAAATCATTGAATCTGGGGAAGCACTTAGCTTTTTCCTTGTCTTTTTCGCTTAAAACCCCCTCAAAACGTAGCTATAGCCGTCGTTTCTTGCTTTGGGATTTCTTATCATGGAGCAGGTCGAGAGTAAGGGTTTCCGCTTAAGCCTCTTTAACTAAAAGATAAAAGCGTACAAACTGTTATAATCATTGTGATTTAACATTATTTTTTTTTTTTCTTTCCTGTAGAATCGTTTGGCTTCCACCAAGGTCGACCTCGGTGGCAAGGCCTGCTCTGTGTCTGGGCCCACACAGAAGCCCCGAGCAGCCCTGGGGGAAATTGGAAACATCGCAGTTAACAAAGACACACAGAAAAAGGTAAACATTTCATCCCGTATTAAATGCTTTTCTGTTAAATCTATGGAAAACAACAGAATTATGCAGTGAAATGATATGGGCATAGTGGCTTCCAGCTCTGATCTCAAAACGGTTAAAATGGCCCGAGTGGGGCCACACTTGCAACAACTGGCACAAAATGCTGAATTGAGTCAAAGCGTTGGACAAGGTAAAACTGGTTTACAAGTTTGTTTAAAAATTATAACGTCCTGTTAGGGTATGAAGGTATTCTTTTAAGCTCGTTGGGTTTTTTTTTCCCCCCCACCTCCCTGGCACACTGTGCCTTGACTACACATGGAACCAGTTATTAGACAGCATTTAGCCTCTTGCTCTAAAAGAAGCCTACACATTTTCCTGCTTTAGATTCTCTAATTAAAAAAAAAAACAACCTTATCTCAAACAGAACAGGAAAACCCCTGAGAGTACAATGTGCTCAGATTGACTAAAACTGACTTAACTTGGTGATGTAGGTTTAAGTGCTGTTTAGACTAAAATTCAGTGTCTGGGTCAAGTTTTTATTTTGACCATAGAGAGCACATGAGGTGGCTACAGGACTGCTGCTTAAATGGAGGGGCATTGATAACAAGAGAACTCACACAACATTAAAATGGCAGCATAGCATACCTGCAGGAGTGAGTTAGCATGCTTCCTGCTGTGAGTTTCCAATTAAGAATGCACAGGGGGGAAATGCACTTAATGGGTTGTAATTTGTCTGGCAAGACTGAAAGCTCTAGACAGAAGAGGAGCTGGGGCTGAGATTGTCTAAATGAGGCTTAAAATCACTCTGGGAAGTGATCTCTATTTGAAAGTTGACACTAAATTGGTCCTATGTTCAGATTTTATTTTTTTTGGTAACGTGTCTACCTAGACTATTGAGTTTTCTGGCTTTAACATGCTTTTTTTTCCCCCCCCCTTAGACTGTAAAGACTGAAGCCCTCAAGACCAAAGTTACAACCAGAGCTGAAAAGGCTGAACAGACAAAGCAAAAAGATGTCATCCCTGTTAAACCTGAGCCAGAGGTGCAAGCCCCACCTGAGCCAGCCTCTCCCACACCAATGGAGACCTCTGGCTGTGAGCCTGCTGACCTATGCCAAGCATTTTCAGATGTCATTCTGCACACTGCTATCAGAGATGTCGACGCAGATGACTATGACAACCCCATGCTCTGCAGTGAATATGTGAAGGACATCTACAAATATCTCCGCCAGCTTGAGGCAAGCAACTTAAAATAAAGGAATTTAAAGTGGGACTATTGAGCTACTTTCCCCACAGACCACTAACCATTTCTTGTCTGCTCAGGTTGAACAGAACGTCAGACAGAACTATCTGCAGGGTCAGGAGGTGACAGGCAACATGAGAGCCATTCTCATTGACTGGCTCGTGCAAGTAAATCTGAAGTTTCGTCTGCTGCAGGAGACTATGTACATGACCGTGGGCATCATTGACCGCTTTCTTCAGGTGAGTGAATCCTGGTTCTCCTAACAAAAGCTGTTAGTCCTGCAATACACCAGTCCACCTTTCATGGTTTTCATCTCACTAACGGCAACTATACCTCCCAACAGGACAATCCAGTCCCCAAGAAGCAGCTGCAGCTTGTTGGAGTGACTGCCATGTTCCTTGCGTCAAAGTATGAGGAGATGTATCCCCCAGAGATCTCAGACTTTGCCTACGTCACAGACAAGGCCTACACCACAGCCCAAATCAGAGACATGGAGATGACCATTCTGCGGGTGCTGAAGTTCCAACTGGGCCGTCCTCTCCCCCTGCAGTTCCTCAGAAGGGCCTCCAAAATTTATGAGGTTTGCAGCATATCTTGTGTCACAGGAATTGCTGATGGGTGACAGTAAGTGTTCGTGCAGCAACTTATTCCTCGTGCATGTCTTCACAGGTAACTGCTGAGCAGCACACTCTGGCAAAGTATCTCCTGGAGCTCACAATGGTTGACTACGAGATGGTCCATTTGCCACCTTCAATGGTGGCAAGTGCTGCTTTGGCACTCACCCTCAAAATATTGGCTGCTGGAGAATGGGTAAGTGCATCTGAAGGGTCTCAAGAGTTTTGGTGTGTCTGTAAGAAATTAAAGTTGTGTCCTTGCTAAAAGTTCCTAGTGGTAAAAACTAGGTCTGAAGTATTAGTCTTTTTCCTTTTCATAAGAAAGGACCTATGAAGCAATGTCAAGAGTGATCCATAATTGAGTGCAACAAATGGCTGCCATAAAGCTGCAGTGCAATTGTTAACTTGTAGCACTTCCTGGCAAGTTTAATAATACTGGTGCAACAGAAGCTTGTCTGACCTTTGCTTACCCCAGACTTTAGAGCTGAATCTATGCAGAACATAAGTGGCTGACATGATTGTCATAATCTACACCTGTGCAGGTAATGGTTGCAATATTGCAACCATAAGTTTTATGAACTGTCATGGGAATTGTTCATATTTATAAAAGGACTCCTTGGATGAGTTTCAATATCAAAAGGCTTTGCTTTATGTGAAGGAATTGTCAAATATGTTTGTACATCTAGATCAGTAAATTCAAACTGACCCCTATACCTGCTTCACTGAGTGAATGAGTTGAATGCAGAGGAATTTCACCACAAGGATCAAAGTATACATATAATAGTGTGACTCATGCACATTTTGCTCAGCAAATCCTGCACAGATGCCTTCAAATTGTCTTTCCAGGATGTGACGCTGCAGCACTACATGGACTACACAGCAGAGAGTTTGATTCCTGTTATGGCACACATCGCCAAGAACGTTGTCAAAGTGAATAATGGGCTGACCAAGCACATGGTAAGCTTCTCGTACTTCAAATTTTAACTAATGTTAAACTTGACAAGACCTAACTACACTGTCTTCTGCAGGCCATCAAAGGCAAATACGCCACCTCAAAGCAGATGAGGATTGCCAACATTTCGCAGCTGAAATCATCAGTGGTTAAGGACCTGGCAAAGCAGGTCACACAGTGAGATCAGTGTCCTTGGCACCATGTGCTGATTTGTACAGATGTAAATTAACTTTTTAACCTGACCAAGGATCTGCACACCAAGGATGTCACTAGTTTAGTACTTTTGTGTTTGTTTGGTTTTTTTTGGGGGGGGGGTGTATTTTTACAGCCTGCCCAAAGCACACCACAAGTTTTAAGTTTGACCTGAGCTACAAAATGGCAGTTAATTCTTCTAAGAGTGACAGCTGGGCTACATGATCAGACTAGTGCAAGGCAACCATTTTTGTTTCACTTATTCAAAAGTACTCGAGCACTAATCTTATTAGGCCTGAAGACCTCTGACCCTGCACCCCCTCTAAACTGCTGCTGGTGTTTAATCTAAAACTTGTGGTGTGACTTGTATGGTCAGCAATGTGACTTTTAAAATTTTTTTTCAGTGAATGTGTTGTGAAATGTACAGCAATGCTTTTTAAATCAGTTTGGTTTTTGCATTCTTACTATCTTGTTCTTAAAGGATTTATTAAATGGCTTTGACCAGAAAGCTGCCTGCCTTGTTGTTCCTTTTGATCTCCACTAGAGGCTGCTGTGAGACTGTTCAAGCATCTTAAAGCTAAAGTACAAGTGAGGTTGTCAAAGTGCCCACAATGAGAAATGTTGACTTTGCCCTGCTGTACTTCAGTTTAGAGCTATGTTAATATTTGGTGACTGAGCCCAGGGCAGTACGGCTTGCATCAAAACGGCTCTTGATGTAAAGTGTCCCTTCATGATGGCTTTTGTGACTTCAGGGAAGCTTAAAGCAGAACTCTGGGACTTTCAGTTCACGTTAGGTCACTTCCTGAGAGTCTTATTTTGCTTTAGGGCCAAGGGCTGTCCTTAGATTGGAGGCTAAAACAGGCACTTTGACTGGTAACAGACATCTTTTATCGCCCAGAGGAGTCTTTACAGGTTATGCATATAATTTTGGAGGTAGTGCATGAGCATTGGGGCTCTAAGTTGGCACAATCATGTGCCTTTCCAACTAGGGGTGACCTGAAGTGTTCTCCAGTTGAAGGTGCAGTCTCGAGGAAGCCCTACGTTTGTCTCTAACGAGGGGAAACAAGACGAAAGGGCCTTCAGACTTGACTACATGCAAGGCTCTTTTCAACATGTTCTAAATGGGACGATGCACCAAGCCCAACACTGCTTTGCTTCTGAGATCTGACATCAAGCGTGCTCAGGGTGGAATGTGTTAGCCCTGCAACAGACTGGTGACCTGTCCAGGGTGTACCCTGCCTCGTCCTAAGACAGCTGAGAGAGGCTCCAGTAACCCCCCGACCCTGAAAAGGATAAACGGATGGCTAAATGAGAGACTAGTCCAGAGTGCGGTAGTTGTGCTTTTGGCAAAATTCTAATAAATCTGGGTTCACAGCTAGCAACTCTGCATCTCAAACCCTCAATCAAGAGCAGAACTGCACAAGCCTATACAGAGTTAGAATAATGGAGCCAAAGGCCAAACTTCTAAGGCCTAGAGAGAGAACCAGCTTTAATTGAGTGATGGTTCTCTACTGGTGAATGGTGCTTTTTCACTGTAAAGCACCCAAGATTTTAACTAGAGTTTTGAACATCTGGATAAAGAACCAAGTCAGTTTATTTTGGATGTCAAAGCTAATGGCCCATGAAGATGCCAGTCTTTAGCTGAAACTGAACTAGGGCCCCTTTACTTCTTATGCAAACACTGAGTTTAAACTTTAAAGTGCTGTAAAAGTGCATTCTTTTTAACGGCCAGAAGGTGGCACACAGCCTTCCAGTGACCCCAAGGCTCCCTAGCTTTTTGACCTCAGCAAACACTTAACCGATGACTACATGGGCTCAGTCATTAATCTGCAGTCTTACTGAGTCCAATTTGGAAATTATTCACAAGTCACTAGCTAATTTGAGTGCAGTTGCACAGTATAAGGTAGTTTATGTGAATTATTTAAGATGTAAATGGATAATATTTATAGTGATTTAACAAAACATCTGCAAGCACACATGTAAAAATAGTATACAAGGCAAAAATGGAGTTCTATGTTATTTAAGTTAAGTTAAATTCTTCAAGTAGTCTTCAGGAAAAGTTTTCCAGGTTTCTCGAGGGACATTTAAAGCCATGTTTGTATGTTGGCTGCCTGTCGTTAGGGTTTTCCCTCCACCTCAAAGCCTCTTAATTGTGTGGCATCACAATATATTGTTTTTTATTCAGGTTTGAGTTCATTCCTAACTCACAGCTGTATCTTTTTAATTACGTAACTTATTGTTTCTGTTTTTTGTTTTTGCTTTAATTTAAATTGAGCTATGTGAGCTAATTTTGTTATATTTTGCTCAGCTCTTCCATTTTATGCAAAGTAAGTTTTCTTGGTTGTTTGCATGCAAGTTTTTACTTTTATTGTATCTTTTTTGACTTACTTTATAACTATGTTTTAATTATTGTACTTTATTTTACCATTAATTGAGCTTTATTTTGTCTTCCTTGAAAATTTATTTCATTGTATTGTATTTTGTTGAATGTGATTTAATGTGGATGGTCCTCCTTAAGAAACAGAAGAGAGCATCTCTGCATGATGTTTATTTATAAGGTTCTTCTTTGAAAATGGCCCAATTATCTCTGCTCCCCTTTTACATTTAAATATAGTAGTTACAATATCAGGTCACAGGATATTAATAACATTAGCTGTGCCTGTCATTCACACTGAGATTGGAGAAAAGTGAGTTTAAATCCTCCGCTGTCTACAAATGGAATGAATGACAAATATACTTCCTCTGATTTCATTAAAATATTATAAAATGTTATGTTTATCTATCTTTATGCTGTCTGTAAATTCAGTCTGGATTGAAATGAGAGACAGTGTTTATTGCGCAAGTCTCTTTTGAAAAAGAGATGTGGACCTTAATGACACTATTGTACTTTAAATAACGGTAAATTACAGAACTCTTCCCTGTCCAGGAAATTGCTGTGAATCATTATTACAGACTTCCTTCCTAAGAAGCCGGAAGATCTCATGTAAGGTGTAAATTTGAAGACTCCTCACAGTAATTGCATAACATCAGGACACGTGTAGTTAAAGCTAATGGACAGGACAGAGTGGAAGCTATTATCACAGAAACCCATTCACAGCTGAAACCCTGGGGAACACCCCCTGCTTCATCAGTCCATTCATCCTCTTATCCTCAGGGAGATGTCCAAAGATCATCTGCCATCTGTATGACGTAAGGCACTCTGTACATCATCAGGATCATAAGGCCATCACTGCTACAGGCTTGCTGGATAACAGCTTGACTACATCTGTCGCAATACAGGCAGCAAGACCGGAAATCATCTGCTCAAAGGGGAAAAAACATATTACACATTTTGGGAAATTGATTTTATTGTAGTTCATGTGCAGAGTTCAAAAAGTGAAACATGAAGATTAAGGTCCTTTAAGGTACAAGAAAAAAAAAAACTCAACTGATCTGAGAACCCAAGATGTACATCTGTTTCCTGACATAATGACATACAGGCTGTAATCCTGACACCTTAAGAGCACAACCCCTCCATCCATCTAGCCCTGTAGCCTCTGTTTTCCACAGAGACACATGATAATTATCCTGAAAAAACCTGCCTTTTAAACCCGCAGATCAAACTGAGCATTCATATTTTAAGGCTGAGGTCACAACTGGACAGCCATATCAGTTTACGGGACAGATTCCCCCTCTGCAGGGCTTTAAGCCCTACACTTGCAGCTGCCTGGGACAGTATTTGGCATTTTTCAGCGATATTTTGCTGTGTGACATTATTACAATGGAAAGTTGGATATGATAGCTCTTGTATTCAAGGCAATTCAGCCACTGGCACACTGGAACACCATGCTTGCAAATAACCCTAAAAATGTTTTTTGTTTTGTTTTGTTGGTTTTTTTTTTTTACCAAAAACTATATAAACGTGTCATCACTCTGATCTTCTCTTCTCTGGCTATCAAAATGTTTTTGGTTTAAAAGCACTTTTTGTAATTACCTACTGCACAATTTAACAAAATCTTCCACCACCAGGGGGTAGCAGTTTACCAGTTTTTCGATGTGTTTGGCTGTTTTTGTAACTTAGCTTGATTTCCTGAAGAAAGCCTGCTTTTTCCAGGCCACCAGTATCAATAAGAACTACTTATGATGTACCATCCTATGGTTCAAACTGATACAACACAAAAATACGACTGCCGCTTGTTTGACACATTAGATGGTCACAAAATATCCATCTAAGTCTAGATGACTGCTAGCCCTCGAGCCGTGAAAATGGGGGACACCCTACCCTTCGCTGCAAAATATAGAGGTAGAGCAAAGGTAGGAAAACTGATTATCCCCTAGATCCCTTGGATTCTAGTAGCTCTAGTATCTCTTAAAGATATACTTTACTGATTAATCTCAGATTTGACAGTCACAGCATTGAGACAATGCTTTTTTTAAGAGCATTGTCATGATACAATCACAGTATGGACAACAACATGTTCTTCCAGGTGTTAAACTATATTGTAACACCTGGAAGAACATTTGGCCCAACAGATGACTAAAACCATCAGACCTGATGTAGGTCTCTGTAGTGCGAATCCAAATGACCTGCAGATCAAAGCTGACTTAATTAGTGAAACATCTTGACTCCTGTCAGCAGGACTGACATTTGATTGATTTTGGTTATATTACTTTACAAAACCTTCTGATACTGATTTTAGATGGGAACTTCAGTAAACTGGTGATCAGATATGAGAAGGATGATTGCCTCCTCTTAAAAGATGTGCTCTGGCAGTTTTGGACACTACCCACTAACTCTAATGACTTTTACTCACACTAAGTAGATTTGGTGATGTGTTTTGGTGTTTCTTTTGTTCCAGTGACAACTATTGAAACCAAGGCTGATTGATGAGCTTGATTTTTAATGGATTTGGATAATGGATCATGGAAAATTGTGTAAACCCAAAATATAATACATTTATTGTTGAGGAAAACCAGCATTCATATTACTGCACTGTGAAAGCGCACCAAATTGATGGAATTAGATCTCCAGTGATATTTAACACACCTTTTTAAAGATGTTTATGCATTTGTGCAGATTTCTGTATCCTTAAAGCCCAAACGTGTCTGTCCTTTCCCATGTTTATTCAAGCTCACCCCATTAAACGAATCTGCAAGTCAGCATTGAGGTCCAGAAAGAATGTGAAGCTTGGCGGCATCAGACCGCTCAGAATTTCAGCAATACAGATTTCACCCACAAGCAGCTCATCCAAGAAGAGAGTAAAAAGTTTGGAGATTGCCCCCAAACTTCCAGTCTAAACATCGCCCGAGATGGGCAGAGTTTTAACAAGTGCACCCTTCAAAGTGAGTCAGTGCTTATTCTCTCCTCTCATCCTCCAAGTCTGTGCGCCTCAGTTCAGTAATGGCAAAGTCAAACAAACAACCGGCCTGTGGCAGCACTGTTAGGGTTTCTGTGGGGTGCTAATAGGTTGGCAGCTGGTGTACTGAATGAGGTCTCTGGAACTGAAAGTGGAGTGAAGCACAAATAAACACAGGGGGCATTCATTTTCACAATTTATAGATTTTCAAATAAAAATCACGTGCTTCCTGAACTTTATCGACCTTTGGCGTTTTAAAGTCAAACCGAGGAAACAAAGGCTCCCATTGTGGCCTGAACAGCGGTGTGTAGGAGCCAGGTGTGAAAAGGATTTTCTCCAGATCACTTTAAGCTCTGCTTGTACGGTCTGAATGCCGAGCAGGAAGTCACCTTATCATCACAGTCAAAGAGCTGAATGTTTGTTGAACTGCAGATGCCTTTTCCTTCCATGGTCAATGTACTGTGATAGGCATTTGGATGGAGAGCAGAATGACATTTCATAGCTTATATTTATTTAAAAGAGAGCGAAGAAATAAACCAGATAAAGCTTTAATTCCATGGAGTATAACTAAAACATCCAGAACATGCATGAGCAAAGAAATCAAGTTGTAATAAACCAAAAAATACCCTTCGTCTGGGTATTTTTGCTTTAAAAAAAGCAAACCATTTCCCTCATGGTTAAGGGAATTCATCTGTTGAGTCTTACATAACAGAAGCCTGCATTTTCCTGGTATTTCTGGTCATTTCATAAACAATAGTACATTTTATTCTGGAGAAAATTAAACCCCACTTTAAAAAATCTGATTAAAATCAAGGAATGAAGTGTTAAAGCTACTGCAGAAAGGCAGAACTTTATTACATGCATATTTTGGCAAGTAATTTTGTTTTGTGGAGACAAAACAAGTTATCTTGTTTCAGCTCTCAGAGATTGTTTTTGGCCACTGAGGAGCAACCCCTGAGCCAACGCAGAACAGTGTAGTAGCAGCAAGGCGAGGACTCGATTATTTGCCTTCCCCAGTTATTTTTTTTTCTGGTCTTCACTCAATAGGTTTAGGGATTAATGGGTTTGTCCAGTGATTTTAAAACAAGAGTAAACTTGTATTTTCTCACAGGAAGAAACCAGAAGCCAGGGAATATGTCTTCTACACACAAATATACAGAATGTGAATCCAAGGAATTCGATTTTGGGTGTAGGAAGTTTCTTATTTCCGTTTTTGCAGTTCACTTATAGTCTGAGTTCTTTTGACGAATCGTGTTTGAGCGGGCTTTGGCTGCATGCAGGTAAACTGGCACGGTCCGGGCAGGTTTGGGGTTTTTGCACTGTGTTTTTTTCTCTTTTGTTCTCTCGCCAAGTTATCAGTGTACTCGTGGAAACACTGGCTGGACGGTGCTAGTTCTTTTACCATCGTGGTGATCACGTTTTTTTCTTCCTCTGTGAATGTTTTCCTATCTTGCTAACTCAGAGTTTTTGTCTGCCTTTTAGTTCTCAGCCTCTCACCAACCAAAGAAATCTGATTGCCCCTTTACGGTCTCCTCTGCAGCGAGTTGTGCTTGCCAGCCAAGTTTTGTTCTGGAATACGTCAAGTGTGATAACAAGATCTGCTTAGAGTAGTTTAGAGATTCTTCCTTACTCTCCTTGGTCCAAGCTAGCATTCCGTCTCCACTCTCGTAGAGTTCCTGGTTCAGTTCCTGCAGTAAATTGTAAATAAATCTTTTAAATTTGCTCCTGTATGCTCAGTCTCAATTTAGAGTCAAAACATGACATCCATGTAGAAAGGAGAAGATTGCATTAGCCTGTTCCATCTACAAACCACTAGCTATTATCTGACAGTGATAAGCATTAATAGATTTAGAGTCACTCGTAAACAACGGTTAGACGTCTTCAAGTCTTTAGGTAGGACCTCTGGCTAAATATTTTGAGCCTTTTTGGGTTTTGTGAAAAAACTTTGTTTCCATGTGCAAAGTAAAATACGATATGCATCCAAAATAAAACAAGACTGTGTTAAAAATTCGTTGCTTTGTTTAACAGAAATATATATATATATATACAC
>NW_005187417.1:3019398-3026713 GCF_000239375.1 Pundamilia nyererei
GTGTGTGTGTGTGTGTGTGTGTGTGTGTGTGTGTGTGTGTGTGTGTGTGTGTGTGTATATATATATATAAGCATTTAATGGGAGACTAATTATTTAGACCTAATCTGTAGATACAGTTAATGAGTTCTGCTTATCAGAAGCAAAAGAAGCAGACAAACCATCTCGCCACTGGCATGTACATTGGCTCTTGACTGAGTTTCATCATGATTTCATCATCCTGACTGGGGCCCCGAAGTTTGCCCCTGTACTTAACCCAACATAATTGTGCAAGAGAATAACCCCTAAAGGGCCATTAAGTTAATGTTGCCATACACAGTGATTATCGGAGGTTAAATCACCCTGCTTCACTTTCAGGGACCTGTGCCAGTGTTTGTGTTTTGATTAATGAGATTGGTAATAATGAGAACATGGCCCATGAAGCTTGTGTTGATCGTGTGATTGGGGTTTTTTTTTTTTTTTATTGTTTTTGTTACTTAGTTTCTTTCAATGATGACAAGACTCATAGGCTGATTTGTGAGCAATGTAATGCAGTTTTAAGGTTTTCCATGTTTAATTTTTAATAGTGTGCCATAAAACTCTGAAAAGACTTATTTATAGATGTTGTGAGATGTGGGTTTTTTTCCATATAAATGTGCCAGTGTGCTGTTTATTGTCGTAATTTAAAGTGAAGTAAACACTCAGTGTGACTGAATCTCTTTAAAGATGTCTACTAGCTATCTACTGTGTGTTGTAATCCGACCTGTTTTGGTGAGTCACACTGCCTGGCTAATGTCAGCTCTGATGTGTGATAAATCCTCACAGTGTACGAGGGAGGAGGAGGAGGGAAGGGCAAACAAAGCTGCTCCTGCTGACACGTTGTAAATCAACCTCTGGGGTCACTTGGCTATCTCCTTTGTTGTCCACATGTGACAGGGAGACTGACAGATACTGTTTGCTACTGGACCTTAGCACCTCCACTGTTTCTAATGTGAACTAACAACATCCCAAAGCCATGAAATCTGTCATGATATCAGTCAGCCCCAGATCATGCAGAAAAATGCCACCTGTCTGATACCAACCCTGTTAGCAGAGCTAAACTGATGGATCTGCGGTTCTTTTTTCAGCAGACCCTTACATATCTCATCCAAATGTGCATAATGATCAATTGTCAAAGGAGCTTGCAAAGAAAAGCGTCTGGACTTCTTTAAGTTACTTGAAGACGTTTCACCTCTCATCCGAGAAGCTTCTTCAGTTCTAAGGTCAAATGGGTGTGGGTCCCAATCAGCCAGTGGGACCCACACCCAGTTTCACACCTTGGCTCAGGCGATTAGAGGATCATCAGGGGTCCTTTTGTCCCTCTGTGGGGGGTTACTCCCACTAGGTTTATATCTGGGACTCTCCACCATTTGACCTTAGAACTGAAGAAGCTTCTCGGATGAGAGGTGAAACATCTTCAAGTAACTTAAAGAAGTCCAGACGCTTTTCTTTGCAAGCTCCTTTGACTACGATGACCTGGATGACTGAAAACCTTCACAGACATAATGATCAATTAATTCCCATCTCACTTCCCAAAATTTATAATTTTATTCTAAACAAACCTGATAACTGATGCTAATTCCCAGATGATCTCTAAATGTGAACATTTCTGCACAATATTACTTTCAGTTGGCTACATTTCACTCTGGAACATAAATGTCAGCATATGGTGCCAGAGGAAATGTCAGAGGATCGCCAAGTCACTGAGATTTATCACATAACTGTGCAACTTTTAATGCCAATCTATTTAGTAATAAATCTGCTAGTTGTTGACTTATGGGCTGCAGTGGGGGGCCAACATCACCATAACTGGAGTCACAAGTAGCTTTAAACACTTGCAATTACTCAAACTCAAGACCACCTGTATAAAAGAAAAATACTCTGCTCAGTAGCCAGACATAGAGTCACTGGGCACTTGGTAGTGTCAGATTGGACCCCCTTGTTGCTTTCAGAACTGCCTTAATCCTTTGTGGCACAGATTCAACAGGGTGCTGGAAACATTCCTCAAAAACGTTGGTCTATGTTTATTGGAAGATTGAGAACACTGTGGTCATAAAAAGATGGCCAAAACAACACTCAGGTAAGCTGTGGTGTTTAAGCTCTAGGAGGCCCAAAGTGTGCAAAACATACCCGTGACCTCTAGCATCTACAAGGCATTTAAACCCACATAACCTGCCACATACTAGATTTTTTTTTTCCGGATCATTCTCTGTAAACCATAGAGATTGTTAAGTGGGGAAATCTCACAAAAGTGCAAAGAATTCCTCTTTTAAATAGCATAATGTACAAAGCACGAGTGACTTTTACTCTGGGACAGGGTGACTGTGAGTGCCGAATCCCATCAATATTTTTCCATTTATTTTACAATTTTCAGCTGAGATCATGCTTTGAAACTAGTTGCACAAGCTGATGAATGACTACCTTTTACTTCCAAAAAGACACAAGTTTTATTTCCCAAAGTCTGACTTCGATAGGCCAATCTGCTGAAAAATCACCAGAGTATATCTCCATCAGTCACTTGAATTAAGCTACAAATGCCAGTGTGGATGTTTAACTCTAATATTACTAAAATGTAAGATCTAAGTTTACTCTTAGATGTAAAATTATGTCAGTAGACTGGGGCCACAGTAGACCTGCACTCCAAAGGTTGTGCATAACACAAATCCTGACCTGCTGGTTTGTGGATCATGAGGCTAGTTTTTAGCAGAACGTGACTACATCTCGATGAGAGACCCAGACCTATAGGCTAATACTAATGCTAGCTGGACATCCATCCATCCAGCCAGCCAGCCAGCCAGCCAGCCATCCATCCATCCATCCAGTCATCCATCCTCTTCCGCTGATCCAATTCAGGATGGGGGGTCTATCCCAGCTACCACAGGGCGAGAAGCAGGGTACACCCCGGTACAACAGACTGGCCTTGATTTGGGAGACATGAAACGTGGGCTGGATGCATAGAGATAGAGGCAACTTGAGTTTAACTGGAGAAGGGTTAATGATGGAATCAATTTCACTAGGAGCAATGATGCGTGGTGCAGGCTTGCATGTCAAAGGACCTCAAGGGAATGTCTTTAGCTGAGAGCCATACCTTGTGTCCGGGCTCGTAGCAGGGAGGCATAAGACCGATGGTGATCAGCATGATGCTGGTTTCTCTCAACCATCTTGAGGAGTGCCTCCCTGGTCTGGGTGTACAGCTGCCTGCTCCACTATAGGTGCTGCAGTACTGATGGCATGGCGATGTCGGCTTCTATGCAGGGGAAAAGTGGAGTCTGGTACCCTGGAGAAGCTTTGAAGGGTGAAAAACGAGTAGCAGAGTCGGTGAGAGTTATGTGCCTATTCCACCTTTGCCACTTTTGAGGGCCAGGAGGAGGGGTTTGGGGAGGTTACACAGCGGAGAGCTCCTGATTTACTCTGTCTGATTGATCACTGGTTTGACGATGAAAACCTGAGCTGAGACATACCTTGGCTCTCAGTGCAGCACAAAAAGTCCTTCATACCTGGGAGATGAACTGGAGGCAATGGTTAATAGGGAAATTTCTTGAGAGTGATGAAGTGAGCAGCCTTGGAAAACCTAAAATCTACTATGATGATTATGACTGTCTTGCCACTGGAGGTGGGTAGACCCGTAATCATGGTCTAGTGCAATGTGGGACCAAGGGCGATGAGGTGTAGGTAGGTAAGAGGTTGCAGTAGCCCCGCAGGGCATTGAGTGTTACTCTTACTGTGAGCACAGATGGGACACACTGCCACATAATATTTTATAACCCTTTTCCATGATTCCCACCTGAAGTAGTGCTTGAGAAACAATATAGTCCTTTTCACCCCAGGATGACAGTTCAGCGGGCAGCCGTGGCCACATAGCATCAGCACCTGTCACTCAAAGCAGCCACTATCCAAATAGTACATCATTTGAAGGGTTAAAACTATTTAAATGAGTGAACCTCCTCTACAATTACCACAAAAATAGCTTAAGAGACCAAATTTTTTTTTGTAGCAGCCTGTAAACATGTTTATTTCTGCTGCAAAGCTGTGAATTTTATCATGGGACTCAATATTGACTCTCTTTTGCTGTCAGCCTCAAGTGGCCATTAGAGGAACTGCAGCCATTGACACTTCATGTTTCATTTTTTAACCTTGGAGAATGCAGCATATTCTGGAAATATATACCTTTAAAAAGCAGTAGCTGAGGTTTCTCACAGATCACAGAAGGTAAATCTTTGTCAAAATTAAAGTGTTAATATATTTGTTGTTAGAAAACAAACTAAAAATGCATGAATAATAATATCATGTTAACACAGAATAAAAAGAAGTTAGTTCTTTGTGGCTGAGTGTAAACGTGTTCATTTTGTGGGTTATTTATGTGTGTAGTGTTAGCAACACCATGGTCACTCATCACTTTGGTAAATTAAAATGGAGCCATTTTGTTTCCTCAGTGTTCACCCCCTGATTTCAAGTCCCCTCACTGTGTCTTCAATAATCATGCTATTTGCCACGTGCCTCTCTAAAATAACAGAATGTACCTGATTGTGAGGCTCTTTGCTTATTGAAACTGCTTGCCCCAGAAACACAGTATACAGCATCGGAGGCTTTTTTCTTCTGGCCTGCTGTGGGGTAATTGGCTTTCTGGCTGTTATGGATGGCTCTTCAATCAGCAGTGTCCAGAAACGACACTGAATGAATACAGATAAATGAGTTTATTCGTCAGCTGTTTGTTTCCAGACAACATCTGCTCATTATTTAAACAAATTATTGAAATTTCCGCAAAACATGATTATGTGATGTTACTCTTTTTGCCCTTCTGTTGTGTTTTCTGGTAGTTTGGCCCATCAGCCTGCACTGACGGAATCCCCAGAGACTCGAAAAGACGCGGAGGCACAGTTATTGATTATATTAGTCAATAACAGCTAGTTTCCTGCTGGACTATTATACTAATGCACTTAGGGCGAACGTCCCGACTAGCCTTGCAGGCCAGGTTATAAAGTGCACCAGAGCTCCTAAATTATTCACAAGGCCCCTTCACCAACTCCACGCCTCCATTAGAGACAGAAGGGGAAGAGGGGAGGGTGACGATGATGTCACCCAGCCCCATGGAGCCAGACAAGGGCACCTGGGACTGAATGATGGAGTCAGCTGTGGAAGGGCCAGAGCTCTGCCGGAAGAATCTATCTGAAGGAGTGAGTTCTCTGCCTCCGCAGGTCGCTTCACCAGCAGATCCTGGTGGTCAAGAGGGAACGCTGTGAAAACTGTGAGTGTGTGTGTATCTTGGTGAATACAAGCTTATGTAACCACAGTTCACAGTGA
Organism: Pundamilia nyererei; assembly: GCF_000239375.1. Lineage (NCBI taxonomy): Eukaryota > Metazoa > Chordata > Actinopteri > Cichliformes > Cichlidae > Pundamilia > Pundamilia nyererei. The sequence continues at coordinate 3,024,715 of NW_005187417.1, forward strand.
CAGATGACTGCTGAGGGAAAATAGCAGAGAGAAAAATAGAGAGCCATATCTGACAAGAAAGACAGGCCTCAGGTTAACATAATACATATACTAAATCTAAGAAAGGAAAAACCACCATGTTTATCAACAGTGAGTGCTGTTCTGTCACGGACTGCTTCATTTCTTTTGTCACATATTCTAAAAGTGTCTCCAAATCAACTGCATCAGTCTTTAAAACCATATACCTTCACTCTGATGACGACAGTTAAGAATGCCATGAGAAATGTTTTCAAAAATTACAGTAAACTAACCAAATGTGCCCTAAACTCTCTTCAGGCCCAACAACAACCAGTGTTGGGGAGTAACGGAATACATGTACCGCCGTTACGTATTTAAAATACAAAATATGAGTAACTGTATTCCGTTACAGTTGCAGTTTAAAAAGGTGGTATTTAGAATACAGTTACTTTGTTGAAATAAATGGATTACACGGCGGTACTTCCCTGTTTCATATTGTGGTGGGTCAGGACTGTTTGGGTTTTGTTTGACAGCTACGTTCTGTTGTTCCAGGCGGCAGCGTTATGGTTGCCATGGTTACAGGGTGACGCTCTCTCTCTGTGTGTTTCCTGGGTGAGAGAGCGGCTTTTTGTTGTTGTTGTGCTAAGCTAATAGGCAGAATGCTACATGCTCTAAAGAATGTAGCCTCACGGGCAGTGTAGTCCGTGCTGCAGGGAGAATGGACTGCCATACCTGTTATGTGTCTGTGAGCGCGAGGCGGGAGAAAGAAAGGAAAAGTACGAGTTATCATCGAGCAAAAACGGGAGCTGGAAGCATGTAAATATAATAATAACCACTGCAGCCAAAAAGAGTGCCTGACGAGCCCAGTTGTAAGTAAGCTATTAAGACTCGACTGTACACCGTGTTCGTGTTTTCCTCCGAAACAATAAGTTCCGTTGGAGCAGCCTTTTAACGCCTCTCTCTGTGTCTCACAAGCAAAGTTGACCCAGACAACAAAGTAAAGCTTTTTTTCGGCTACGAGCCGACACGGAACCCGCCGTATTAGTCAGAGGTCCCTTTACTACGGTTCGGAGCCGTGGACCTTCAGTAACAGTAATAAATCACAGCAATAGGACATTCATGTAGTTTTGTAAACAGCATGATAATATATTAAGTAATCCAAAGTATTCAGAATACGTTACTGTCATTGAGTAACGTATTCTGAATACGTTACAGAATACATTTTGGGGCATGTATTCTGTATTCTGTAATGGAATACATTTTAAAAGTAACCTTCCCAACACTGACAACAACCTCCTATAAGATCTGTTGGATCTCCTTAAAAAGTACTTCTTCCCAAAAGACCACTCAAGATGTGTTAAGCATCACAGAGATTCTTCCCAATGACCACTAGATCCCCTTACAGAATCTTAAAGTCTTTTCAGTGACTACTTAGACCTACTAAGTGGGACATAAAACAACAATAAAACCATAAGAGGATTCCAGAACCTCTGTTTATTTAAAGGTTTCTGTGCTTAATCCAGTCTAACACATTCTTTCGGATGGATGAAGTACTGGACTGGGCTGATGGACTGGTGGTGGCAGCGCACTAAGGGATTTTTTACTATGAACTTCCTAAATTGCTTTATTGTTGTTTGTTACATATTGAAAAAGATCTCCAAATCTGGTGAGGAAATGAATGTCATTCTTTCAAACTATATTGCTTCACTGTGATGATGTCAGTTGAGAATACCATGTTAAACCTTGGTTTAAAATCTGCAGTAAACCACCCAAATAACTCCTAAACTCTTTCCAGTACTGACACAAAGCTTCTATAAGACCAACAGAAATACCTCAATAAGTACTTTTTAATAAAGGACCACTCAAACCACCTTTAGGACAACATAGATTATTCTTGCAAACCAGTAGAGCCTCTAACATAGTGCCTAGAATGTATTTTTTACTGACCAACAGAGATGGGCAGTAACGCGTTACTGTAATCTGATTACTTTTTTCAAGTAAC
>NW_005187417.1:3026958-3040803 GCF_000239375.1 Pundamilia nyererei
ACGTAATGGGAAATTCACAGAGAAACTCGCGGATTCTTCAACTGACCGCGGCACACCTGCACCAGGGTAAACCTCCGCCTGCTCCAGTCAGTGTTGCCAACTTAGCGACTTTGTCGCTATATTTAGCGAGTTTTCAGACCCCTTAGCGACTTTTTCTCTAAAAAAAGTCGCTAAAAAAAGACGTGAAAGCGCATATCGCTTTTACTCTCAACAAGCAGCGGGTGCTGTAACGCAGTCAGTTCTTCTTTTACTCTTTTACTCTTATGCTGTTTTGTGGATCACAAGGTTTAAAACTACTTATAAACACACACACACACACAAAGTAACTCCACCAGAGTGCCTATTTCGGGTCACTTTTGCCGGTCCAAGCCCGGGTAAAGGAACAGGATTGGAATTGTGACATAAAAAAAAACAATAATTGCTAAAAGAAATTTAATTTGTAGTTCTAAATAAACTCTAAATGCATTTAGGACGTTTTTTACTCACTTTATGTCTCTTCCACGATGTTATTTCTCTCTCCAACAACATAGGTTACAATGAGATTAGCATGACCAATTATGCAAATTAGGCGATGATGACGTCATTTAGCGACTTCTAGCGACTTTTAGGACAGCCAACAGCGATTTTCCTTACTGAGGAGTTGGCAACACTGGCTCCAGTCCTGCTTTACAGGTGAAAATAGAGCAAATGGAAATTTTATATGATGGATTATGCAGGAAAAAGTAGAATTGGGCTGAAAGATCTATCACTTTATCACCTCTTCAGGTTGTAAATCGTGTTTTTAAAAAGTAACTAAGTAACTAAGTAACTAAGTAATTAATTACTGTTGAAAATAAGTAATCATTAAAGTAACGGGATTACTTTTGGGGGAAGTAATCAGTAATTAGTTACTGATTAGTAACTGATACTGATTACTGATAAGTAATCAGTAATTAGTTACTGATTACTTTTTTCAAGTAACTTGACCAACACTGCTGACCAATAAAGCTTGATTCTTATTAGGGGCCTCTAGGAGGATCCTAGGACATCCTCATTGACGTTGTTCACACGGAACACAAACGTTTTTGTTTGTAGGCACAAGAGCCAAGTGGAGAAGTCCCAGTACCTTCAAACTAACCACAGCAACCACATAAAGTGCTTCTAGAAGCTTCTCTAAGCCCATTGCAACCTCCTGTTTTTCACTAAATGAACTCTTTAACACTTTTTTCTGATAATGACATAGGACACAAAAGAAGACATCAATGTCCATAATTAATCACTACCTGGTTTACACTGTTGCATTACTGTTGCCAGTAAGCCAATTAAATTACCCTTAAACACCTCTTAAGGCCAACAAGAACCTTAAAGGGCACCAATTCTGATAGACTTTTCAAAATTTTCAGTGATCACTAAAACCTTAACCTTAAATCTTAAGGCATTTTGGCTATTTTTAAGGCCCTCAAGGAGAACTCTAGATCTTTCCAGGTACCCAGAGGAACACATAGAACAGCAAGAACCTTTCCAGTGTGGGTGCCGTGGAAGGCTCTCAGAATCTCTAGAACAACCACAGTAATCACCTAAAGGTCCTGTAGAAACTTTCTCTGTAAGGACTGAACAAATAAAATGTTTAACTTTAGGTAGAGCTAGTTGCTTCCCACTTCTTACAGACTTACCCTAGAAACATTAAGTCCTGCATGCAGGTTATAATAGCTCTTTTCCAACTCAAGCATTGTGCCGATGCCTAATCTAGAACTGGTTCAATGCCTTTCTACCAAGAAAGAGTGGTGCTGTGCCAAAAAGCTGTAAAGCACCATAAAATTGCTGTTTTCTAAGATGCAATCAACAATATCAGCCACTGTGGGAGCTCCCCTGTTGGCAAACAATCTTGTGTTTCAAGAGTCTGTTTGTTTGTATTCCTGTGCTTCATATCACTTTTGCCTTTTTGGTTGTAATTTTTCTTTTTGTATTAGTTAATTTCAGAATTTTGCTTCCACACTTGGCTTGTAAGACTGCAATATGGGTATAATGTGAACATCACTTCCCTGGAAGACTGGAGCACAAACATGGTTTGATGGAAAGACTGTAAAGCTTATACACCATCTCACTCACACTAGTTAGTTTATTTCAGCCCAGTACTGACAGGCTGTCAGTAAGGTCCAGGTGAATTCAGAGCCTTCTGAATGTCAGCACCACTGTATGAGCTGTGAAAGAGGCTGAAGTGGAAGATGGCCTAAATAATTTCAGTATTTTTCAGAGTATTTTCCACAAGTTGCATTGATGAGCTATCAGCTTGACTTAAAATGCATTCCCACTAATTTCCTACTTGCTATATTCTGAACTCAAGAAACCCTTGAAAAGAAGAATTTCACTTAAGCAATAAGATCAAAATACATGCAATACCCTGCTGCTAATCAAAATTTTAAAGCACACGAAATAAGCCATGTGTGCTTTCACTCTAGTGTGAGGTATTTAAGCTCTCCTGCTGGTCTGCCTCTGTCTCATTTCTGGGAAGTTCAGCTTGTAGTGCACGCAGGAAAAACACTAAAACACAGTGGAAAAGCAACACAGCCAGCAACAGAGTCAAGGGAGGCAAAAGGAGATGCCAAAAGTCATCTTTCTTTCTCTCCCCTTCTCTGTCTCCTTGTCACTCTTTTCGTCTTTCACCCTTCATAAGGCCTGGAAAGGTCTTCAAACAGCTGGCACCAGCTAACATCTGGTATGTCACTGCTTGGACGTCTGTGGAATACTGAAGCAGAAGTGCAGCAAGGATAGAGTGCCGGTTCACCCCTAATTTTGAGGCCCCTTAAATTTAAAATGTCTCCATGAATTTTGAGTAATACTTAATAAATAATGGAGTCTGTGGCTGCCATACTTAAAGACCTAACTCTTAAATATCTGAGCTATTAAAAGTGGAAATGGTCCAAGAGCCTGAATTTAATTTTATTAGAAATTTGGAATAATTTCACTTTTATGTTCATCTTTTTCCTTAGGCCAAATGGTAAAATGCATAACTTCTGCTGCTTAACTACAGAGGCTTTAGGAAACCAAGCTAAACCTGTTTTAGACTGGAATGGAAACTTCTGAAACGAGCACAAACCAGTTCAGCTCATTGTCTAGACTTACAAGTAACTGCACCACACGGATGCCCAGACATCCTTCAGAGGAAGCCCATTTGTGTCGGTTGTATGCACTATTCCAATCCTTCTGTCCACACTTAATCTTTCACTGCTCACAGCTGGTAGCTATAGCTGATGGTAGGACTGAAATCAACAGCTTTACCTTAACGTTCAGCCTTCTCTATGCCACAACAGACTAGTTCAGTGTTGCACCAATGCCAGCCTGCCGTGCCCTTCTTTCCTCACTTGTGAGCAAGCCATATTTAATTGAACCCCTCTTCTTAAAGAAGCAACTGGTCTCAAACTCAAGTGGAAACTCTCTCTTTTCAAGATGAGAACCATGGACTTGGATTTAGAGGGTAATTATCATCCCCATCATATCACCTTTGGCTGCAAACAGGCCCAGTGCAATAGAGGTTATCGCTCAATCTTCAATGACCACATCTTGATTTATGCTCAAAAATCCAGGTTAGGAAAATCCTAGAAAGTTGGTTCAGTTCATTTGGACATTGTGATCTGAGTGGAAGAAATGGTTAATTGTTACGCAGCAGTGCTAGTGTTGGTCATTATGCAACTCTACTGTTTATGTGGTTGAGGAAACCTGGAGTTTCAACATTCAAATGAGCAGAATCAACTTTCTGGCTCAATGACCTCCTGCAGGTCCACGAAATACTGAAACCACCAAATGCAACAACCTCTGCTGCTTTGGAGCCAAGGGTAAAATGGTTTTTAAAAAAAGTAAAGAAGACGCTGTCTCACTTTTAGTTTTAGTACCTGCTCAGCCGGGATTCCAGGCGATCCAAAAAACATTACCTACGCACATTAGGTGGTACTTGAATATAATGGAAAACAAGTTGATCCAAGTTGAGTTGTGTTGAGCCGTGGCGAGTCAATCTGAGTAGGTACCAACGGAAAAGAGGCTTAACTGCAAAAACAAAACAAAACACTGCCCTTCTCTCTTCAGTGGTCCCCATATTGGGAAAAGATCATCTGCACCATGCTAATCCTTACTGGCTAGTTAGCTAGCTATCAGTAAACAATCATAATAAGATGCTGTGATCTTCTTTGCTGTTTGTGAGCAACTTGCTATTTTTGATTTCAGGTGTGTATTTGTGATAGAAGTGCATTAACAGAACCAAGACACATCATCAAATAAAAGTGAATCCAAGTGAAATTTACCACTAGTATATGTATGTATATGTACACAGTGAAAAGGCAGTATAACATGTGCAATAGCTAACAGAACTTTGTATCAATGCACCGGCATGTTTGTGAGTTTGTCCTAACTGATAACTGTCACTGGGGGACATGTCACAAACAGCTGATCTGTGGGCTACTCTTGTTCATGTTTGTGCTGTTACTGGTCCTTCACTCTATGTCACCAAACACCAACACAAATACAGTACTGTGAATTCCACTTAGGAAGTCTCAGGTATTGCAGAGAAACCTATGAGCATCTATAGGGCATCTATATAAAAGTGTAATTCTTTTACCTACCGTTTAACATCCAGCACCTAAGAGCACACAGTACGTAGTTTTTTCATGTAGTTCTTCATGTTCTGGCATCTCTTCCTACTGTCTTAGTTAGAATACAACTGTGTTTCCCCACTCTAAGATTTTCCAAAACCCTCCTCTTATTGCGCTCATGTCTTAAGGAGCTTGAAAAACCTCAATCACTGGAACAATTTCTGTGTAATGGGAGGAGAAAGGAGCCAACACAAACCAAAATTGTTCCTGTAAACATGCTCTACAGATCTGTTGTGGTGAAGAGAGAAATAAGCGTGAAAGCGAAGTTGTCGATTTACCAGTTGATCTATGTTCCTACCCTCACCTGTGTCCACGAGCTTCAGGTAGACTAAAAGGATGACAATGCAGATACAAGTGTTAGAAATGAGCTTCCTCTAAAGGGTGTCCGGGCTCAGTTTTAAACAAAGTGTGTCCTTTGGGAGGGTCTCAGAGTAGAGTCACTACTCTTCCATATCAAAAGGATGCCTCTTATGAGCCTGCTAGAGAAGAACATACAGCCATGTCCCACCACTACAATGCTCAAGGGCAGACCCGGTGCACGTTGGAGAGATTATATCTCTCAGCTGGCTTGGGAACACCTTGGTTTATGAGTGGATGGATGGTGCAGTAGCCACCTGAACAACAATTAACAAGGTGGATAAAAGCTAATCAGATTCAGCTAAGATGTGATGCTCATTATTTAAATGTAAATAAATGACCGGTTTTCAGCTGAAACTGACATCAGGGAGCCCTTTGGCCCCATATGTCATGTAACCAGTGACCAAACTATTACATCTATCCAATCAGGGAACAAAGAACTGAGCAGGAGCAAATTAGATTTCAATATCAGGTTTCATTCATCAAGAACCAGTGACTAGCAGTGACGCATGTTTATGACATGAGACAGATGGTAGAGCAGATGTGCACTTTAAAATCAAAAATATGTCATTTTCCAAACAATAAATCATTATGTGAGCTCCTTTTTGTGTCCCAATTTTCTTATATAATATAATATTTGAGTTTATAGGGTTGGAGGTCTGCAGTGTGTGGCCTGAGTCACTTCCTTCTGGCCTCAATTGATTTTGCTGCTTTGGTGGGTAATCTTCAGACTAATGGGTGACCTTGCCTCACTCTGGAGTCTCCATGGTCTCACCAGCCTTGATCCTTTCTGCTCTCACCCTGCACATGGGGGGTGGGGGGCAGACTTCCTCCTCGGGGGTTAAAAAAGGGTAGCAGAAGAAAGCTCTTCTACTTTCATCCGCCATTACCTAAGCACCTCACCACACAAAATCATTAAGGAAGTTGTCTTTAATTCATTCTTTGATGTCAGTCAGGACTGAGAGAGAATTAAATGAACTTATTAACTTAATTTTAATTTCAGGTAGTTATCATACCTAAAAACCCTGCAGAGAAAAGCAGTAATTATATTTCACCATATTGAACATATTTTCAATGTTCTGGCTTAAAAAGGAATCCTTATACTAGTCTATGTATTTAGAGAAGATGTTATCTTACTGTCTGTTCACAACCACCAAGTGCACAAATTTGTTAATCAAAAACTGTTGGATTTAAAATCAAGGACACATACATTTAATTACTTTGCAATAATCTGATAATTATTCCTTAATTCTGTGTGGGGGAATTAAGATTCTTTCCTGGCATTGTCATCTTGGAATTATGCCTGTGCCTTCAGGGAAAATCCACTGATGGGAAAAACCTGGTTATTCAATGTATTCAGGAGTCAGCTGACAATTCAATTCAATTCAATTCAATTTATATAGCACCAAGTCACAACAACAGTAACCTCAAGGTGGTTTTTATTGTAAGGTAGACCCTACAATAATACATACAGTGAAAAACCCAACAATCAAATGAGCCCCTATGAGCAAGCACTTTGGTGACAGTGGGGAGGAAAAACCCTCCGGCAGGGGCCATCTGCCACTACCGATTGGGGTGAGAGAAGGAAAACAGGATAAAGACATGCTGTGGAAGAGAGACAGAGATTAATGACAAGTGTGATTCAGCAGAGAGGTCTATTAACACATAGTGAATGAGAAAGGTGACTGGAAAGGAAAAACTCAATGCATCATGGGAATCCCCCGGCAGCCAACACCTATTGCAGCATAACTAAGGGAGGATTCAGGGTCACCTGGTCCAGCCCTAACTATATGCTTTAGCAAAAAGGAAAGTTTTAAGCCTAATCTTAAAAGTAGAGATAGTGTCTGTCTCCCGAATCCAAACTGGAAGCTGGTTCCACAGAAGAGGGGCCTGAAAACTGAAGGCTCTGCCTCCCATTCTACTTTTAAATACTCTAGGAACAACAAGTAGACCTGCAGAGCGAGAGCGAAGTGCTCTAATAGGGTGATATGGTACTACAAGGTCATTAAGATAAGATGGGGACTGATTATTTAACATCTTGTATGTGAGGAGCAGGATTTTGAATTCAAATCTGTGTTTAACAGGGAGTCAATGAAGGGAAGCCAATACAGGAGAACTATGCTCTCTCTTTCTAGACCATGTCAGTACTCTTGTTAAATGATGCATGGCGGGTATCTAAGCTTCTTCTTACCCTGATGTCCAGCAGGGTAAATCTGGACTCCTCAGACCAGTCCTGCGGTTACCCACCACAACCTAACGCCTCCTTATAGGTCCTTGTAACCTATCATGTTACAAAATGGTATTTTGGAGATGTGCTATGGATTAAAGTGTAAACATGTCTAGTCTGTTTATTTAGATAGCACATTCTAAGATTTAACATTTTTTTAAGATTATGCTTAAAAGTTTCCTTTTTGACAAAGCATATAGTTAGGGCTGGATCAGGTCAGGTGACACAGGTAGATAAAGATAAAATCTGTTATATGACATTTGTACGCATACACTGAGTCTGGGGACAAGGGAAATCTTGCTCAGAACTCAGAGTCAAAGTCAAACAAATACAAATGTAAATACAGTGAATTGAATTAAAATTAGTTAGAACCTGAAAAAGCTATTCAGGAAAGGTAAGATTTCAGCTGGACTTTATATACTGTTGGTGTGGTAGATGAGGAGGGAGTCAATTCTAGTGTTTGGAATAGAAATTGAGAACACCCATTTGGCAGTGCAAGCCAATCAGAAAGCTAGTACTACTAAAACCTGCTGATCACCAGACTTAAAAGAGCAGCATGGGGCGTAAGATTGAAGAAGATATGACAAAAAACCTGGAGCACACCACCGTTGCAAGCACTTATATGTCAACAAAATATTTCCAAATGGATCCTGTACTTCACAGGAAGCCAGTACAACGGTTTTAAGAACTGTGTACCAGTCAGGAGTCTAGTAACAGCATTTTGAATGAACCTCAATTGTGATATATCTCATGAATTGCAGCAATAAAGAAATCTGGATGTAACAAAAGCATCAATGACCTTCTCTAGGTCACTGGTAGAAAGAAATGGTTAGTCTTAATCAAAAAAAGAAAAAACTGGCATTAACAGCTGTTTTTTTTCTGTGAGCCAAATTTACGTAAAGAATCACAGAATAAGTCTGTAAAAATTGTGGCAACAAATACCCTAACCAAGCGTCAGAAGTTGACAAGTTGGTTTACGAAGTGCAGAAACGGGAATTTATTTGACACATTTTAGAAAAATATTCTGAAATAGTTTTAAAGACCATTCTGCACCATTACACAAAACCCAAATAACCAAGTAATGCTTTCAGTTTAACACTGCATCCCAGTACCCATTTCCAAGGAGGTTATTTTACCATTTAATTTGCCTTTAATTTCTGCACTATTCCCCTCATGCTTCATCTTTGTACAAGGAGCCAAGATAAACTAATTAACTCCAAGTTCAAGGACTGTTTCTTGCATATCTTGCATGTTTAAGCTGTGGGTTACAGTTTAGTCCAGCTTTATAAGAATGCTGGACAAAGTATCTTGTGGGCAAACATAAACAAATAAAAAACACTGTAGTGGCAATTTGGTAAAACAATGCAGAGATTTTTTATCCTGACAGCCCAGACAGAATAATCACTTTGCCAAAAATGAGTTCCAGATGTTCATTGTATTTTTCCATGGTACCCCATTGAGGGTGAACGCCATTTGTTGTAAACTGTGCAAAACGAGCACCGTTGAACAAACAAAAATGTGCAGAAACCAAACACAGATGACTTATTTCCTGCTATAATTAGTCTTCATGAGCTCGCCTCCTTTCACTGCCTCAGCTGTTCCAGCCATCCCTGTCAGTTGCAGGCCTGACGCAGCTTGAATGGTTTCTCTGTCCAGAACATTAGCACGTTAAAACCATCCCTGCTTTCCTCTGTAAGCTTAAAACGCCACTTATTCTGCTTTGTACATCAGAGAGCCACAGCAGGACTGGAGCCAGAAGGTGCTGCAGGCTTGCAAACTGATTTATTTTATATTCCAGCGGTTGCAGTGGTTATCAGCACCATTTTAAGTGCTTTGTATAGCGCTTCATTTTATAATGACTAAAAATATGCCTTTTTTTTAATTCAACCTGGTGGAAACAATTTTAAAGGAATGTAAAAATTGTGTTTGTGTGTGGTCTAATCTGCACATTTTTTCTCAGGAGTCTTAAGCATTCATCCTGCATGCCTGAATTAACCTGCCAAGAAGACTTTCTCACAAAAACTAGTCATGCAAATATAATATTATTGCATATGTTGCACTCTTTATAAAAGCTTACAGAGGGTGTGATTCCCCCGTAAAGCATAATCAAGAATTTATTTAAATGAACTTCTAACCCAATCTCTCATTTTTGAAAAGTGGTCATTTAGATAGCATTTAAAATTCAAACTCCCATTTTCTCTGAAACAAAATAGTTTCTCTCTTTTAAACATAACAAATATTATTTGTTGTGTTCTCATCCTGTGAAACAAGATGGACATTAGCAGGCTTCCAGGCTTCGTAGCGGTCGGTGAGGGATTTCCTGTCCACTCCTAGATGCTGATCATTTTTTCCGTCTTCTTCTGCCATGATTCTGTTTTGAAGTTCTGCTGTGAGGGCCCACGACTCACAAGCATATACAGCTGTGTTCAGAAGTTTAAGACCTAGCAATACATTTTTGTCCTCCGCCAGGAATATGAGTCTGAAACAGCTATGTCAAACACCATTTATGCAATCTATATCACTCCTGCTGTACTGATGCCACAATTCTGGGCTGGGCTAATGGTGCACATGGACGTTCTTTTCAAAATGACGGAAATTGCAGCTTCCATTAACTTTGATTGAGGATTTCGGGAAATGCACAGTAATTTTACCCCTTCCACAACCAAACTTCTATTCAGTGTCCTTTGTAGTCGACAACAGGACTTACTACCTCACATTTTCAATTAGTGTCCATACTTCAGGAAGCAGAGAGGAGGATGAAGCAGAAACGATTTTATTCAGAACTGTGGAAGGGGAATCAGTGCTCTTAAAGAATAATTTAATGTAGAGCTCTGACATTTTTAGGCATTATGACATCTAGAAGAGCAAGAAAATCTTCAGTTGAATTCACACACAAATTCTTTTTAGGATGAAACTTGAAATCAGGACAATGCTGCCCACAACCATGCTCAGAAGGCACCGCAGGATTTAGATAACCTAATATCTGAATGTGCAGTTGTTTAAAAATGGCTCCAAGAGAACATCCTGCAAATCTGCAGTTCTCCTTCTTAGAGCTTCACTGAGTTCTTTGACTTTCCCATCATTCTATCAATCAATCCAGCGAGTGCTGTTAAACAAATCTTTTTCAGAGAAACTACCAGTTGTAGTCAGTTATAACCATGAACTATATGTAAACTGGCCTCGCAAAGTTAAAAGATACTGTAGAATTTTCAGCAACACTTTTTCTGAATGTATACTTTTGACCGTGTGTGGACAATCCAAAATAAATTCAAACGTGCATCCAATTCTTGTTTTTTACAGTCATTAAAGACGTTTGCTATACAGTCGTTAAATAAATAATTATAAGCCCAAAATGACCATGACTTTCATGGGTTTGATGACTGTATGCAAACGTCTAACCACAACTATAAGAGGAGTTTACCAGTGCCATCAGTGCACTCAATAATCGCATCTTTCCATATAATTGTACCAACCCTTTCGCATTTATGGTGGATCCCAGTATCCGATTTCTGGCCTTGAACTGCGATGTTGTTCATTGTCCTGCTGGTTTTTATCACCAGGTCCATCCTAAAGCTATTGGCAAATAGCATCTTCCCTTTGCATGGACACTGTGTTTATTGTTTCCACATGGCTCATGTAGATGTTCCCAGATGCTGTGTGTTTAATTATCTGGACAATGTTTTTTTGGGTGATTAATCGGTGTAAACCAGTGAGGGGGCAGTTCACAGCATCTATTCTCCATTCACAGTCCCGCTACAGTAAACCCAGGAAATGTTCTGGCTTTCATCAAGTCACCACTTTGGTTTTAAGTGTTTGTGGTGCCAGTTCAATTTGATCCTGTATAGTACTTGATATACACTTTATTACTTTCCTGTAGCTGAACCCCCAATAAATGGGGACTCACTCACACTTTAGCTTTCTGTTTAAACGATCACACTTCTGTCAAAGCAGTCTGTAAAGTCTGTTTTTAAAGGTACTGTATGAATAACAGTTTTATAAGTTTATGCAACTTCACAGACATAAGTAGATGTCTGTGAATTTGAATTTATTCTGCCATGCACCTTCTTTTAATCTCCACCAAGCATAAAAATTGACTCTACATTGTGAGTTCATTCAGTGGATCTTTCTTTAAAAGCCCACTCAAGAAGCATCACCCCTCTAATCCCCTTTAAATGTCCAGAAACGACCTACGAGTCTTGTTTTCCTAAAAGAAATGTGGGGAAAATGAGACAGAGCATCTAGCAGACAGCCAAGCTGTGTGTGCCACACTTTGGTAAGTCCAAGACAGTATAAAATGGATAGCTAACCTTTCTCCTGCTGTTCTTTGGTAATTAATAGGGACATTCTTCCGGAAGAAACGACAAGCAAGACAGACAAGCTTTACAATGCCTGCCTGCAGAGGATACAAAGTGCCTTTTAATCTCTAAGTCAACCGTAGAGCCCAGACTTTATTATGAAGTGCAGGAAGCTGTCAATAATTAACAGCCTTGATAATCACTCCTGTTGTGTTGTGTTACACAGTAATTAGACTTTTAATGTCAATTTTGTTTTCTCATTATTGCTATTGTCACTGTACTGTACCCAGACCAGAAACAAAGAGAACATTTTCTCGCATCACTTCTTTAAAAAATAATTTTCTGATACATAAACTATGACTCTGAAGAAAACATATGCCTTTTACATTTTCCGCTTTTTAACCACAACACAGTAACGTGTATATTTTCTCTTTTTCCTGGTCACAGTGATTATTTTAAGATATGGTAAGCGCTCTGCTGTACTCCACTGGCAATACTGTAAGCTGTATGCCTTCTCAGTAGTAACTGTGTCCATAAATTCATCAGGTCATTGAACAGCTAGGCAGTAAGAAGGGCTGGGTATCGTGGGATTTTGTACAAATATTCTGCAGTAGATCAAAAATGAAAGAAAACCATTAATCAATATATGAACAGCACCTGATGCTGCTGAGCTGTCGGCTTTCAGCCTCGACCGTGTCCGTGCCGTCGGGTGAGAAAGTCACATCTCACTGATTCTGATGCATCGGCGGGTCCGCGCTTTGTGTTTATGTCTTTGTGCAGAATCCGTGTACCTGCTCTCATTTACTGTTTTAGCTGTTTGGTGGTTGTTGAAATTTTGTGAGGTTTAACCTGAGATTCTGGCGTTTCGTGCAAAATAAATTTATATTTAAAAATCGATTCAGGATTTTTTAATCGATAAATCGATAATCAAAACCCACCCCTAGCAGTAAGGCTGTTAAAAAAAACAACAAAAAAAACCCAAAAGCTTTTTGCAATCAGAATAGTCGCCCCCTGCTGGCTATCTAAAAAAAGTGCAGCTTCAAAACAAGTAAAGATGTGCAGTTTAACAACCTAATATTGCTAATAAAAAAAAATCTGCCTTCTTTCTAATGGCTAGCAGGTTTGCAAAGAGAAGAACAGACATCTTTGAGAAAATGTAACACTCACTTTAATGCTTCATGATGACTTCAGCTCTACGGTGCAACACATCTGTCCAGCAGAGAATGATCTGTTATCAGCATATTTGAACTCTGCACTCACACAACATTTAACACCAACCGAAACACATTATTGCACGGCACTATTTACTACCTTTCACACTGTTATACTACTGCACTTTAATGTTGTCTAACTTGTTTGTTTTCCTTATTCTCTTTTCAAAAAAGTCCTTTAAACCTGCTATTGGGTAACTTTTTGTTTTAATGCTTTAGCACATTGATTTTGTAAAATTTTACTTTAATTTATACTTATTTAACTTTATTGTACTTGTGTCAATTTCAGATTTCAGGTTTTTACCTTATTAGGATATTTGTTAGATACATGTTAGATATTTGAGATATATGCCATTCTACTTATTTAAACCATTTGTTATGTTTCTCATGTGTATCTTAATTTTCTATCAGCTGTGGCAGAAGAATTCTCAAGTACAGGATAAATGCAGTTTTTTGTATCTTTATCTAATAACAACAAATGGCTACTTCTCACCGATGTATTCCTAATGGCAGGGTCAGAATTTGACGTAAACAACATGAAAGCATGGATTCATTTAGCCTTGTGTCAGTGGTTCAGATTGCTCGTGGCATGGCTCCAGCAAGTTCCAGTTCCAGTTAGCACACCTGTCTCCCATCTACTCATTTCCCAGGACTAAAAAGGCCAGATGAAACTTCCACTCTCTGCCAGATTGTTGTCACCTTTGTTGCGGTAATCGCTGTGAGCTATTGACTTTAGTATTTTCTGTGATTTGACTTCTCCTTCTCGTCTTCTCTCCTAGTACTCTTTCCAGTGTGTTCTCTGGCTAGATCTGGAACAGAATCTGCAAACCAAGAAAGTCCTTGTGTAGTAGAAGAATTCAAAATATGAAAGAATAATCTCAAATTGATACTCAACTGGAAACAGCACTAACCTCCTCTCTCCCTCCAGCAGTCCTCCAGCGTTCCCCTGCTTGGTTCCTGTCTTATAATATTCATCAGAGTGAAACTTAGTCCTGAGTACATTTACACACCACAGCCTACCTGAGCATTGTTGTTCGCCATTTGTATCCTTTTACGGCCACAGGGTACCCCTCATCTGTCTGGCACCAGCAATGAATGAATGAAGAGGCCCGAGAGCAGACCCAGGAGACGCT
>NW_005187417.1:3042328-3072907 GCF_000239375.1 Pundamilia nyererei
CTGGAGGAGGTGGCTGGGGAGAGGGAGGTCTGGGCCTCTTTGCTTAGGCTGCTGCCCCCGCGACCCGGCCTCGGATAAAGCGGATGAAGATGGATGGATGGATGCTTACAGTTCCTACAGACCCCTTTCTGATTACAAATTTTTCTGCATATTGTTCACACTTAACGTTTCAGATCATTTAATGATTTAATATTAGTCAAAGATAACCTGACTAAATACAAAATGCAGGTTGTAATAGATTATCTCATTTAATAAGGGGGAAAAGCCATCCAACCCCTCTGTGATCTACCTATGTAACCCCGTATGACCCATTAATTCATGAAATAACTGTGATTAACCACTGTTTATTTTTGGAAATAACCAAAAAGAACACAAAAGGAGGTCTCTCATTTGCCAGTAAACATCTTGATGAACTTTTGGGAAAACATTCTGTGGACTGACGAGACAAAAGCTGAACTTTTAACAAGGTTCGAGCCCTGTTACATCTGACATAACACTAACAGGGTATTTCATAAAAAGTATATCATAGTAATAGTCAAACATGGCGGTGGTACTGTTATGGTCTGGCTGTTTTGCCAGTTTAGGACTTGGACAACTTACTGTAATTGATGGAACTATGAATTCTGCTCTCTAACCTATTGGTTGCATTCTACAGTCCTCCAGAAAAATCCAACAGCACAAACAACAGCACAAACAAGAGTGGCACACAGATGAGTTATTTGTGGCACTGACCCTGGTGACATTAAACAGCTGTGCAAAACTGTAGATTGGCAAATATGGACAATACCAACACGCTCTCACTTCCAAAGCATAACATTTTACACTAGGTGACAAATCGTCAGTATATTACGCTTCAGTGCACCCAACATGGTCCTAGATTAGGAGATCGGAAAAATGAGGAAACATGAGAACCGTTTGGATTGAATCTACACATGTATGTTCGTTTTACTTAAATCGCTTTGGAAAACACTATCTAATGTCATTAAAGTCCTGGTCAAGGTTAGGGATTAAGTTATGGACAGGGTTATGGATACGGTTAGGGTCAGGGCTGGAATACATGGCTGGGATGTGCATCACCGTGGTGGCGTCATTCTACTGGATTTCATCCACAACCCGGCGCGTAGCAACACGGAGGTCACCTTTCACGTTCCTCGGGACGCCTCGGGACTTGACAAAATTGTCACTATATTACGCCTCGGGAGTGATAATGGGCTGACGATACGCACCACCGAAAATCACCTTGAGGTCAAACAAGCATAGAGATCAGTTGGTGACTCCCTGACAACGACTACGATTAGGTGAAAATATGTATATCCCCACATGTTTGTCAGTGGTTTCTCAAGGTTTCTGGTTCTCCTTGGCTGAAATTGTTTACAAAGTAGGTGCTATATTGAAAAACCTCCAAGTGATTGCCAACATGAAATAGTTTTAATTCATGTTGTTTCCCAGCAGCCAGAGCCTGATCTTTAACAGGTAAAAAAGACAGTTATGAGTAGGTGGCTTGTAAAATTCTAGCCTCCATTTCCACCTGGTTTTGAAACTTGCTATATGTTGTCACTTTGTGTTCAAACTTAAGCACTAAAAGAAAAGATGCCCTTGCTAGTGTAGTGTATGTATCATTTTCCCAGCAACAGCACTTAACTTCCAATAACTACTCTGAACTGGTCAAGGGATACTCCTTTTCCCATGTAGGGAACCAGTGTTTCCCAGATTGACACAGCCTGGTCTTAGACAAGTGTCAGCCAAGTCAGACAAGTTAATGTCATGAAACTAAATAAACTGAAGTTCTGGCAAAGATTTAAAGTTGCATATTAGAGGGGCTTTTTTAATGATTGTTGAATACATTCCAAAAGTCAATTTAAGTTTTCTCCACTATGACCCTTGAGTAACATTATCAACCCCCAAAGTCAATATTTAATAATAATTAGGTAATATTTTACTATCTCCTTTGTATGTTAAACCATTTCTTCTGGATTTTTTATTGTTTTATTTTTGTTCCCAATTAACAAATTATTCCTTCCACAGATTTTCAGCATGATTCAGTTTGAACGGACTTTATTGCTGCTGATTGACTCAAAAATATATACACTTGGGATTTCTAGTCTAGACACTCCAGTCATTTAAATAATTACGTACTGATGACAGCACATTCTTGAAAATTGTAGGTCAAATAACCCACGTTTGCTGTTGCAGAACTGTTTCACAACAACAGGACTTGCTGCTGACCCATAAGGTTTAATCTGTTTATTGTCTCATGCTGTTTTTCCTGTGATCGAATCTTCTTCTTTAGTATTTTCTCAAACATGGACCGCAACTGCTGTATAATCACCCAAACCATCTGCATTGAAAAATTGGGAATCCTGACTCCAACATTTTGCAATTTGTTAGTTGAGGGCAGATGTGCAGCATGTACCTGCAATGCTCTGGAATTATTATGGTGCACACCTTACCTCTTGTGGAAGATGAGCTCCTATACCCAAGAGCATACATTGATTCTGCAGGCAGCCAGCCAATAACCCACGTAAGGCTGCAGTCATTTACTAGTATCCAGGACGTGAGGCAACAAGCTCTTCTCTGAAAATCTGCATGTAATTTTATAAGGAAGGGGAATTGCCTAGGGATTTGTGACTTGACCAAGCAAGTCACTGGAATTAACAAAGGATTTCCTCCCATTGCAGATGTTTTACTGCAACTCCTTAGTTACTTGAATTCCAGGAAAGACCTTTGAAGAAAAGAAGGTTACACCTTTTCACTTGGTGTGTTACCAATTTTCACACTCAGTGGGACCCGGTGTTTTACTTCATGTTTGACTGAACTTCATTTTCACTTGGTGACAGTGGAGTGGAAGAGCCACCTATTAACAGGAAAGGAGCCAAATAGTGGCTCTGTATTTGTCTATAATACTTTAGCCAAATAGTGCTGCTCCGGTTAAAACCCTGGATGCTGAGTTTGAGTGTATTTAACTTTTAAGTTACATATATCACATATTTCAGACTAAATCTCAGCACCAACATTCAGTTTGTTGTTTTTTTTTATGTGGTCAGCCTGATTAAATAATACTTGAAGCTGCTTTCTAAGTCCTCCTGATGCCAAACGGAGCCCATGTGAGAATGTCCAAGATTTATATCAAGTCAGAAGATGGCGTGTATCCCTTCTCACAATGAAGCCTTTGCCAAAGCCAAAGAGAGGATTTCCAGAGGTGAGAATGTTTCTGACACGGTGCTTTGAAGATGTAACATTTTGGCAAACTTGCAGGCAATGAATTTAGCTTATTACAAACACTGGAAAGTCCCAACGATAAACTTAACTGCAACCATCAACCGGTCATAGCAGATGGCTGACCCTCTCTGAGTCTGGCTCTGCTCCCACTTAAAGGGAGTTCTTCCTCCTCACTGTGACCAACTGCTTACTCATCGGGCTAAATCACTGGGCTTCTTCTTCTGGTATTGTAAGGCCTTTACCTTATAATATGAAGGTAAAGATCCTACAATTGAGATGACTCTTTTGTGAACTGGTGATGACATTTACCTAGCTGAATATCCATCTACATACACAGAATTTATGTTTATCTGCCTGTATATTCAGTCTCATTTGTTGCACGATGAGCTTAACAGCTGTGGACTGTTGCAGTTATCGCCTCTCTATCCTTGACGCATTATAACCTTGTGACACAATCCAGTCTTGCATCCAAAGTTTGAGACTGCTTTAAGTTTGTTCTCCTGGATAAAAGAAAACTATTTTTTTAAAGACAAATTTCTTCTTGCTGGAATCTGATTGTGAGGTTACACCTCTCACATTATACAACATTTTTTCAAACAAGACTAGACATAGAGAAAAGACAGTCAGTCAGTGGTTATTGAAAATTGAAAAGTCTGACAGATATGAATAAATCTGAACAAAAAACTTTAACCTTCACCATCTCAGTTTAAACAGTTAAAAAACATATAAAAGACATAAAGTAGAATTTAATCATTTTTATTTTCAGCTCTCCAGTGATTTTTCTATAGATACACACATTTTTGGATTAGTTTGCAACTGAGTGTGAGGTCACTTGACAGCTATCCTCTGTTTGGCCTCCTTGAGGAGAAGAGCAAACTGTCCTACACCTCCCAGCATGGCCGATACACTCGTCCCACCATGCACCTCA
Source organism: Pundamilia nyererei (assembly GCF_000239375.1). Taxonomy (NCBI): domain Eukaryota; kingdom Metazoa; phylum Chordata; class Actinopteri; order Cichliformes; family Cichlidae; genus Pundamilia; species Pundamilia nyererei. Next base: position 3,046,476 of record NW_005187417.1, read on the forward strand.
TGGTGTCCCTCCTGTGGATGGGGATGGTCAGGTCCTGTCCAACATCTTTGTGCTCGACGACCTGGTTGTTTTCGTCGACTCTCCGCTTGTAGAGGGGTAGCCCGTTGTGCAGCACCCGCAGGTCCCTCCACAGGTTTGCATCAGCGGCGATGACGATTACCTTCGGAGCTCTGGATTTGGTCATGGAGGACAGCTCTGCATCGCCTAGGCTGTTTTCCGTGGCCTCATCGTTCAGCAGGGAGGTAAAAGCATCCTGCTCCAAGGAGCCGTCTTCAGCCTTGGCCGTGGGTAATGCCACTGTCAGAGCGTAGCACTTGAAAAAGAGCGCTACAGCAAAGATGATGGACAGGCGCGACTGCCTCATGGTGAAGATCTTCCAAAAGGTGTACGGTGTTGGCTCGGGTGGATGAGTGTCTTTCCTGAAGCCTTGCCTTGCTGTCTGGCTTGCAAATCATACCACTGGGCTTTTATACCATTTTGGACACACTGAATTGGCCACGTTGCATAGTTTGCCATCACAACTTCTCCTGTTGGGTTCCGGAAATCAGTCACAAGCATTAAAAGACAGTTGTGTGGAACTCTTGCAGTGTTCAAGTATGTTGTTTTCATTAAAAAAATAATTAAAATCTCCAATGTAGTGGTGTATATTAGACACGTAACAATGAAACAGCAGGAATTCTTTGAACAGGTGACACATAAGAAAAACTAATCCAAAATTACTGCCCTTTAAAACAACAAGGATGGATTACCCACCCGTTAAGCTCCTGTGCTCTCAGATACTTGATGTTCTCTCATGGCATTGTCACAGTGCTGTTCAATAAGAGATTTAACCTTGGATTAGTGCAGATAAGACAACCGAATGATTCTGAAGTGTTTGTGTTTTCGTGGCAGCAGCTCTTTGTTGGTGAAAGAAGAAAAAAAGTTAGTTTTTTTGGAGAATATACAAGACATCTGCTCCAAAGGCCCAGAGGTGGAAGCTCAATTGCCATGTGATTATAACCCAGCCTAATTATGGTTTCCAGATGGGTGCTGCAGGAAGGCTGTGCACCTGAACCTGCATAAGATGTGAAATTAATTAATGTAATTTATGCTGGTGGCATTTGAGTGAGATCAAACCTGGTGAGAAATTAACAAAGTTTTAATTTGTTGTGTCATCTACAGTTGTACAATTAAGCTAAGGTCCTCAGAGCAAATGCTGTTTATGTATATATTTGGTTTTTCTATCAAAAATTGGTGAAATTCGAGGATTTGTTATGTCGGGACAGCATCGAAAGTCATGTTAACGATATATGATTGCGATCAGAAAATAACTGAAGAACAATAAAGAAAAAAAATGGAAAAAACTGAATAAAACTAAAAGTTTAAATGACTCCTTGGCTTTAAAATCCAAAAAGCATTTGGTGCGGATCAAATAATCTTGTATTCAGATGGAGATGGGGGATAGATTTTTAAGCTACCAGTTTCCTGGCACTGTACTATAGGTACGATTCTGACTGACATCTAATTACAGGTAGAAAAAGGATGTCTGCTTTTAAATAATCAAAAGATGTCTTCCAGACACAGGACTGGTTAGCGAACTGTCCAGCTCTAGCCTTTACCAGAACACATTTGATATTTTACTGACATCAGTTGGCTAGACACATACTTTCATGTCTTTTTTTTAAAAGTACGCTTATTTTAGTATTGGTAATGGGCAGCGGGGCGATTCAGATGGGAAGTGCTGTGAGCCATTTCTTACTGAAAACCATGCCTGTGGTTTTGAAAAAGTCTGACATCTGAGAATTATCTACACCCTGTTTTTATTGCCATGTGAACGGCCTTAGAGGTTTACTGGAGACAGACAGTTTACCTTATCTTACATTCCTAGATGACTGATATTCATATATTTAACTGATGGGATGGGTGGAGCTCTTCCTATGCCGTTGGCTTTAACGGTACAAATGGGCCTATCACTATTTTTAAATGAAAACCACATGGATCTGTAAGACAGAGGTGTTTTAGGAATACAGAACATAATAGCTGTGTTATCCCTAAAGATAATACTTTTCTGCTAACACTTCAAATCCACAAGGTCAACCTGTCAGTAAGAGGAGTATTTAATAATAAAAGTCGTATAATCTCACCTTTAACATACTCAGAATAGTTTCCAATTTATGCATGCTCACCTTAACTGCAGACACATTGTGGATTTATCATGTAGTGGCTACAGAAGTGTTAGAAAACACTTATCTAATTCATCTTCTGGAAAAACAGTGTATTGTATGTATGTATAACAAAGATTTTTGGTGTTTGAGGAATATAGTGCCCTGATCCTGGGGTTCTCATGTTGAGTTTTGGATTTGTGTTTATTATTTTTGAGCCTTTTATTCCTGTTTTATATGATCATTCTTTTGTTTTGGTTTTATCACTACAGTTCCCCCCAGTGTCTCCCTGTCTGTGTCGTCCCTGCATGCTCATTCTCTCTCTGTTATTACGTTTAAAGTCATGCCTTTTGTGTTATTTATCTTTTATTTTTTGTAATTTTTTGAGTCTCATTTCCAAATCAATTCCCACCTCATTAGATAAACCTTAGTAACAAGTTGGACCCCTTTTGCCTTAAGAACTGTCTTAATTCTTCATGACATAATTCAGCAAGGTGCTGGACATATTCCTCAAAGATTTTGGTCCATATTGACATGATACCATCACACAGTTGCCACAGATTTGTTTCCAGCTGATCCATGATGTGAATCTCCCACTCCAGCACGTCCCAAAGATTTATTGCATAGAGATTTGGTGACTGGCTCACATTTCCATTAAAAACTGTTGAACAGGTGTATCTGATAAAGTGTATGGATTCCTTTCTTCTGTTAGCGCTTTATTGGTGCGACTGGTAATGTTCCCTGTTGTGCAATCCTGTTTGTTCATTTTTTATTGTTGTTTTAATTTATTCCCTGGCTCTTATGTTCCTGGACCTCTGTTTTTTTTCACCTTCTGGCCTTTAATGTTTGCTATTTTGTATCAGCCACAGTAAAAACACTCTTTTTTCTTCTGGCATCCAGCATTTGTGTCCTCTCAATGCCACTAAGATGCCCCAGTGGTACATTCTTTCAAGCCAAGACAAGTAGCACTACTTGGTTAAGTTCAAGGAAAGATTGTGGCCAAGGCAAACAAATGTTGCTCATGTTACTGTTTAGGCAGTTATCCATTTAATTACCGTACAGTGGGTAGCCAAAAAGAACCAAAAAAATCATAAAAAAATAATTTAAGATGATCAAATTTGAGGTTTTATAAGCAATTAAATCTCTGCAACTGCTAAGTTGGAGAAAGGAAACACTAGCTGCTGGATGGAGATATAACGTTAATCCTGCTCCCTTGTGTTCACATTACACAACCAAATACTCTCACCATCATTTGCTCAGATGGTTTGTCTGCACTGACTATAATGCACATTTAGTCAGAGTGACTGCATGCATACACGTAAAGTGAACGAGAAAGGACACAGGTTTGCTCTGGGCCATGTGAACTGACGCATCATAAATTTGGAAATATAAAAGCAGGGCCTGGAATAAATAACAAAAGCTCTGCATGTGTGTGTGTGTGTGTGTGTTTTGAGTCATGAATTTTGCTTTAGGTCAGACATTCCCAGGATAACACTGTACCTCCTCTCTCCAGTAAACAACTGTAGATTACACTGGATCATGTGAATGTTGCATCATGTCACACTAACCACCCAAACCACACATCTGCCTGGATAACAGTAATAATACTTGCTGATCGCTAGCAACATGTCATCAAACGAGCACCTACTTTTTTTTCTTCTTTTAGCTAATATGTTCCAACTGAAATGACTTAAAAATAGAACGGTTTTGCTTAACACGAAAGTACTTCAATAAATGCCAGTTTTGTGGCTTTTTCAGGCAACTCCGATTTCATGAAAACCTGCACGGACTGCATTTGGCATTTGTGTGGTTAATTATCATCAGCTGAGTGGCTCCAGTTCAGCGGTGGGAGGCATTTTTCCTCAGAAGGCGAGATTGACTATTATACAGAGAGCAAAGCGCTACACACTGAAAAACCAAATAGAAACACACAAAGTTGAAATAGAACATGGATCACTTTTAAGTAAGTCGGGAACTTTGCATCTGTCAGTCTGCTGTGCAATCAACCTAAATGGTTAACACATTTATATAATTCATGACTGCAGCAGTGAACATGACCGGAAGTCATGAACATAAATTAAATCAGTTTCTGCTCTGCTCTGTGTACCTGAGCTGGACACCCCTGAATCACTTTAGCCTAATATTTATTTACTGACACATGCTCATTAAGTATATTGTGATTTTTTTTTTTTTCTGGGATCAGTTTACGATCAGCCCAGTTCCAACACTTTTATTCTGAAAGCTAACCAGTTAGCACAGAACCTCCCTGCCTCATCTTTCCCCATCAGGAGGCTCATCGGGTTGCTGTTGTTGGACTAATCCATGAGTTTGACAGACTAGCGGGATTTATGTTCCAGCAGATGTGTCCGTCCGTGTGCACATTTCCATTTGGATGGAGAAGGATTTTTGCCCACCACAAACATGTTCCCATGCAGTCGTCCAAAATCCCAACTGGGAATGCTGGAAGAAAACAAAAAACAAAGCCAGGGCACCCAGGTTGCACAGCATACAAAACACCAGAACAGGGCCACAGTGTCATGAACCGAGGTTTTCACACGAGCTGGACCCAAAAGAAGACTCAATTAACTTACTGAGAACTATTGACAAAACTTTATTTACAGAATGAAGGAGATCAAAACGAAGGCAAACAAGAGCCGGTGGAAATGGGGACGGCCACGGGGAGGTTGTCCGCTGAGGTCACGATTCGAACCGCAGGTGTGCTGCAACAGAGGGAAAAGTGATTACTGGCAGGTAAGGGAGCAGATGACCAGAGTGAATATTATGGAGGTGCTGTTGGCTTACGTGCAGGTCCAGACTGAAGAGCTTTGGGGAGGGTTTCTGTGGAAGAATCCAGAGAGAGGAAATCTGCAGTGCAAGAGGGGAAGAATGGCTTGCCAAGAGCGTCGGAGCAGGCAGGAGGACAAGCAGGTGAAGCAACAGGATGATGGTTTTCCTAGTAGGAGCAGATCACAGAGGTATAACAAAGGAGCCAGCGCTGGAGAGAGAGAGTTATCACAGGCGATGCGTCTAAGACGGGATAGTGTGGAGATATGTACACAAGGAAACAGAGTTAAGCACGAAGAGCGGGAGCGCTAAGAGTGGCGTGCAGATGTGGCCCAGCTACCACTGTGGGTGGCAGAATGAACTGGGGACGAGTAGCAGGCAGTGCTGGCTTAAGTAGTCCTCCTGTAATTGACAGCAGATGGAGCTCAGGTGTGATGCAGAGACTCCGCCCGGGCCAGTAGCCAGGGACCCATCCTGACAAATGAAAACCCCTCAGCTGCTCCCACGGATCATGACACACAAGGTAATTAACACACAAAATACCACACACGCACATGAATCCTGGAAATAATGTCAGCTACTTATGTAGTTTAACATCCATGATGAGGCTGTGGACTAGATCCAGCAGTACTGTTGCAAACTGCAGTTCAAGATGGACGAGCAGGAGTTCGTCCAAATGAAAACTCACTAAAGATGGCTGATATTTGCTTCATTAATTATTGTCCCATTGTTTCCTTCTTTCCACATATTAGATTTGTCACAGATTTTTTACACCAGATACGCGACAGATTATTTTTATTATGAATTAAATAAAGTTAAGGAGACCTTCTGAAATGTCTAAAAGTGCACTCCTCCATGTCATTTAATACTTTGTTCCTTGTGTTAATAAAATAAGCCAATCATTTTTATTTAAATTCCTGTAAAAGCTGAGTTAGGGAACATTTTCTGTGTTTGCCTTCATGTGGGATGGAGCAGATGTCTGCTCAAGGTGTTTTTGTTCACAGACAGTGCTACACCTCAATGAATAGAAAAAGAAGAAGAAGAAAACGAGAAGGGGGATTTCTAAAAGATGTGATGACCAGCTAAAACATAAGACCTTGGCTCAGGAGTAAAAAAGGGGGCACAAAAAAAGGGCAGTGGACATAACGCCATCTCCCTTAAGCACACAGTGGCGCGGCTCTTTATTATGGGCCCCATGGGCCACATGGCGCAGCCTGTAAGTGTTATTCCAGCTAGATAAACACAAGACACAGATCTGACAGTGTTGAATGTATTAACAGGGCAAATTGAATTATGTTGTTGAAATTCCAGGGCGCTTCGCTCTGACAGCCATTTCTGAGGTCTGACCGATTGAAATCTCAGTTTTCGTTTGCTCGCAGACAAGTTAAGGACTTCTGCACCGCAACATGCTCAGAGCACTTCCTTAACGGTGCCCATGTAATTTACAGAAACTGGTGAGGTTGGCTCTCACATCGAGGCAAAAGCTGCTTATATAACGAATATTTAATTACTTTACTGGATGATGGGTCCTTCTACATATTTACCAGCGGATTTTACATAAATATTAGTCTGGATACATTCCTTTCCCTTGCCCTGTTGTTTCATCTTTCCTTTACTTTTTACTTGTTCCCAATTTACCTTTTTATATCAGCACTGTGGGGAAAAATAACCCTTGCAGAGGGGTTGGGGAAATTGTTGAGATAATCCACCTAAAACCATTCAGATTTTTTTGGTAGACCAGCAATAGCAGATGTGTTGTAGTCTTGGGTCACTGCACCTCTTTCTATAGTGTATTTTAACTGATTTATATGCTAATTGGTATGCTAGCCCCTGATTGGAGCACAGGTCCCGTCATATGCCTTAAAATGCAATCCATTATTTATTTAGTTTTCCTTTTTTGTTTTTATCTAGAGGAGTCATGTGTCATGCTTCTCTTAAAAATTGCTTTTTCTTTAACCTTTTTCCCACCCCACCTCCCTGCACTCTTTCTTTTACAGTGTTTTCATGTGTGCATTGACCAAACCACGTGGACCCAGTTAATTAACACTGCTCATCTTCCCCCTAATGAGCTGAGGTCATAAAATGGTCTATTTCAGTTACAAGCTTATTTAAAAAAAATACAAATACATTTTAAAAAGGTCCTATTCTACACATGTAAAAAGTTTAAATGACCTTAAAATGAGCGCAGGGTGACTCAGATTCCAGAGAAGTCTATGAGATAATTACCCTCTTGCTCACACTTTTCCTGATGGGTTAATGGCCGTAGCTGCAAGTTTCAGGTATTTTTTAATACAGGATGAGGTTGACTTAAACCGCGTTTTGGCTGTTTGTGGAAGTAAAATACGTCCACGCATGACTCTATTTACACTCAGCCATTGTTGTGAGTGCACACGCCAAGCGGCTGCATCACATTTATACAGCCAAGGGCGGAAGAGAAAGTAGTTCCGTCCAATGTAGACAATCCGAATGACATAGTTTCTTTCCACTGTGTTCCTGTTAATGATAAACTACAAATTTACCCTAAATTACTAAAATATCGATATTTTAATATGAGAATCGATTCTAGAACATAAATGACTGGTATCAGAAGAATTGATATTTCAGTATTGATCTGCACATCACTTGCGATTACATAAAAGTCTGTGCAGTCCGTGAATTTGTCTCAGCTTCAGCTACAAATCCAAACTGCATCATCAGCTCGGACTCTGTCTATGCCACCGATATTTAGTAATGAGAGACAGGCTGTTTGTGGGTAGCTCGATCTATGTGCTGTAACTTCACTTTTAGATAGAGACGAGAGAAAAGGACAGAGTAAAATCATATGACTTTATGGTAAGTTCTGAAAAAGCTAAAGGTCGCGCTCCAGAACTTGCTTCATGTTTGTTATAAATGCACCATTAGTCACATCCAACACTTATTTGTCACATTCGGTTACAAAACAGCAAGATTATGGTGGCGAAATGCTCAACCGAGGCTTTACAACACAGCCTCACAGCAGGTGGTGAAACACAACACAACATCTCATCAACTGACTGCCCGGTCTCGTATATACCGTACATGTGGATGTACGCAAACTTAATATTTTCCACTTTTAAAAGCTGGAAAAATAATCCACATCTGGAGGATAGAGGGGTTGGCGGTGCATCCTCAAGTTTAGGTAATTCACCTCACAGATTTTTCACATTTAATTTTATTCACTATCACTAAAATCAGCTTGGTTAGTTGACAAACAGATCATGGTTGGGGTTAAAAGAGAAGGGTTTCCGCTTCATTTAAAGCTCTGATTTCTTGGTTGCTATGGTGATGCATTCCCACTGGAGATTTTCGACATTATACATGCTTATCGACATGGAAGCCATTGGTTACAAAGTCTGACAGTCACGAAAACGTGACGATTCCTGTCTGTAAACACGCACATGTAGCTTTTTGCTTGTCTGTTGCATTGTGGCTGTTTCTGAGACCAGGCTGTCAGTCACAGACGTCACAGTTTGTGCTGTTGTTTCAATAAAAAAACTAGCCTTTTTTTTCATCAGCTTCCATAAAACAGCATTAATGTTTTAATTATTACACCGGGTGTCTGATTATATCTGGCCATAGGCTCCTTTAACTTGAAGTTCTGCTCTCCGATGGATCTCTGAAGGAGATATTTTATTGAATGGGAGGAAGACGATGTCCCTGTGAGTCACCACACCACTGCTGATTGATCCTCTTTAGGGTCGTGAAATAATTGTCCATCTCAGACTGGATTGTATGTGGTTATGTGCAAGACCTTTGAAACCGTAAAACTGTTGTTGCATTTTTCAGATTGTTTAGCTAAATGGTTCATTCTTTTTTCTTTTTTTTTATGTTTTAAAAAAGAACACCTTTGGCATGGCGTGAAGGTATACTAAGGATGATAACGATGTCACGCAACATGACTCCATCCTTGAGGAGCCTGAAGATGAAAGCCAACGATCGCTGTTAGTTATTTGAGGCTGATATTGGGAGGGTGTGGGTCGGTCTGGGGGTCAGGATGTGACTGCAGGGGAAGATGAAAGTAACGAGATGAAAGCTGATGTTGTGCCAGGTCTTAGAGTGATTTGGCTAAAGAGAAAAACAGACCATCACTCTCACGCCTCATCAATGTATCTGCAGAGATGCTGGTAGCCATGGAGATGGTCAGTCAACATGTAATCACAATGTGGTACAAAAATAGCAAGCGCTCTGCTTGCTAGTTAGAGACACAGAGAGAGAGAGAGAAAGCCTTGGAAAAACTTCCTTCTGCAACATGTGTTTTTGAATCACCAACTACATGAATTGGATTTGGGGAATCTGATCCGAGTCCAGCTCGCACTCCCGCCGGCGTGACCACACATGCTGTAAGCCACAACATTAATGACGGGAGGAGGGAGAGTCCTGCTCCAGGCTCCAAGAGTTTTTATCTTCTCACATGCTTTACTTGAAAAGGTCTGAATGCCTCTGCCGTGGGAATAAATACATTTAGTTTGCTTTTGGAGGAATGATGTTCCTGTAGAAGCACAGAAACAAGGATTTCTACTACAAACACTTCACAGCAGCAGTAGTTTTCTCATTTTGTATGTGTACTGTATGTGGGATTTATAACCTGTCTATACAGACTATAGACATTTATAAAATGTGACATAATTATGCCACAGAGAGCGAACAAAAAACTTCTGAGTCTGAATTATTTTCTTTGTTTTCAGAGATTTTAAAAATCCAAATAAGTCCAGATCCCCTTCGGATGATCCTTGGCGGATCAGAAAACTCACTTCATATGTAGAGTACATAGCATCACCTCCTGTCCTTCTCTTCTCTTGTGGGAGAAAAAGGATGTTACAACGTTGACTAATAGTCTCCATCTAGAGGGTTTTCGATATATCCTCAGTGTCAGACTGGAGGATTTTGTCCATTACTCGGTTAAATGGAGGAAAAGAGCAAACTGCTATGTAAACTTGATAGGTTTTGGTCTTTGCGTGGTTATTTCCAGCATCGTTCTCCAACTGTCTGGTTAAAGACCGAAGCATTAATTTCCACCTAAAGTTTAGGATCTGTATTTTGTGTGCTTCTTAATGATGATATTTGAAACTAGACAAAAACTTCAGGACATATTATGTTACATGACCACCAAACCACCACAAGGATTACAACATTCATGCACTCACAAACAATACTTCTGTGGCTGTGGGTACGTGCAAAGGCATCAGTGATTTTGCTGCAGTGTAATTGTCATGATCCTGGGTCTGTCTGAATTTTTGAGTTCAGATTCTGTGTTTCATGTTCGTAGTTTTGTTTATTGATCTTTATGGTTTCTTGAGTATCTCTGGAGACTTCAGTTATTGTTATAATTTAGCTTTAGAGGTGAATTTGTTGCCTCAGTGTTTGCTTTCCCATCCTCTGTGTCATCCCTCCAAATGCGTGTTTGCCCATTTAATTAGAGCACTCACTTCCTGTTTTATTTTGATAGTTACTTGTCCATAGTATCAAAGAAAAATGGAATTCATTGGTAGATAAAGAAAGCAGAAAGGGCTAGTGGGAAGCTAGGCGTATGGCAAAGAGAGAGCGGAAAATCCACAGGAAAAGGCTTACAGCAGGGGTGTCAAACATAAGGCCTGTGGCCAGAATAAGACCGATAAAGACACCACTCCGATAAAGACACCACTCCAGCCCACCTGATGGCTTTGGTAAATATGATGGAGGGCATACATTTTGGGACTTTCGACGGTATTTTTAAGTTTTACAGCTTGTACTGTAAAGTCCTCCATCCATCCAGAGCCATCCATACTACATCTAAGTAGTTAAGTAAGTAAATGACAGAAAATTTCCTGTTTTTCAGTGTCTACTGTAGAAATTTCCGTTAAAAGAAAAAAAATATTGAGCAACCAAAATATTGCAGGACAGTCTGTGCCTGACATGGGTGACCAGGTCAAAACGTCAGAGTTCACATGACGGAGGCTTTGGCTACTTTAAGCTATGCCTCGTTCACCTCCAGTCTACTGTTATTAATCGGCTCTTTACTTTTATATAGTCATATTAATCCACTCTCTTTCTTTAAATTCTGTTTAAAGTACATATTCGACTTTTCCTTATCTGTGGTCATTCATTGCATCACCACCACTATGTCCTGCATTAATTATTTTGGTTAACACGGTGACATTTTAACAATCACGAAAGTATATTTTATGCAAGAGCATAAACAAAAAGCAAATTAAAATAGTCACAGAGTGGTAAAGACTGTGTGTTGATTCAGTTTTGAAAAGGCACAACATTATCATTAAATACCTTCAATCTCCGTATTTGATCTTATACCAACTATCCTCTACAGCTTGAGAGGTTATTGCTTCTTGATAAGCCCAATTACTCCTATTTTATTTTTATTTTTGTATCCTTTCCTGCTCTGTTAAAATCACTGCAGTTGCATTCTTAGAGCTCAACATTTTCTGGAACTGCTTCAAATTAAAGCCCCTCCAGAATTTCAGCAGACAGAAAACATTCATTTGTATATAAGGATTTTATTGTGAGGTACTTGGAGCACTTCACAAGATTGTCTGTGGATATGACATTAAAATTAATGAGTTATTCCACAACACCTGAGAATATGTGAGGGAGAGACAGATGGAAGCGGTGGTGCATCTACCATACTGGTACAGAAGAGGAAAACAGCACATCCAGGTAGAGAAGACAGATGTGAGGAAGATTCAGCAGCTGATGAAGATTAGAGATGGAGAGCACCAAGAAGAAATGCAAAAAACTGAAAAGCAATAAATTCTTTAAAGTATGTCTTTCTATAAAAGTACACTCTTTGATGACTTCATCTCTCCATTGCTGCTTTTCTTCCAGTGGAGCACATGTGGAATATGCAGCCATCGTATAGTTGAATAGATATAAACTAACGGGTGGAGGACATCTATTAGTTTGCATGCCATGACGAGGCACAGTTTGACAGTCGAGCATCCATAAAACATTGATTTGCTTTCTGACTGTGCTTCATGCCGAGGGGGTAGACTGCTGCAGACACTCTGGCTGTCTAACAGTGAAAACTCCTCTCGCTGTTTCCCAGCAACACTCTCTGTGGTTTGTTTCTGTGGTTCATATCCACGGTAACAAGCACTGAGCGTTAAATTTGGCAGAGTTTGCATGAATAAATGGTCCATGATTTGATTGCTGACCAAATAACAAAAAATCAAATTGAGGTTTGAGAGGGGCTTTTTTTGTTCCAGTGATGGAGTTTCTTGATGTAGAAGCAAATTGCATTCACCTTCAGATCAAAAGGGCTGCAGCATCATGTGAAAATGGGAAACAATGTTCTGCTGTAGGTGGTGGGGAAACAGAGGCCATGCACTTACAAAGCAGTGATGGGAATTTGCTAAAGAATGCGAGAAAAGTAATTAAATGCTTTTTGGGAGTCTGTGGAGCCTCAAGTGGCCATTTCATGAGCTGCCAGAGCAACTGTAGGTACGTGCACTGCACTGCACCAGGGCTGGCCCAAGGTGTTATGGGGCCCTGAGCAGAATTCACATTATGGCCCCAACCTCTACCTATATACATCACCAATCACCCAACTCAGCATCTCCACCATTACCTCTTTATTGCTTAATAAAGAGGTAATGGTGGACAGTATGTCTTAGACAACCTTACCATGTATTTTACAGTGCTGGAAACTGATAAAATACCAGCAGAGCACGACTTAAAACAACAAGTTAACTATTTTAATTATTTTGAAATGTGCAAACCTAAATACTATTACCCATTAAATAACAAAATTACAAACTATTCATTATAGCAACAGTTCTTAACTTGAAAAGAAAGATTTAAAAAAAATACTACCAATGTCATGTCATATGAAATGCTAATGTATCTGTCAATAATAAAAATATGCTCACATGCTTGTCCCCATTCATCTGTAATCTGATCAGCTGGAGAGGCACTTTGGGACAGAAAAATTGTTCCCAAATATTTGAGAAATACTCCAGGAAAACAGCTGATAGAATGAGATGAATCTATTTAACAACTTGTAGCAAACAGGAAATAATAAGAAAAACAACACACAAAGCAGATAAAACAAGCAGCTAACCGAGGTGTAACATGAAGGGGTGCATAAAGTAAAGCTCTTAAAGGAGAATACTATACAGAAATTCTGTCTGGTAATGCTAATGACATAATGAATGGGATATAACTCAACCTGGCGTAGAATAAGTCGAATGCCACACATCTGATAATACCTGTGGTTTCCATATGACATAACCTAACCTCACCGAACAGCTGAAGGCTCATCTGATGCTTCTGTTTAAATAATGTCATTGTCATTTTCTTCTTTCTCTGTTTCCTTTCTCTCACTTTTCTCCCCAGAGGGATAAATACTCAGAAATGTTAAAGCCAGCAGTGTTAAACTGTCTGATTGTTAACATATTTATTAAAGAAATGTTGCTCTCTCATGTATGACTACCTCTGTGACAGCCTAGCATAGAGGTGGCCAACCCGCGGCTCCTGAGCCGCATGCGGCTCTTTGCCTACTTTCATGCGGCTCTTACGTACATATCAAAGTTTGTGTTTGCGTTTTGGAGGGTTTTTTGTTGTTGATGTTGTTTTAAAATGTGCGTGTTCACTTTGCTTGAATTCAATATGGCATTTTCATCAAATGCGCATGTGGGTGAGATGAAAATACCGCAAAGTTTCCCAGTAGGGGCAAGTTCACCCTTAAAATGGCAGGGAAAAAATGCACAGCAAAACGAAACCATGAAGATGAATACAGGACGTTTTAAACAGAGTGGGAGAGTTTATATATTTTTGTTAAACGCAATGGCAAGCCATGTCTCATATGTCAGATGTAATTAGCGCATTTCAAAGCTTCAAAGCTCACTCCATGCTAACATTAACCAGGGATTACCAAAAGGGACTGAACTTTGCAAGCACGAGTTGGCCATTTTGAAAAGTCAGGCAGAAAAGCAGATACAGTTTTTCCCAAAGTTTACGAAGCGCTTAGAGACCATAACGCTCCTATCAGCTGGCTTGGAACATTGCAAGGGCTAAAAACCCATACAATGAAGCGGAGTTTGTTAAAAAAATGCCTCAGTGATGTTGTTGAAATCTTGTCTCCTGAAAACGACAAACTAAAACACATGGTATCAGACGTCCAACTGTCCGGCACACTGTTGGTCACAGAATATCGGACATTAACAAGGTTATTGAAACACAGTTGCACTCTGACCTTCAAGCACGAGTATTTTAGTGTCGCATTGGATGAGAGTTGTGATATACAAGACAAGCCTCAATTGGCAATCGTCTGTGTCAAGCAATTGCGTGATCAAAGAACTCCTGGATATTGTGCCATTAAAAGACAGAACCCGTGGCATAGACGTAAAAGAAACCATGATGGCTGCATTTGAAAAAGCAAATCTGACCATAACGAAACTAACTGCAATAGCCACGGATGGAGCACCAGCCATGATGGGATCTGTGAACGTGCTTGTGGGGCTGTGCAAAGCTGACCAAACATTTCCCGAGTTTTGGAATTTCCACTGCATCATCCACATGGAGCAACTCGTGTCTAAATCAATGAATTTACATAACGTCTTAAATCCTGTGATGGAAGTCGTCAACTATATCCACACACAATTCAAGAATCTCATCGCTGAGCTGGACCAAGGGCTTCCAGGTGACCTGCCGCTGCACTGCACTGTGAGATGGCTGTCAAAAGGCCAGGTACTCTCACGCTTCTTTGAGCTTTTGGATGCCGTGAAACTGTTTATAGAAGAGAAGGACAAGGACTATCCCAAGCTCTCGGACCTCAAATGGATTATGGATCTGTGTCACTTGGAAAGACTGAAACTGACCCTGCAGGGTAAGTTAAAAATGCTGCCTGACCTGGTGCAAAGTGTGTTTGCGTTTGTCAACAAACTACAGCTGTCCAAGGCGCATATTCAAAAAGGAGATTTAACGCATTTTCCCACTCTGCTTAAAGCCAGCGGGCAAGTTGCCAGCGCCGCCCTGAGTAAGCAAAGAGCCAGATATGCAATGCTGGTTGAAAACTTGCACGAAAGCTTTGTGACCTGGTTCCGTGATCTACAATAGAAAAGGCCACAGATTACGTTCCTCGTCGACCCATTTAATGCACAGACGGACTGTTTGAAAGTCCCGCTAGTCACAGATGAACCTGCGGCTGAGTTGGAGATGATTGATCTTTATGAGGAGGACCAATTGAAACCTGTTTTAAGGGAATGGACCATTGAGTTCTGGAAAAGTGTGCCAATGGAAAAATACCCCAATGTTAAATGGGCTGCTCTTAAGATACTGTCACGAGTCTGTGTTTTCTACCCTAAAATATGTGAAATCAAAGCATCGATCTGTTCTGACTGACACTCATGTGAAAGAATTGCTTTGAGTGACAACAACGGAATACAAGCCAAATTTGAAGAGGAGTGTTCAAGGCAAGGAATGCCAGAAGTCCCACTAAAGAACATGCATAGTAAAAGAAAAATGCTATTGTAGATTATTATATTTTTGTTTGTGGACTTGGTTGAACTGAGAGTTTGTGTGTGTGAGACAGTGCACACAATGTTCATTGTTGAAAATGTCATGCTCCGCAGCCCGGTGTCCGAGGAGCTGATGGGATGCCCACGCCCACGGGTGTGGCTGTTAACTCCACACCTGCATCCCATCTCAGGCGATTATCAGGTGGACTATTTGATCCAGCCCAGCCAGCTGCTCCACGCCAGTCCGTTAGTCGTCTCACAGCGGTAACGTACACCCACGGGAAGGCGGTTGTGAAAACCCTCATTTACCTGAACAAACGCTAATCTTTTCCTTTGCGCTCAGGTAACAGCTCGACGTGTTTTTGAGCCACCTGCCCGTCTGGAGTTTGGATCGCCTCCGGTACCAATCACCTCTACTTTCCTGGAGCTCCCCCGCGGACCCTCACCCCTCCCTCCGGCTCCCATGGCCCCGCTTTGACTGTAAGACTCATACTCTCCCCCCACGTATGCTGCTATTTCCCCGCTCCCCAGTGACTCTCTCCCTCTTTCTGTTGCAGCCTCCCACAGTCCCGATTACTGCGTTCCTGCGTAACTCATCCCCCGGTCCCTTGGTTTTTCTAGTTTCTCGCGTGTTTTCCTTTGACCCTTCCGGGACACCTTTAGTTAAAATAAAGTTTATTTTTCGTACTCGTGTTGTCTCTGCTTCTGGGTCCAGCTTGCGTACTGAACTTCGGTTCATGACAGAAAATGACTGGCCTGTGGTTTTAGTACTGTAGGAGTCCATTTCTGTCATTATCATGTTGGTGTGTGACATTTACAATAAATCTGGCTGAGCAGAGGTGTGTGTATTTTTTGTGCGTGTGTGTGAGAGAGAGGGAGAGAGAGAGAGGAAGGGGTGGGTGATGTCCATGTGTGCTCATGTGTATGATGTGGCTATTTGCGGTAACACAATAAAAAAGTGGCTCTTGGTCTCTGACTGGTTGGCCAACCCTGGTTTATTTAGTTTTAAATGAAGAGGTTTTTAATTGTCATTTGCTGTGCATCTCTCTTTCTGTCATGTTTGTGTAGGCCAGTTTGTGACACATAGAATATGTATTGTGAAACTGTCAATTGTGGAAGACTTAAAAGGCCTCACGATCAAGCGCTACTATCTTGAAGCAAGCAGGGAGGGACTACCAGTTTCCACCGGCAGCAGATTTTTGTCTGGTCTTTCCATGTGTCTGCTGGGCTTTGTTTATTAAATCTAGAAGTATATTGCTCTGGATGTGTGGATAAACAGGTTGTAAATGTTCCAAAAAATCAGTCGTACAAATGCCGAAATCATTATATTTTCCAAAAATGCACAACATGCCATGTACAGTTTGAGACAACAGCACCTTACTGACAATGAAAGTATGTGCTTTCTAGTGTACTACATGACAGTGTATCTGAACTGAGACACATTGAAGTATTAAGGGCTGCACTTGGAGTCTGTCGGTCTAAAAAAGATATAGTTTCTTTATAAAAATCTGCCTGTATGGATCATATTAATACAACTATACTTTCTCATATTCACTTGATGATTTATAGTTGCTGTTTCACTGTTCACAGCTGAATCAAGCTCTGCCTTATGTAATGGAAGAATAAGAGAGTTCAATAGAGGGGGAGAAAAAAATTCTGACCTGAAATGTTCCTCCAATGGCAGCACAACCCTTGCTCAGCAGGATGGCTGTACCCGTAGATGGATCAATCAGCGAATGGCTGTAAAGCCGTTTTACCAGGTGATCAGATGACAGGGGTGTCATCTTTGTTCACTTTAATTGCACCCCACGGGACAGCACTTTCTCGCTCAGCTGTCTCCTGGAGACTAGAAGCTCTGCCTCTGTGCTCACCCGAAAGAATGTGAAGAAGAATGTCTTATTCCACTTTCATTCTGAGGAAAGCTTTTTAGCTCCTCTGTAACTGTGGATGATATTTGACAGACTATATATAACTTGAATAATAATAACTTTATTTATACATGGCACCTTTCAAAACAAAGTTACAAAGTGCTTCACAGTACAAGATGGGAAATGGAATGAAATAACATAAAGAATACTGGCAACAAATGGAGATAAGAGCAAGGAATAAAGAAAATTAGAAATGGAAAAACAGGTAAATTAAAAGCAAATATTAAAAAATGAATTAAAAAGGATAATTAGGGGAAGGTGATAAAACAATTATTATGGAGAACATAAATGTAAATCAAAGTGGAGGCACAGAAAAAAGCTGCGTATATGTCTTTAAGATGGATTTAAAAGATGACAGTGAGCCTTCTTAGGAAGCTTGATTCAGAGAGTGGGTCCACTGACTGAAAAAGCTGGATCAGCCTTGGTTCTCAGCTGAAATTGTGGGATAACCTTGGCTGAGGACCTCAGGTTAGGACCTGGAACGTACAGTCCCACAATTTGACAGCCATCTTAAATCTTAGCTGTTTTAAAGCATTGTCTAAATTTTATTTAATTTCAGTTGCTACTGGCTCATAAAATAGAATCACCAGCCAAGTCTGATTAAAAACATGGGTTTGCTAATGTTGGCCCCAAATAAGGTTTTAAAATGCATTCCACCCGGAAGTTTACCTTTTCTTACAACGTGCTACGTTGTGCATTGTTGTTGTTGTCATGGCGACGCTTCCGTCGAACAAACGCTGTTGCTAAGCGATGCTCGTAAACTTTAACTTAGAAAGACGATCCCGAAGCTACCCGCAGCTCCATTCACTTGCGTTCAGTCCAGTTCCATAGTTTTGTTCCCGTTATGACCGAGCAGACAGCCGCTGTGGGACATAAAGTTGGAAAACCGATGTTGCATAACTGGGTCGAAGAGGTGAGTGCTGTGAACCATTTCCGAGGTTTAGCTAATGTTAAAAGTTCACGCGAGACTTCTTAACAACGTTTGCTAATTTAATCTAATAATTAATATACCTGGAGCTAACACCTGGTGTCTAGGTAACCATATTTGAAAGACAGAGTCCCTGACACAGCAAGTATATGTTATAACACGGATGTCACTCAGGGCCACAGAATTAGGTACACCTTGCTAGCACTGCTAGCACTAAGTTGGATCCAATTCTACCTTCAGAATTGCCTTAATTCTTCGTATGGTCTGCTCCTGCTGTAGCCCATCTGCTTCAAGGTTTGTTATTTTGTGTAGTATTTAGAGATGTCCTTCTGCATACCTTGCTTATGACAAGTGGTTGTTTGAGTTTCTGTTGCCTTCAGCTCAAACCAGTCGGGCCATTCTCTGACCTCTGGCATCAACAAGTCATTTTACCCGTGAGAACTGCTGCTCACTGGATATTTTTTTCTTTTTTGGACCATTCTCTGTAAACCCTAGAGACGGTTCTGTGGGAAAATTCGTGTAGATGGGCAGTTCCTGAAATACCCAGATCATCCACGCCATGTTCTTAAATGACCTTTCTCCCCCATTCTGAGGCTTGATTTGAACTTGAGCAGATCATCTTGACCATATCTGCATGTCTAAATGCAGTGAGTTACTACAATGTAATTGGCTAATTCAATAGTTGCATTAAAAAGCAGTTTAAAAAGAACAGGTGTACCTAATGGACTGGCCAGTAATTGTGTATCAATATAGTTGTAATTCCTCACCAGATAATTTAATACATTTGTAAAACCATTTGAAATAAAGCTGAAAGTCTGCACTGCAGTCAGGTCTTGATTGTCTGATTTATAATCAGCTGTGATGGTGTACAGTTGGAAAAAGTACAAAAACATTTTTTTACTTATCCAAAATTGTAGATTTTTATGGTTTTCCACCCGACTAAAAAATCCTGTGATTTTTGGTTTTTTTTGTTTTTTTTTTATTCAGAGAGCCATTGCAGATCTCCATACAGAGGACCCAAAGACACACAAGCACATACATGGCCACAAGGGGATTCTCACAATAGACCTGGAGTCCAAGATGGAGTCTGTGACTACGCTGAAAGCAGCTTATGTTGCTCCAAAGACTCCAGTGGGGAGGTTACAGGGTATGTGTCTTTATCTTTCACCAGCCAGAATGAAAAAAAATGTTGAAACCCATACCATTAAGAGCCATGTAAAGAACAGAGAAGCATTTACAAAGAGCTGAAAGGTTTTATTATTTGATGTGACCTCTTCTCATTTCAATTTTAAAAAGTTTTTTATTCTGGGGGATGGCTTTCTATGCATGCCCTGTTCATCCTGTCTTTTATATTTTCCTCGGTTCAGGCATCAGAGGCGAGCTGCTTAAAAAACACACTGCCCAGATGATAAGGTAAATGAACTATGAACAAGTCTTTTGATGTTAAACGAATTATTTCTGGAAGTGGTTTGTTTATGGAAACGAGGAGCACTGCCTGACCATGTCTTGAGGGGAAGGTGATGTAATATTTACACGTCGGGGTTTGTTTTACTGTTCAGTCACAGCTGTGATAGCTTTTAAATCAGACTTTATGGTGTTATTTTACACAGGGGCCAGTCACCCTTATGGGGTTTATAAAGTCCATCCCTGCAGAGGTGGTTGTTAACATCCCACACAAGTTAACAACTCATAAAAGCCTGTAAAGCGTAATGTCTTCAATGAAAACTTTTTGACTAGTAGTAGACAGTGTGTCATCATTTGATTTTAAACCATACACTAAATTTCCTGAGTTTTATAAGCAAACACCAATGGTGTGTCCAATAGCTTTGTATGATTTGGCTGATTGGCTGTTATGTAAAGCACAACACTGTGTATAAATAATCCTAGCCAGATGGGAGATTGGCGGAGTATCAAGCTTTGAGTTTAATTTCAGTCCAGTATGACATATTTTATATACTATATGTAATACCACAGAGACACTGAGTGTCGTGAAACGATGCAAATAAATGATGCTTACACCAGGAGCCTTAAACGCCCTGCACACCATCAGCTCACCCACACATGTTTGCATTTATTAGAGCTCTTCGCTGGACTGTGTGGGCATGAGCAGACTGCGCCTGGCTAATAGTGCTTCTTGCACCTGCTAGGGCTAGACGACTTTACTATTTCCAGTGAATGCAACGCTTCAGCTTGCGTGCTACGTTATGGTCAGACATCATTCCAGGATGGCTAATCTTAATAGCAAATGAGGCAGATGGATAATTGCATATAATATATTTTTTTAAATCACTCCTTTCAGAAGCAGTTGATTTAATTTTCTTTTTATGATACTAACTTTAGCATTATGAATGAATTCTGAATATTTTCTGAGTTGCAGGCCCTACACACAGGAGTTAAAGGCAAATTTTCTTCTTAAGTACATGAAGCAGCCATGTGAAAATTTCATGAATGGAAAAACAAATTTAAGAAAATTGAGAAAACTTGAAAAGGTGTAAACTGGGTAACTGGATGATTAAAACAAGTTCTGCTTCTTACATACATTTCGTTTCCAAAATACCTTTCTAACGTGCAGCTTATGGCTGTGAAATAGTGTTCTTTGCATGTTCTAAATGATAACTTGGACATGTTACTCAGACTTCTCTCTTTGTTCAGACTGCAAGCTTTGTGTATAAAACATAAAAATATATTGCAGGTCTGCTGGATATCTCTGTACTTGAAATGCAATGATTTTCAGAACTTCTGGGAAACAAGAGAGAGCATAAATCTTCAACCCACCTCAAAATTTTTGTGTGGCTTCTTTCAATATATTCACGTCACTATAGGAAAAAATCATCTGTGTCTGAGGAGCTCAGATGGGAAGCACTGATTGATTTTTGATTTCAGGAAAGACCTAGAATTCATCCAACCATCCATTTTCTGCTGTTTATCTGGGTCTCAGTTGTGTGGGCAGCAGAGATGTCCAGACCTCCCTCTAGCACCTCCACCTTTAGCTAATCTGGGGGAAGCCAAGGCATTTCCAAGCCAGCCAAGAGACATAGTCTCTCCTCAGCATGTCCTGGTTCTGCCCAGGGGCTTCACAAACCTCTCTGAGGAGGCGCACGGGAGGCATAAATGCCCAAACCACTTCAGCTGGCTCCTTTCAATGTGCAGCAACTTTCAGTATATTTTATAGTAAATAGGTTGTTTACAAAATCATTTAATTACATCATGCTACACTTAAAAAAACAAAACATCAACAAAAACTGTATGTGCTGGATCACAGGCAAGTGCTGCTGCTTGGTGCTTAGATTCTGTCTTCTTGTTTTCACAGTGAGAAGATTCATGCTGATCTGAACCCACTGACTCCCAAAACGGAGTACTGCTCCACAACCCAGAAGGATTTCTGTGTGGAGGGATTTGTGCCTCATAAACCTGAAACAACACGTGTATGTAGAGTTACAAACTTTGTGTGTGTTTGTGTCTGTGCTTAATCTCCCCAAACAGCAACAATCTGATTTCAAAACTACAAAATAAATTTCCATACTTTTATTTCCTCCTCTTTGACTTGTTTGTATTTTGGTTATGTGAAATACACAGTTGCTGTGAGAAGCAGAATACCTAAAATAATAAGTACATCATCAGCCTCTCCTATAAAAGCCTGAAAATCTTTCTGACATTTTACTGGTTTAATTTTTTACAGGTTCATGACTACAAAACTGACCAGGCCATCACATTCTGGAGTGAAAACTGCCAGCGGATACAGGTAAGTCAGACTGCTTTATCTCATAGTGGTTTCTTTTTCTCTCCTTTAAAATATCCATATTTAAGTTCTATTTAAGTGATTTATTTATTGGTTGAAAGTTATATGTGATCAACAGCACAGCAATTTTCCCTGTCTGATGATGAACACTTGTGTTTGCGGTCTGTCCTTAGTGTCTGAGCAGCTGTTTTCCTTTCTTAAAGAATACTGTTTAGCCACTAATAGCACCATGAAATATGTCAGGGAACACACAACAGCAGCAGGAGAGTCACACTTATCCACCAAGGTCAAGAGGAGGATATTAATCACCTCTCTCTGCTGTGATTAGTCATAGTAGGGGTGGGCGATATAAACGATATACGATAGAAACGATATAAATTTGGCCAACGATAGAGATTTTGACTATACCGCTCTATCGCGATAGTGCATGTTGATGACGTCATCAAGCTGCGCCTGTTTTGGTGGAAAGCATTGCAGCAGCTACAACCATTATCATCTGCAAATTATGCCGGCAGTCATAGCAAAGAGATGAAGCACTGTTGAAATATGGGTAAAGGCAAAAACTGCACTTCCTCCACTTCCATAACATTGATTCATTAATGTTGAATTCTCTCTCTATTCCCATCTTGTTGCAGTATATTAATAACTAACCTCGTATTGTGGATGAATAATCTCAGTTGTTCTCCTGACTGAAGTTTGGCCCGTGTATGGCATCCTGCTATGTGATTGCATTTGTCCCTGACCACCAGAATCCCTCACGTTAAATTTTATCGAGTGGAAAAAAGTTGGCGTTCATCCTCCAGCTTCACTGTACTAATGTTATGCTAACATAGCTGTGTCGCTAGCAATCAGGTAGCACAACATTATATACCAGGTAGTCCAACTTCAGTAACCCTGCAAACGCCACTGCTGTTTAGTTTTCTGTCTTCATTTATGTTGGAAGTGGTAGCAAAGCTGTACGTTTGAATTAGTTTCAAAAATCTCTCAGTCAGAACATGGTATGAAATGTTTAGGTGGAAACTTGCGAGCTAACTTCCTGTTAACTTCTAACTCCGTTAAATTTAATAAATTCTGTTTTCATGGATGCCTGGATGTTAAACTTAATTGTTACACCTGGTAAAGCAGCATCACTGATGATTTAATTAAAGATGAAAGAATTTGGACCGTTTTTAACTCTCAGTGTTCGTTTGGGACCTGAACTGGATGGAGTTTTGGACCCAGATTACTCCGCGAAGCTCCTACTACGGCAGCCGTAATGCTCTGACAATCCATCAAGCAGTGTGGCTTAACAAAGTTGTACTAAAATATTTTTTAACAGATTTCTGCACGCCAAAATCAGTTCGAGGTCAGTAAGCACAACCAGAATTCATACATAAGGCACACTCTCGATTTTTGAGAAAATTAAAGGATTTTAAGTGTGCCTTATAGTGTGGAAAATACGTTATACGGAAGAAAAGAATATATCGCGATATGTATCGTTACCGCACGTGCTTCAAATTATACCGCGATATGGATTTTAGGCCATATCACCAAGTCATAGTGTATTTTTGTGTCACAGGGTGTGACTGCCGCCCGGAGCTCGAAGGGACCCTTCAGGAAGTCAGCTCTGTTCAGCACGCCCATCACCGAGCGGCTGGATGAAATTGATCTCCCACCTGACAATTGAGGCACTACACCAGCGTGCTGTTCTGCCACTTTTTTTAATGATTTTTTATTAAAATGGTAATCCATTTTAAAGGTTAAGTTTAGTTCTTAGCGATAGTGGCACCACAAAAGGATTTATCTATTCTTTAAGGCTATTCTTTTTTTTGTTATTATTGGCACTCATGTTGGTTAAGTGAACTGCCATCGCCAAAACAGCAGTTAGAGCTGCACAAGACTCACTGTGTGTACTGGACATCATAAATCCTATGCAACAGCTGGGAGACCAGCTTATATTCTGTGTACCCGACTGTCAGTGTATTGACAACAAAACTGACTTGGATGAGATGAATCAGCAGTCAGTGTTTGAAAAGATGCTACCTAGATGCTGAGTACCATGACTGCAGCTGTATTTACATCTGCACCATGAGCACGTCACAGGAATGGGAGGAAAGAAGGATGTTTTGAGTGTGTAAGTGGACCCGTGGGATGTATCTCCGTGCCATCAGTGGAAGAAACTCCAAGCTGCCGGGCATAACAGATTAACTCATTCTCAGTAATATGCATTAATCTGCCAATCAGATTTAATCATTTCAGATTGTCCCTGCCCACCTTTTCCCCAGGTAACAACAACAAATTGACTGGAGGGTTTTTGAGATGCTAAAGATGGCCCCTGGCTGCAAGGAGTGAATTACTTCTAATCAGCCAATCGTATTGCGTCACTTAGCAAATGAAACGGTTCATAACTGTCTGAGAAGCCAGTGTTTTCAAAGTGTGCACATATATCCAAAGGAAAATTTGTTGTGTACACCTAGCGCTGCGTTGGACCCTTTTTGACTCCAGAACTTCCTTAGAGTAATTCTTCTTCATGAAGATTTTGGTCCACGTTGATGTGATTTGTTGGCTCCCACATCTCAAAGGTGCTCTGATGGATTGAGATCTGGTGAGAAACCAGAACCTTCTCAAGCAAAGTCTAAGAATATCTGTAATAAGTAAACCTTTCACCCTGTCTCTCTCACACTGTTAGCTGTGGTCCCTCCATGCGGAGGATGAAGCAGGTTTCACTGATTGATGGGTGTGACAGCAACTTTAGTACTTTCTGCACCTGACTGTTGAGTTGCTGTGTGCACCTAGCCGAGAGTTTGTTTACATCCTCTGTTCATCTTTTTCTGTAATATGTCTATTCCTCCTTTTTGCAACCTGTAATTATTGCATTCAGTTAGTGCTGAGTGGCAAAAAGACACACCTTTCTCTGACACGGGGTAAATATGTCACCCTTAAAGAGGAACAACAGCTTCTTCACACACATGTGCTGCTACAGCATGCTAATTTAAAACAATACATCGCTGGGAGTCACACAATGTATGCTACAGATTCATGTACGTCTTCTGTCAATCAAAGGACAATGTCGGGCTCTGCTGATCCTTTCTGGGCTTTCAGCAGGGATTAGTGGGTGGTAGCTATGGCGACAAGTAATTTTTAGTGTATATCGCTGCAGCTTTTCTCTCCAGACATTTCAATATCTCACAGCATCATACAGGAAAACCAATTTGCCTCTGAAAGACGAGGGCTTGCAGCAGATTTGTACTCAACATTTGAAATGAAATGTGATACAGCAACTGTCATTTTGTTTCAGCTGTGCTATTTATACATGCCGAGCTACGCTGCACAATAGAAATCTACAGACAGTGAAGTCATTTTTAGGTCAGAAGGTAATGTTCTGTTCCCACAAGTGTGTAACTGCTATTTTAGCATAACTGAAGTGACTGTATCCTAATGCTGACCAGGTCCTAACCATAGACTATGTATACTATGACATCATTTTGAGTCAGTGGCCATATTTCGACAAGAAGGCAAAGCGCTTAGTTACCAACCGAATGGCAGCAAGCTTGGTTAGAATCCATAAACTATAAGGGTGCAACTCACAGACACATGTCTCCTAATTAGTGCAGTGATGTCTCATGATATTAATCAGCTAATTTATTTTTATAGAAGGCTTAAACTCAAACCAGTTAGCACGGGTCAGTCCTAGGAGACACAATAGCTTTAATTAGTCAAAGCGCCAAAGCCATGAAGCCTCAATAAAAATTGAAGGCTGAGTTCCCAAACAAAAATCTAACCTGGAACAATTGTTTTAAAGAAGTAAATTATATAAAGGGACCAAAAAGAGTTTTTCTACTGGCTGCTGGAGGCACAGTCTCCATAGGCTCCCACGGTAAACGTACAGTACTCACAAATAAAAATAGTGTATAATTAACAGGTTTATTATCATTAGCTAAAACTAAACTAAAATAACGATGTTACATCCACTTCAAAGAAAGTATCACTAATGCTAGGGAACAGCAGCTAACAACAGCTAACAGGGGTTAACAGCAGTTAACAGTAGCAAAATCAGCAGCACTACGGACAGTTCAGCTTTCATCGGTCAGATTAGCGTCTCTGAATTACTGACCCGTATCACAGTCCTCACAAAGTTTTATAGCCTCTTCCAGAGTAAGTAAAAGTGCATGCTTTTCACCCATGTTGACAGCTGAGGTAAACAGTAGACTGGCAGCATTCCACAGATGGGGAAAAAACTCAAGGGCCGATCCAGTCCAGACAAACACACCGGCCATAGCCAATACAGTCTAAATTTAATGTTTTTGATCTCTCTTGGCTGACTAAAACATTCAATTCAATTCAAATTTATTTATATAGCGCCAAATCACAACAAAAGTCACCTCAAGGCACTTTATATTGTACAGTAGATACAGAGAAAAAAACCCAACAATCATATGACCCCCTATGAGCAAGCACTTTGGC
>NW_005187417.1:3074417-3086255 GCF_000239375.1 Pundamilia nyererei
CAAATAAACCATTCCTCTGCAGATGATCTGTTAGCTGTTTGACAACTACTCTTTCAAGGATTTTTGATATGAAAGGAAGGTTGTTTGTCTTATAGCAGACGCCATAGCTAGGATTATACACTTGAATTGTGACGAATAAGAAAACAGAACTCGGTTGACTGCAGCTGGCAAACTACTGAAATCTAGTCGTGAAAACTTTTAGTAACTTTATAAATGACCAACATGTTTACAGCCTGGAACAAACAGAAAATTATATAAATAGTTTATGCTGGCGTCCACTCTGGCGTCCACTTGGCTTCATCTCCAGAATTTTCTAGTCACTGAACTGGATGCCTCAGCTGTGTTTGTGTTGTTGGTGCTGTGATATCTCTGAGGGGTGGATCAGCCAATAAGTCTGGGCTTCAGTTTGGGTCATAGACAGTATAAAACATGGATGTAGCTTCAAGGTCAGAAACTGAGACCAACGTGAAAGGCCATCAGATGGCAATAGTTGTGGTTGCACAAACACTTGAACCCATAAAGGTTACATGGAAAATGATTTTCTGATTGGCAATAACAGAGCAGCGAAAGGAGCTTTATTGTATGGGTGGGGATTTGACTCACTTTTGGATAAAGTCCCAAGTGGCCATCAGAGGAACTGCAGTTTTTTTGCTCTTTATTTTAATCTGCAGAATTTTGGCTTTTTGGCTTTTACTGTTTCTCTGAAACTATCTGCAAAATCCTCAAAAGCTATAAACTACTGAGATCAAAGAAATTCTGTGTTCAACACAAAAAAACACGTTGTCATTCTTACAGAGATTGCGGCCAGAAATAGCAAGAGTCCCTACGAAGCTAAAACGCTGATATTGCTCCTATTTATAGTTTTTTAGTTTTTAGTTTTTTCTCGTTTTTTAATATGCATATATCTTGCATCTGGAATTCACCAAAGCTGTTTTCCAGAGCTTAAAGAGACACAAAGTTATTCTGTGTAAACTCGGAGCAGTTCGTGTAACAAAAGGTCTGATCTATATGTGGCAAAAGCAGAACGTAACAGATGATTGGATGACAGCCAGGTCAGCTGAGGGAAGCTCGGCGTGGGGTTCATTGGAGACCCTCAATTCCCTCTATGTGGCTCTAACTGGTGTCAGGATGTGGCATGTCACTGCAAGAAAGTGGGCGGTAATTACAGCCGTGCATGAGGGGAATATGCTATCCTGCAGAGATGACAATTGCACGAGCGCTCGCGCGCGCACACACACCCGTGCACCTGCTCAAAAACTGATGAGCCTCTAATGAGCGGTGATGTCATTACAACCAAAACACAGCTGTCTGCTGCCGACTCGTGTTTCCTCCTCGCTGTCTGTCCACAGGCTGCAGATACACAATGCTCTGCTTTACTGAAGCACACTCAGTATGTAAGGAAATGTAAAGTGATAGACTGGATGTAAAAAATGGATGCACCCATTACACCCATTACTTAGTAAAACTCAGCAATACTGCTCATTCATAGGGTAACAACCTGTCAATCATAAGGTAGTCCCGTCCTAAAGCATGCACTAATTGGGACCACAGTTCACAAAATTAATATCAGATGTGTCTTCTGTCATCACCATCTCTTCCAGGCCATCTAGGGGAACAACAAAGCATTCCCAGGCTAGCCAAGAGATGTAACCCCACCTGTCCTGGGGGTATCCCAGGGTCACCTCCTCCTGGTGGCACATGCCCAGAACATCTCACCCAGGAAGAATCCTAATCAGATGCTTGAACCACCTCAGCTGGTTTATTTGAATGTGGAGGAGTAGTGGCTCTTCTGAGTCCGTTACAAAAGGACTGGACTCCTCACCCTACCTCTAAACGAGAGCTCATGACCATAGGTCAAGGTGGGACGTAGAATAGAGGAGGAAAAGAGAACCACAGAGAAGATTCGTGGATGTAGTGAAGGACCTGCGGACGGTTGGTGTGACTGAGTAGAATGCAACAGTAGAGACAGGGTGAGGTGGAGGCAGACGATCTGCTGTGCTGACCCCTCAAGGAAAAACATGAAGTACTGCTCACCTCGGCAGGGTGGATGTATAAACATTTTCTTTGCAAAAGGGTCTGGGTATCACTGAATAATGTTGGTTTCCTAGTACAAATAAACATATATGAATAAATGAAATATGAAAAAATGTTCTTGGTCTCAGAAACAAAACTGAAATGCTGGCCTGAGACATCTGCGCACGGTCAATTACTCCGTTAGTTCCTCTGAAACTGAAACAGGAAGTCAGCTGTTTGTTTGTTACTAAACCAAATCAATAAAGTCATGTGACCGATTTCTATTTTGTTTCCAAATGAAAAATTTGGAAACGAAAAAAGAAAACTCACTAGTTTGGTTGGTCTTGGGTAGACAGGAAGTAGAAGTTAAGAGAAATAAATATGAAAATAAAAGCAGATAACAGAATAACCTGCTTTGGTTCAACCTACCTCGTTAACCAATTAATCTTCCAAGGTTAACAGCAAAGGTTAGAGTGCCTCTCTAGTAAATTGGTTGCTGCACGTAATTTTTTTTTAAAGATGCAATGGATTAGAGGGACACTCGATATTTGAGGGGACCGTAGAAGGTCATTTATGAATTGCTTCTGAGTTGAAAGTGGGTGTTTGTCAGGAAGATTTGTAATGCTGGAAATAAAGGGCTCTTTTCTCACATTACACCCTTTGTGAAAGCAAATATCAATAACACCACAAAAGAAATCCAATAATGTAAAAATAGTCCCTGGTCCATACATTAAAAAGAAGTGTGTTTTACTGAGTTTATTGAACAAAATATTTTACAGTATCTTGGATATACATATATACATATTATCTTGCACTGTGTAACACGGCTGAACCTCCTGCAGTGACATCGATTGCAGCACCGTGCCTGCACACTTCAATGGAAATAGGAATACATCATTGACTTTCAAACACATTATACAAATTTTAATATAGAAAGCACAAAAAATAAGAATTTATCAGTGAAAAGTACCCACTCTCAGGACAGAAATTCTTCATACAAAAACAACTTTACAGTTTTAATCTCTCTTTTTTTGCAGTTTCAGTATGCAGGTAATAAATATACCTGGAATTCCCTCTTTGTTGTTGTTGTAGGGTGTCGTTCACCTTTCCTCTGCAGGGAAATCACCATTAAAGACTTATTCTAGAACAAATAAAAGAAGTGGCTCGGCCACTGGAGCTTCTGCTGGCGTCTCCACCACTGCTGCTCTCACATTATCAGCAGGCCTCTCAGATAACATACACATCAGTCTTCTCCCCAAGAAGCCAGTACGTTCTCATTTTGCCTTTGCCCTGGAAAAACACAGAAATCAATAAGTTCATCAATGGAGATGAAGAGTGGAGGCGTTGGTATCCTCTGCTGACCTTTGCTTAAAGGTGACACTATAAAGCTTTTAAGTCTCCCTTTGCTCACATATGACACTTTATATAATATATTCTGACTATAGATAAATGTGAAAGGATATTTACTCCTAAATGATTTACCTCTCAAAATTATTAAACCACTTTTGATTGCTGCTTTTACCTTCAAGTGTTCAAGTTAGACTTAATACGAGGTAACCAGTTCATCTACATTTGTCAGGATCCTGGGTCTCCTGACCCAGCGTTTTTAGTTCTTTGTGATTCTTGTATCTTGTACTCTTGTAATTTATTCTATGGTTTCTAGTTTTGATCCCTTGCCCTTCATATTTCTCTGTGTCCCCTCTGTTCTGTGTACGTCTGTGTCTTTGCATGTTTGAGTTTCTTGTTTTCTGTCACTCTGTATTGTGAATTATGTTCTCATGGTTGGTCTTTTGTTACTCCCTCGAGTCTAGTTTCTTGTGTTCCAAGCTTAGTATTTCCGTCTGTGTATTTCGGTTCTTAGAGTCCTCAGCTTTATGGTTTATGTCTGTGTTTCTTAGTTGCTGTCTCCACCGTGTCAAGTTCGCGTGTTTGTGTTATACTTCCTGTTTTACTTTGAAGGTCTGGGTCTTATGTGAATGTGTCAAGCTTTGCTTGTCTCGTCAGTTCTGATTTCTCCCAGCTGTGCCCTCCTTCTGTGTCTCATTCCCCTCGTTACTTCCCAGTGTATTTAAACCCTGTGTCAGTGTCTGAGTCAGTGTCGCGTCGTCCCTCATGCTGTGTGGATCTCCCTGTGAGTTTAGTTTGTCATTTTCCAGTTTAGTTTCGTAAGACTTTCCCCTGCCAGCAATAAAGCTGAGTTCGTTGTGTTTAAACCTCGTGCCTGAGTGGCTGCATTTTGGGTCCAACTCCTGCCTGCCGCACAGCGATTCCTGACAACATTTTATTAGGTACATGTAGCTAGTAATGGGTTGGAACAACTTTTGCCCTCAGAGCTGCTTTAATTCTTCATGTCATAGATTCAACAACGACCTGGAAACATTCCTCAGAGATTTTGATCCATTCTCCATCAACTGCTGCAACCATCAAGCAGTTGTTGCAGTTTTTGCCAGTTGTGCATCCAGGATGCAAAACCTGTTCTAACTTATCCCAAAGGCAGAAGAGATCTGTTGACTGTGGAGGCCATTTGAGTACAGTCAGCTCATTGTGATGTTCAAAAAAACAGTTTGAACATCACAATGATGATTTGAGCTTTGGCATGGCACGTTACCCTGACAGAAGCAGCCATCATAAGATGGGTACGCTCTGTTCATAAATATAAGGACATGGTCAGCAACATTACTCAGGCAGGCTGCGGTGTTTAAAAAAGGCTCAGTTGGTACTAAGGGGCCCAAGTGTGCCAAGAAAGTATCCCAAACACCATTACACTACCATCAGCAGCCGGAACTGTTGATAAAAGACAGGATGGATCCATGCTTTTATGTCATGTCTGCCAAATTCTGACCCAACCATCTAAATGTGGCAGCAAAATCGAGACTCATCAGACCAGGCAATATTTTCGAATCTACATTTTCTGTGAATGCCAGCCTCAGTTTCCTTAGCATATAGGAGTGGCATCTGGTGTGGTGCTGTGTTTCATTTATTTACCTAAGAACTTGTCTCATTTAAAGATATTGATCTCTCCTCCTTGGGATGTTAAAATCAATCCCAGCATCCTCATTAATAGTTACAGCCTTGAGTTTACAGGCTGACATATTAATCAGTTAATTAAACCAATAATCCACAGGCTGATGTATAATGAAAATCATTTGTTGTAAATAAAGAGCAATGCATGATACGTCACTGATAAACCAGTGATGTATCATGCATTGCTCTTTATTTATTTTTATTAACATTCACAATACATATGAACTCACTTTTAAGGCAAAGGTTTCATTTGGTTTCATTCAGATGACGGTTCCTACCTTCATTTCTACGTCTCCTCGTAATTGGAGATCAAAGTAACCAAACTCATCGAGCACTTCTTTGGTGGCCGAGGACACGTGGATCTTTAAGGCTAGAAGAGACATCAAACACAGCGTGAATGACAAATAACAGCTCACATATCTGCTTTCATCTCCAACCTCAAGATAACAGCTCACAGGAAAACTGTGGAGATGAGCCAATGCATCAAAATGCTAACGGTGATGAAAATCTGTATTGTTTTGTTCTAATAATGCACACAGTGCAGGGACGTGAGACGCAATTCTTGCCCATGAAGCTGCACTGTTAATCGCTGGCTAAGGGCCCTTAGCTGTAAGTGCCATCAATTATTTAGCAGAGGAGGCACAAAACAGGAAGGACCTCAGCAGTTAATCGATACATCTGAAGATTCACTCGCAAAATATCCAGTTATAGATTCATAACACGGTACTGCTGTCACTGCCAGTTAAGAAAAGAAATGTCAGCACGAACAGCATCAGATGCAGCAGGTCACCGCGGCTTATAATTAGCTCACAAATCAGATTTTTCCTCAGGAGTGCTTCCATCAAAACTCATTAAGAAATGAGTCAGAGACAGAGATGAACAGGTCCTGCGTGCGGTGATAAAGGGTCTATTATTTACTGCTGTTAATTCTGGAAGTCTGGTTCTTGTTTGTTCAATGGGACACGTCCAAAATGTCAACCTCAGTGTTGTTTCCTGATTTGCCAGCCTACAGCTACAGCTAAAGCATACATCTTTAATTAATAAAAAAAAATCAGTGCACAATTTAATTTTGGATTTTCTCTAAAGTAATTAAAGATGTTGTACAATCATTCTACCCTGGAAAAAGAACAGTTCAAAGAAATCATTACAAGCCCAAAATCATTATGAAATCCATGTGCATGATGGTTATAAGTAAATGTTTGATTATAACTGTGTCTCACATAGTGATATGACCCTTTACAGTTTACCCAAAAGGCATGTTTTCAAGTTTGGGGTGGGTCCTGTATCTCAGAAAATAAAATTTAGCTTATTCTAATGGGGTGAGGTGGGAAGCGCTGACTACTTTTTCATTACTTATAATTTAAACATCAACGGGCCCAGGATAGATCTTTGTGGGATCCCTGTGGATTTTGCAATTTGACAAATTGAGATTTGTTTAGAAATATACGGTTATATCAGTTTAAGCATTAAAAAACATAAGCTAGATGTGGAAAAAAATAAAGTGAATATAAAGACGCCAAATTTCAACCCACTACAAGGAAGGTCTGTAACTTGGAAAACATTAAAGCTATTTTACTTTTAAAAAATCAGCCTATTCTGAAGTTGTATGCTTAACCTCATAAGACCCGAACTCTTTCATGGCATGCATTTTTTATTTTTCTTTGCTATTTGGGTTGATGGGGACCTAAAGAATGTAAAAACAAAGAATTACCAGATTTTTTTTTTTAACCTAATTTTTGTTTGTGAGAAAAATGAGATCCACATATGAGGACATTCGTTTTACATTTTGATAGAACAGTGGCAGTATAACGTCCTCGTAAATGGATATCAGGCCCTTGTAGAGAAAACTTAAGTATTTTGGTCTAGAAGTCCCAAAATGTGATGTCCACATATGTGGACGCCAGGTCCTAGGAGGTTAAAAAAGTTCTCATTTCAGTTTCCCATTAAAAAAGCTTTTCAAATATTCAACTAAACCAAATACAGTACCAAGTTTGGGATTTTCTATATCTACAGATGGGTGGCAAATTAAAGGGAAAGCCAACAGTAAGATTCAAAGACAAAAACAACTGGATCACAATAATTCATCCTTAAGAGACTAATGTCGCATTCAGACCAAACACAAAGCAAAGTTTTCATGCAGCTCAGTTCATTTAAAGAATTTATGCTATTTTCCCCTGTCTGATGTCAACAGAAGCAAACCTGTGTTTGTGTAAATATTTCAATTTTAAATTTGCCTCATGCTACAGTGCGGATTCGCCCGACACAACTTTATCTGCCTTGTTAAGACTGGTGTGATTTCCAAAAGCCAAGAAGCACATCAAGCTAGATGTTGGCCAGTTTGTTTGTGCATTTATTTTGTGTTTCTTAGTCTGTTCTTTTTCTTTTATCTAACAGTAGCTTATTTTTTCCCTGCTATCATAATGTAGCATGTTTGCACTGGTCGTCTTGGTTTTCAGTTACTTCTAGTCTTCTTTTTGCTCATCTTTTGTCTTTCTCCTGTCTCTGTGGCCATGTTTGGTAATAGTAACAGACAAAACTTTTGTCTTTTTGTTATTTCCTATTTTAATTGGAAGAAAAGCTTTCTTTTATTTCCTGTTGCTGTTTCCCTCCTCTGTGAATGTCCGCCCCACCTTCATTGTTTTTACCTGTGGCTAATCTTGTGTTTTATGTGTTTATGGCATCTTTTTTAAATTCAAGGGTACTTTTAATAATATGGCTTGATGCTTTATTCACAGACCAACAAACAGGTAAAGAAAGTTTGCTCATCTACGATGAGTTGTCATTATGGTTAATTTATTCCAGCTGTCTGCCACACCTCTACATTAAAGTTAAAAGGAAATGCATCTGTGTCTTCCTCCTCTCTTCTCTGTCCTCGTGATCCATTTAAGACATCCTTCATCCTGGAGTACTGAGATTAACTTACACAGTCACAGGGAGAAGGACGGAGGAGATAAGGAGGCACAGATTAGAGAAATGGGAAAGAAGCCTTTAGTCCTGTCTCCGGTTTTCTTTTTGTCAGAGAGTCGCCTTTTCTCCCTGTTAGCCTCCTGTTTCTAGTTTCTGTCTTCCATGCTTTCATGTTTCCCAGTTTTTGTTTTCTCCTTTTGTTGCTTACCGTTGGACTTTGTGTTATCGGCTTTGTTTCTGTTTGAGTTTTTCTTTATGGACCTTATCACCAGCAGTGCACAAAGTGTTTAAAAGAAGTGAAAAGTTAATTAAATACAGAGCAGCTGCAATACAAGAATAAGAATAAGCTACGAGTCCTTTTTAACTTCAACACTGCAAAGATTTGTACGAAGCGTGTTACTCCTTCTGTTGAAAACCCAGATTTACGTAGTGACGCCAGCTTTACATCCAACAGACAGCAGAGAGGAAAAACCCAGTGACACTCACCCTCTCCATTCGACTCCATCCGGGATGCCGTGTTGACAGTATCTCCAAACAAACAGTATCTGGGCATTTTCAGCCCCACCACGCCGGCACACACTGGGCCTGTAAAACAAACACTAAATATAGTCAGATTTTACCAAGGAAAAACAATCATCATACCTGAGGAGCTGGGAAGCTCTGTCATTACCACACCTCAGGGGAAATGTTAAATATGAAGACAGAGGTGTGAGTGAAAGGAAACTGCTCTAAATTACAGTGACGACACTGAGTGCCAGCCTATGCATGTTGGATCGTTTCAGCTGCTGAACTAGAACATAAACAGTGCCTCTATGAGCTGACACAGTCTAAATACTTTGCAAGAAGCTTCTTATAAGTTACGTCAAATTAAAAAAAAAAAAAAACAAGGGGGGCTCTTGTGCTCATTTCCAGCTCCTAATTTCTACTCTTGGACTGGAGGTTTTTTTTAGACATTTTAGACATTCATCTTCTGTCTGAAGTAAGACATTTTAGCTCCTCTCCTTTTAAGCCAACTTTCTTCATCAGCCACTTCGGAGCACAGAGTTCATGAGATGACCATATTAGCAGTGTCCTTTTTCATTGACATCATACGGAGCTAAGAGTAGAAAAAAAACTCTAAACAAAGCATTTAAAGATGTTCAGCTCACAGAATCTATTTGTACATATTTCATTGTCATGTTTAAGATGAGCCTCCACCACTCTGACAATGCATATATGACAGAAAATGAGTAAAAGAATAACATCCCCCCCTTTAAACTCCATCTGTTTGGGTATTCGAAGAATGGAATTTACAAAGGCTCTGGATACTGTTAGCTAATCTCATGCCCTGGATAACACATGTTTCTTTTATAGTCCAAAAACTATTAATTTATTTTTTATGTTTTTGCCAGGATACACATGAAGAATCACTCAACAGTTATTAAAAAGCATTTAAGTGGGGGCGTTCAGAAATCAGAACCCGGAGACTTAAAGAGACACATGAGGCTGACTAATTTTACTGCATGAAAAGCAGTTAGAATAATTCAGCCTTTCTACAAGCGCCTCGCTCATCTAGTTTTAAAGGAGTGAGTGTGTGGAGACAGAGAAATGTGCATTGCTTAGTTCCCAATAATGTCTGAACAAGCTGTCACAATTGCAGGATTCAGGTAGCCTGATTCAGCTTTTTGAATCTTTGATTTGTTCAAAAAGGTCACGGTCGTTCTTTTTACCAGGGAGCTTCCCATCTGGGGCCAATTAACTTTCGATAGACTCAAAGAGCATTTAATAATGAGATTGTGATCTTCTGCCACGGTGGGGAAAGTAGCCACATCAATGGAATAACAGCAACAGAAAAAAGTCTCAAAAAAGCGGGTGAGCATGGAAGAGACCAATGCAACTGTACCTACCGCTTTTTGTTATTCAGTTGTCCCATATGTGATCTGATCAGGTATTGTCGACTTATTTAACCTTTCAAGGCAATTTTTTTAGGGTTTCCGATAATCACTCTGATCATCGATGACCCCCAAAGTGATCGTTAACTATTTGCTGGTCTTCCTATCCATGGATTTAATCTTATTATAATTGTACTATTATTTATTATTAGCGTAGCATTAAATTTAATCTGCCAGTCTGTAGTTTCATGTTGGTGTCTACTGACTGTGATTGCCCGTTCAGTACCATTTTTTCCTCCTACGTCTTTCTTCTGCTACCAGTCGAATTGACTGGGAGAGAATGGATCATCTCGACCACCAGCTGGTGTTTTGTAATGGTGACGAGCAGTGCAGACACACCAGCACAAGTACAAAATGCTGGCACTGGTGGTGGTCACTTGCATGGCCTATATCACCGAAGTCATTTTATATCATAGGCCACATACAACCCACTTTGATCTTAAGTGGGCTGGACTAAAGAGACTCCCCTTTCTGTCAGCCTAAGGAAGTTTAACTACGTATTAGCTACCATAAAAAAAACAAAAGTTTCTATATTAGATAGTGGAAAAACAGGAACTTTTCTGTCATCAATTTTGTTATTTATTACATAATTACCTTCCTGTAGTATAAATAGCAATGTCTAACCAACTCTTTATCAGTAGGAAGAATTTATGAAAATACAGTTAAAAGTCCAAAGTTATTGCCTTCTTTCAAATTTTTCCACTGTCATCCAGAATGGAGTGCTTGCAGGGCCAGTACTGACCCCCAGGCCTTTTGTTTGGCACACCTAATAATGTTTCAGGGTTAGGTAAATTACAGAATTTTCCCTGGGAGGGCTTTGGGGTATACCCTTAAATCACATGTGTCAAACATAAGGCCCGGGGCCAGAATCAGGCCGGCAAAAACTCCAATCTGGCCCACTGGAGATCTTTGGAAAATGTGAAGGAGAACATGCATTTTGGACTTTTAACTATATTTTCATAAATTTTACAGCTTGTCCTATTGATGCAGGCCTCAACCATAGGTGTCCATACTACACCAAAGTAATGTCAAAGTAATTACCAAAGTAATAGACAAACAAATAAACAGTTTTCATTTAAACTAAATAAATACAAATAATAAGAGAGGAAAACAATGTTCCAACATGAGAAGTTCTGTTTTGTATTCATTGTAAACACTCTGTGTTTTCCCTCTTCTTTTTTTCTCTGTAAACTATATCCACAAATACTCAATAAAAATATTTTGAATAAATACATAAAATATAATTTTTTGTTAATTAAAAAAACTTTCTGCTTTATAATTAAAGGACAGTATGGGCAATGAGAACCTTTAATTTAACACATTTATTTCTTTCAGTTTAAGCCCAAAGAGTCGTGCTGCAACATTTCTTCCATTAAGCAGAGCAGCGTTTCCTTATCATATAGTAAAACTGAGACGTGCTGTTGATATTACACTTCTTTATATTGAGATATCGCAGGGATTAAATGTGCAGCTACTGGATTTGCACGGATGGCCCTGATGTAAAATGAATTTGACTTCCCACTCTTAAATTGCAGGAAAAACATATAAGAAACAGTAATGCTGGCACAAATAACAAATAATAATAATTGATACCTCTGTGACCTCCCTGCAGCTGAGAGTATTGGATATTAGAATAGAATAGAATAATCCTTTAATTGTCCCACAAGGGGAAATTTGGTTGTAACAGCAGCCAGAAAGACACATATACACATATTGACTGGATACTGACTATACAGAAGCTCTCCCAACTTTAATATCGAGGATAAGGCTTCCTGTTCCATCTAGCTAACGGTCCCTGTTTAGAAAAGCACATCTAATTAAAGCAAAACTATTGCGATGACTGTTGATGGCATTTCATTACAGATGTAGTCACTCATTTGCTCTTCATATGTTTATGTTTACCTGCATGTTACTAAATCCTGCTGCAAATGCAAACCTTGAAGCTTCTGATACTAAAACTGGA
>NW_005187417.1:3094240-3109458 GCF_000239375.1 Pundamilia nyererei
AATGATTTCTGTGGCCCGACACATATACCTGTAATCCACACACCTTTCAGCTGCATACAGTATATTTATACCATATATAGCTTCATTATAGAGAAAATCTTGTGGTAGGCAAGACAGCTGACTCCTTCATTTTACTGCAGAATCCGCACTGGCTGACTCTGGGTGCAGGTGACATCCATCACATGTCCAAAAAAAGCACTTTGGGTGAATGATGATCCTCAGGAATAATCTACAGCATTCTGAAAATGGCTGTTTGGGTGCACACAGAGCCGCTATAATTACAGGTCAAGATGAGGTGAAGAGTTTGATTGACAGGGGGATTTTGGCATTGTGTGTGTGTGACCTGACAGGATTGGCTCCAGAGCTTAACCAGGGCTGGGGAAAGAAAAAAGTTCCTTTACCTCCGAAGTACATTTTTTCATTAGAAGTAATATAGATGTAATATCTGAAACTACTTCTTCTTTAACCCTTGTTGTCTTCTAAGCAATGCATTTTTTCTTTATATAGAAATTAGGTGTTTGTAAGCAGTTATACGTATTTATTGTGTAACAGGGAACAGTTTTTCCTTTGGGTATCAAGCAAAGGGGAAAGGAATGTGTATCTGGAGTTCCTCTAGTGGCCACTTGGGGCTGGCTCCCCCCAAAAATTGAATTCCCATAGAGTTTACTATTGCTTAGCAATCTACTATTGACCAAAGCAATCACAGGAATGTTTTTCCATTCAGGACTGTATAAATATACATCTTCCCCAACTGGTATACCACTTTCCAACTAGTTGGGGAATAATAATTTTTCCCTAGAGACTGGTGGTTGCCAGTAGGTTGCCAACCAGTCTCTAGGATGATGCGCTAACACAGCAGGGGTAAATCCATCATCTATGAGATCCTGTAAAGGGGATGCGGCCACAATTAAAACATCTGTGCTTTCTCTGCTTTCCATGTGAAAAGTCAAGATGTCTGCTTTGGAAAAAAGGTCTACAAGGCCTTTTTTATTCTTTCTTTTTTAGCTTTGTCAAATAACATAACCTTTTCTTCCGCACACTGGAAGAGAAACACATTTTTGTTTTTTCTCAGGGTGATTCCAGTTCACCTGACAGTGTGATATTATCCATTAGCAGACATATCGTCCAGATGAAGTCTAGAAACCACTTTGGTATTAAAGTGAGAGGGAGATATGTGGTGGCATAACGTGACTCAACTCTGAGTCAACGTACTCTACCATCTAACAACTGTACTATTTTCAGTCGCGGCCTATGTGTGGGAACACACACTATGAGACACACTGTAGATGGAGACCCGGTGAGCACTTTTCATGCATGAGTAGAGAAGAGAGAATTCACTGCAACTGCGATCACGACCACTGATTTCTTAAAAGCTTTAAGATTAGCTTGAAAGTCAGAAAAGTTAACACTTAAATGCTGTCAGAAGCAGACAAAACTGAGGTTTGCGATGAGGCAATGATCGGCGTGTACCTGTAGCGGCGTGCTCTCTGCAGACATGGATGTGAAGCCCACAATGTCGCTGAAGTAAATCGTGACGCTGTCGAATGCCTCTGCCTGCACGGTCTCCCCTCTTTTCAGCTGTTCTGCTACAGAGCTGCATAAACAATGACAGAGAGAAAGAGAAAGCAAGAATCAGAAAGGAGGAAGGAAACAAGATGTATATATTTTAATTATGTTAAGTTTTTGAATTAAAATATAATCAAAGATATGTTTCTTTGAATCACAATTACATCAACGCCCGGGAGGCTCAATTATAACCAGATGTCAGTTTATCTTTGCTAATTCTGCTAACACTAATTTCCTGTTAATCGAATGATACCAAAGCCAAAAAAAGAAGTTTACTCAATTCATACGTGTGGTGAGAAATGAAATGTGTCCTTCCTCTCAGGCCTTTCTCTGACAGTCTGGCTTTGATGGAGGGGGCCAAGAAAAAGCAGATAAGTGGGTGAGAAAGATGGGATTTGTTCCTGTGGTGTTATCCAAATGCCTAAACTCGCTATCACGTCTGATCTGCCGGCTCACTTTAATGAGCGGTTCGCCTGTCAGTTCTCTGTGTTCCCTTTCATCTACAGTGAGATGGCACCGCGGGGAAATGTGTATCCGTTAATAAAATGCAGCACTGGGAGGAATTCGGAGTCTTTAATTAATACAGGGATTTAACACAAATGACAAAGTGTCATTGAGACACCCAATTTGCTGTGTTCGAGTTCACTGGGAGTTTTAAGCTTTTGGCTGTGAGGCTAAAAAGTGAACGCTGTTATTTTTTTCTTCTTTCTTACTGTGGTAAAATTTGATAGAGGAGGTTTTCAGCTTTCCGTTTCTCCTCAAGGTAAGCCTGTGTTCGCTCCTCCACCAGGTTCTCCAGGTTGTTGGCGTACTGCTCCATCCTGGACAGCAGGTTGTTCAGAATACTGGTGCTGCCCTCTCTGTTGAGCACACAAACAAACACACATAACATGAACATAACATTTAATATAGGGCCATCCATTTATTTCCCTATGCTCGTCTGGTTCTGGGTAAGCAGTCCCTTGCCCCTGTCCCCATTTCCAGCTCTTCTAGTGGAACATGGAGGTATTCCCAGGATAACCCAGAGACAAAATCTCTTGAGGATGTCCTGGGTGAGCCGCAACATCTCCTTCCAGCTGGACATGTGAAAAAAACACCTCACCTATGAGGCGTCAGATGTCCAAACCACCTCATCTGATATCTTTCAATGACTATGTCTCCTAAGCCCAGTCCACTTACAAAGCGATTCCTTCATCATGCATCTTGTTTTGTAGCTAATGACTGGTTAGTAGTGGATATTTCAGCCAGAGGTTGTCTAGGGAAACCTCTAATGTATTTACCACCTCCTCATTTGTCAATTAAGAGTATCAATCACTCTCACTGGTAATTGCTTCAATCACTTCAGTCAATATGGATTTTGCATCACAAGCATTTTTTTCACCCATCATTGCTTTTTGTCACTGGCAATCTACGCCCTGTGGCTGCCACTTCGCTGCTGGTCCCTTCTTGTGTTGATGCCCTTCAGAGAAGGGAAGAAGCAACTGAAGAGGAAGACAGTTTCAGCTGTTGTTGTCCGCTTGCAACCCTGCCAATGAGTCACAACCTTCAGCCTGATTTAGACCTGCGGTGTCTCTTTGAAGAGCCTGTGACATAACCTACGCAAGTGGCTGACGTCGTTGGTGGCGTTTATGATTGTGCTGGTGCATTATGCATATTGCGTGTGCAATTACCTTCTTGGGTGTGTGGTTTAATGTAGCTACAACCTAGATCTTCTGCTGAAGAATTAATCCACATTTAATGCGGTGGAGGGGTTTGCATGCTCTGATCTCAGGAGTTACACTATATGGAAAACAGTGTTGGGGGACACTCCTTAATCTTTGTATTTATGAGTTTTTACTCTAGTTGCTGCAGCTGTATCAAATCAAGCTCCTAGCATCTGTCTGTCTGTCTTTACAAACATGTATGAATG
This sequence comes from Pundamilia nyererei, assembly GCF_000239375.1. NCBI lineage: Eukaryota > Metazoa > Chordata > Actinopteri > Cichliformes > Cichlidae > Pundamilia > Pundamilia nyererei. The sequence continues at coordinate 3,097,716 of NW_005187417.1, forward strand.
AACTAGTTGTTTCATACAGCTCACTGAGGTGTAGTACTATAATAGCACGCCAACTCTGCAACAAGTCAGTTCTTGGAATTTCTTCCTTCGACGATATCCCACAATCAACTGTGTTTAGCAGCCATAACAACTCAACCACAAAGTCTCAGGGGGGTAAAATCTAGGGTAAGGTCTCAAGGGAATAACCGTTGGGGTGGCAGAGTAAATACAAGTAAACAATTCTCTGCTAAAACAGTGACTGCAGAGATCCAAATCTGTTCTGGCATTAACATCAGCACAAAAAGTGTGAGCCAGGAGCTTCATGGCATGGGTTTCCATGGCAGGCCAGCTCCTTCTGGTAGGGTTTCCAAGGTAATCTGGTCCTAAGTGAGGAGCCAGACCTCTGCAATGACTGCAGCATGGAATTCAGAAACCTCGCCTGGATCTGATGAGATACCAGTGCTTCACCCTGGAGTCGGACCTGAGGGGCTGGCCACCTGAACATGTCCCTAGTGCTCTATTTTCTAGACTTTGTTTTTTTTCTTTTGGACTTTTCAATCAGAGGTTAAGCTTGCACCACAGTGCAGTGAATACAAGTGGAAAATACAAGAAAATCAAAGCCTATAATGTAAAAATTAATAGAAATAGAGGGCAGAAACATTTTTAGCACTAGCATATAAACATATTACTGGGGTCTTGTTTTACTAAAGGAATTACTGAACTATGTTTAGCAGTTTCACACTGTTTATGCTGAGACTTCACAGATTAAATGGCACTAAATGTAAACAACAGAGGTAAAAACTATAATTCAGAGGTCTTATTTGGAGTATTTGAGTAGCTCTCCCTCCTCAAACATGACCACCACCGTTAAACAGGTAAGACACAATAAAAGCACTGCAGCAGTCATTATTTTATATGTTATTTTCAGCATACAGCACACATACAGCTGTTGTTCCCTTCTAAAGGTTTAACGGCAGGTCTCCATTTCCTTGTTACCGCTGCAATCATGGCCCTTCACATTTATTTTATAATTATAAAAATCATGTATTGTATAATGTGTGGGGTTTTTTTTTCTTTTTTTCTCTTGAGATTTTTACATTCATATGCTTACGCACACACACATACACACAAGCATGCTGGTACACGCATTTACTCCGACGGAGCAAGAAGGTGAGTCAGCCACACCACCATGGCGGCTAAAAGCATCAATGTCTGGCATCCTGCCACGTGTCTGCTGGGTCAAGGATCCTACACACACCCACATGTTTAAGTTTAAAGTACAAAACATCAGAGGGAGACATGAAAGACTGATGAGTATCAATGCACTGAATGCAATCACACAGGCCAACCACTGTTTACTGCAGCGCGCATCACAAACATCCATATTTTTCCCACCATTCATCCAAAACTAACAGTAATGCTGGAAGCTGAGAAGAGAAGGGACAATTCAGTTTGGTACAAGGTTTTTAATTTTTTTTTTTTAATGAATATATCAAACGTTTGGCACGAGCAGGGAGCAAAATTAAATTTCACCTTAGTAAGAAGACGTCTGTTTCCATCTGCAGTCATTTACATTTGATGGTGTAGTCTTTTCTGGCAAGTAGCGCTCGATCACATGGAAACCCCAAGATCCTGAGTATTTGTGACATTATCAAGTTTTAGTTCCTGTTTTGATTTTAGTGCTCCCTTCTTAGTTTGGTAGAAGCTTTTCTTTTTGTATCACCTGCACCTTAACTTCCTGCCTTTGTCTTCACAATCATTCCTGGACTCCATCACAGGCCACTTAACTTTTTCTGGCATGCACTAATTCTGAAGCTCCATAAAGTGCCCGTGCCCCATACACCACATGTTTGTCTTTAATCTTTTTTCATTTATTTTTTTATTTTATATCATTAGTGGAAACAGAGTTTGTGGAATATCATTACAGCATTAGAAAACTCATTTTCTCTATTTTTTCGTGACCGAGAACCACTGGGTTTGTTTGTTTTATAGGTTTGTAATGGGTTGGTCTTAGTTTCCCTGTGTTTGGGTCCTGATTTCTTTATTTTGAGGCTGGATTATTATGGGCTTGTCTTTGGTACTGATGAGTTTTATTCTTCCTTTGCCTTTGATTTGTGTTTGAATGCTGTCCTTGTTTTCTTTGAAAGCCGATAAGGGTTTTTTGTCACCGCATTAGCTGACTACCAAAATAAAACAAGAACCATCTCCTCTACTTTATACTTTATTTCCTCCCCCACTTCATTGTTTTAACTGTCTACACCTGTGTCTTATTTTGGCCCGGCTGTTTCCACTTGTGTATAAATATTCTATATTTGTGTATATATATAAATAAGCCTGTAATTTGAGGCTGTCACTATCTCAGATTTTCTCTACATGATTACAATAATTCACTTTAATGATATTATAGGTCCAACGTTTAATACAAGACATCTAATAATGTCTTGTCTTCTATTGAAAAATTTAAAAGCACTATCAGTAAACTGTGTTTGTCTCTAATTTATGGAGAACACGACTTTCAGCTGCTCCGTTATTCACACAGAGTAGTTAGCACGGGTAGCTACACATTTGAGTTTGTATGCCAGATGCCCTTTCTGATTCAACCCCAAAGGGACTTGTGTCATCTCAGGATCGAACCGCTCTATTTTGTAAATGAATGAAACTGACAATAAGAGTTAAGACAGATGTACAGAATCTCCATCCACATGCAAATGCATTGAAATGTTAAAATGTTTCTCTGATTCTGATTTTGTGTTATTAACAATAGATCTTATTTTTAAATATCAGGGTTATATCGACATTCTTGGAACTGAAATTTCACATTTGTGCAAAGCTTTATGGATGCATTTAAGGCTGTAACTTAGCTTCTTTTTTTTAAACAAAGCCCTCAGTTATTAAGGTATCTGCCATCTGGTAGTCTAGCCTTGATGAGCTCTGCGCAGCAGCTACAGGTGCTCCCTCACAAACTTGCAGGTAATGATAAAACATTTAGCCTGCATCTTTTATACAAAGGATGAGAGATGTGTCTGCTTCCTGCTTGTCATTTTTTGAAATTCCCTTTTTCAGACCTCCACCTTTCCTTTGACTGTCCAGTGACGCTGGGGAATTGTCTTCCATTTCGTGCAGATAAGCAGTTACATACTACGTGCCTTACTGAGATAGAGAGAGGCAGGCTCCATCTGTGTGCGTCTCTGGAGAGTGTAAGGACGCTGTGGTAAGAGCAGACAGTCTAGTCAAAGAGTCACACCTGATGCATGGATCTGGAGATTTGTCAGCTCGATCCTGCTGCTGAAACTAACACCAGGCCAAAATGTCCCTCGAGACCACCGCAAAATATCCATATCCACTGCCTGTGCCTTCTCCTCTCTGAGTTCCCTCCTTTGAGATTTTCTACACATGACCTCCCCAACTATTTCTATATGATTTTTTGATTAAATATCCTGTTCTTGTTGTAAAAACCAAAATTTTAATAATTTAGAGGTCTGGCATGTTTGATATATAAACTTTTCCCTTTCTTTGTGACCTTTTCAAATATACAGCAAAAACAAATCGCAGCAGAACTGTTCCAGTGTAGCGCCAGCCTTTCAGCAAATACAGTTTCTGGGTGTTACAGAGCCTTAACTGACCATTGCCTACACCTGATTGGATAAAGGGGTGCCTGAGGTTGGCTTGGTGGAGATGCCACTTCTCGCCTTTATTCTCTCTGGGCTCTCTGGGCTGTCATTTTAAGCTGAGATTCTCGAGTGGTTTAAAGTGGAAGCAATGTTTCTAAAAGTCTCGTATCCGTCTCCACTTTATGTTGCAGCTTTTGAGCCGAGTCGTAACCATAAAAGTTCAAAGCAGAAGTAAATGTCACGTCACTTTGCTTCCTGTTTTACTTCTTCCATTCCTGTCATTCAGGAGGAGATTGCAGTGACTCCTCCTTAAGCACTGGTATAAATAGTGAGAGAGCTGTGATGATGACAGATTCAGTGCATGTGATAACCATAAACGAGGCTTGAAACTTGCCATTCAGCATCTGGCGCAATCGGCTCCAGCATCAGTGTCAGAACCGCCGTATTCCTGAGGTCTGGTTTGTCTGTTTGTGCTCTGTATGTTTACTTTTCAGTCCTTATGCTCCTTGTGGATTCCTTTTGTCTCATGAACTTCCTGGATCTTATGTTTGGTATCACCATGTTTTTTAAATGCACATGGAGATTAAATACAACAAGCATTTCTTTTTTTAAAACAAATGTCAATAGTTGCACAATCTTGGCTCTAGCACGTTGTCTCTGAGTGCTTTTTTGTTTGCAAAGAGGCTAAACATTCTTCAGGAAGTAACATTTTGGCTGAAAATGTGTGGCTACATTAGGGTTTGTGTGTGTGTGAGCAGTGTCAACAAAAGACACAGACCTGGTGGGAAACAGCGAGAGACTCGACGTGCACGGTATCGGGAATCAATGAACAGCAGAGTGAAAAGTGGGATAAAACGAACAATTTACTGCTGAACGCCCCTCTTTTTACTACACCCTTCGGCTTTACCCCTAACACACACACACAGACTAAATATACCAGCTCATCCATCACGTCATGTCAACAACATACATTTACCTAATGAAAATAACCAGCAAACAGTGCATTAGCGTACGAGCCTCAGAGGTGAAGGGCGTCATACACGTGAGGAGGGAATTAGCTTTCAGCTGTCAAGCGCATCACTGAGTGCTTCTATGGCTATCAGTCATACAGACCTCTCTACTCCAGGCCACTTCAAATGGAAAGCTATACATCACCGGGCTCATCCTGTGCTGAATTACACTGCTAACGGAGGAAAGGTCAAACTGAGAGGAAAAACACACAACAGCCATACAGAAGTTTGTGGAATCAGACCCTAAACAGCTGTTTTTAGAGCATACAGATTCCATACTCATTCCATAATCCATGCTTATTTATGGCTCTATATTTTTATTCTTCGACTCCTTATTTATCTTATGCTGGGCAGTAGTGCAGCTAATGTCATCAACTTTCTTCTAATTGGATGCCCCTCATTAACAGCATGTAGGTGGAGCTTCTGTGATTGCAGAGTACCTGGGAGGACCTTTGAAGGATACCACGTCTTTCTGACATCACACAAAGCCAGAAATAGAAAAACCTGTTTGAAATTATCTTAAAATTCGGCAAAGTGAGCAAGACTGCAGTGATACCTAATCGAGAACTGTTCCACATATTTCCACTGAAGAAATAGAGAGGTGAAACTGTTGAGCTTGTAAGACAATTAGGTCCCAATTTTGTCCGTTTTGGAAAATTAACTGCCCTACCTTTGTGTTTTCTCCAAGTTTTCCTCTGCCAGCAGTTACTGATGTTGAAGAAAAACCCAGACAAAGGAAAGGAGAGCTTAATGATTTTTCTTTTCCATAAAGAGAATTCAACTGCACGCCCACTGCATGCTGTGACTGACGCCCTCTGTTAAAGCGAATGAAAGGCCGTGAAAATGATTACTTTGGCTATTGATTACAGAGCAGCAGTCCCCCTATCGAGCAGTAAACCTTCCCACCTTCACTCAATATCACAAAGTGAATTAAAGAAAGTAAAAACAATAACCGTAAAGTCTATGTTAAGTACACATCTGTCAAAGGGGTAGCCACAGGTGAAAATCAGCACTCGCCTGTAAATCAGTTTCTTTCCTGCTGCACGGAGCGACGCCAGCTACCACACACCATGAGCTGCAGAAAGCAACGAGCTGCCTCTCAGAGCAATGAACCATGACCTGTGCTTTGATCTTTATGCCACAAGTTACAGGACGGGAAGATCGAGTGCAGTTGGCAGGCAAAACATTACAACCCCCTGACAGCTCTGCAGTCATGCAGGAGCTGTGTTTAATCTGCTGAATCCTGATTTTTTTACTCCTTTAACACAGCACACTTTCTTACTGTATGAAATATTATCCTCACAGTGTTGCTTTGTTCACATTTTTTGACTTAGTGAAATATTAATATGCCCAGCAGCCTGTTAGGCCTAAGTTGACACTAACATCTGTAACTTTATTTTTTTATACCAGCCATTCCTATTTATTTTCATTTTTAATTATATAATTCAACTGAAATATCGTGTTAAGCTTGTTTCTGTTAACCATTTGCCACACACAGAAAGAGTTGGAAAACACTATAACCAAGTTTTAAAAAATGGAATAACAAATCGGGGGGAAATTATGAATGACTAGTTTTACCCGATTAGCTGCACTCATGTCCACTAATTAAGGCAGGCTACATCATTCATCAGTGTGAACAAGCTTACATTTGATTCAGTGAATTCTTGAAGGTAAACGGTGTGTTTAAAAACTCCCAAATCCCAAATATTGGTTTTCTATCTACAGTGTTTTATGGTTTCATGTAATTAAACAAGCCACATTTTCATTAGAGTACCGTGTGTTTGGTGGTGTCACCTCACAGCAAGGACCCAAAGTGTGCCAGGAAAAAAATCTTTAAACAATTACACCACAACAAGCCCCCTTTCCAGTTCTTAGCTGACAGGAGTGACACTCAGTGTGGTCTTCTGCTGCTACATTCTGTGTTCATAGATGCTCTTCTGCAAACTTTGGTAGCAACAAGCGGTTATTTGAGATACTGTTGCAGATGGCAATTGACCTCTGACCTCAACAAGGCAGTTTCACCCTGAGAAATGGTGCTTTTCTCTTTTCTCATTCCTGTGCTTTAATGGCTTGCACAGTCACAAGATCTTAATCCAACGGTGCACCTTTGGGATGTGGTGAAACGGGAGGTGTTGAATCTATTGCCATAGAGCAGGGTGTCAAACTCCAGACCTCAAGGGCCGGTGTCCTGCAGGTTTTAGATCTCACCCTGGGTCAACACACCTGAATCAAAGGATTAGTTCATTACCAGGCCTCTGGAGAACTTCCAAACATGTTGAGGAGGTAATTTATCCATTTAAATCAGCTGTGTTGGATCAAGGACACATCTAAAACCTGCAGGACACCGGCCCTCGAGGAGTTGGAGTCACCTGTGCCATAGAGAATTAAGGTAGTTCTGAATGCCAAAGAGGGTCATTTCACACCATTTAAAATTCCCAAAGGTTTCCAAAAAACACCAAATAAGGTGCAAAACTGTTAGAAAATATGTTTAAATCTGCTGGCTTTTAAATTTAGGTGAATGGGCCCAATATTTGCTTCCGCTTTCCCAAAATTAAAATAAATCTACTTCTTTCTCATATTTCTCCTTTTTATCTCTGTGCTCATTTTAAGCAACAACAGGTGTTGGCTCCTTTTCATTCATTCATATATCGAGAATAAATGGACACACTCAGTCACTCAAATACTAAAAAAAAATAACTCATGATGAATTCAGTGCAATTAGGGAGCGATTACGAACAGTTAGTGGGTCGTTCAGTCACTGCCAGACAAATCTGATCAAATCACTCCCACACAATCCAGACGAGGTTCATTTGTCACTTATATTGTTGCTTTTTTGCAGCTTCTTTGGTCAAATATGCGGATTTTCATCCTAGACGTATTGCACTCGGCTGAAACCACCTCAGTGCAAGCTGGCCGTGATGGATTGATGACATCGGATGCGCTTTAGTGTCACTTCACTTGATATAATCTCACAGAGCTGCCCTGCTCAGGAGAAAACATACGCTTCCTGCTTCGATATGAAACTCAGACCCCAAATAAGCACGAGAATGATTCATTGGAATATCGAAAACAATACTAGAAACATGGATTCACTCCCTCCCCCTTTCTTACACAAACACACACTCTCACTGATACATAAGCACTTCCTGTCGAGTGCAGTGTGTCATGAATTACAAACAGCTTTTTATCTGAAATTGTCTCAGCCGTTTCCAGAACATGACTCTTTGTCCTGTTTGCCTTTTTGAATCTCTTAAACCTATCAGTTCTCCTGGCAGGGACTCTCAGCACGGAGCTCGCTTGTTGGACTTGGCAGGGAAGACGCTGATAGCCAGGGAAGACACGACCAGCGTCACATTCAATTTGTCCAATTATACTGACTCCGATAAACAGGACTGACGTGTAGAAAAGGTTGAATTTGTGAAGAGGGCTTCCAGCTCCTACTGTTTCGGTGTAATTTTATTATGCTGTGAAAGGTCAGTTTTCCCAATTACTGAAAAATATTTTCTCATTTTCCCCTTGTGGTATGAAGCAATGCAGACAGCTTTGGCTTTGTTCACTCAAATGTCTGACTTTTGAGTTTTTCTGCACTGGGGATGAACTGACCCTGCAAGCATTGTTTTCTATGCTGTATCTGGTCAGACATTAATATCCTTGAAAATGAAAACAGCTAAAAAGACTTAAATTCACATTTATCCACAGTGTTACAGTCTGATTGAAATAGGTTTTTTAATTATTATTATTGTGTTTTTGTTATTCTGCATGTCATAGTTCTGGAGTTGTTGAAAAAAGAAAATTAATTAAAATTCAGAGAAAAAGTTTTTCTAGAATTTTCTAGACTAAAATAAAAAAAATGTACAAGAAAAACAATGACCAAAAACTTTATGAAAAAATTTTTTTGCATAAATTTGACAGTTTTTGTTTTCAGAAGCTTACAGAAGCATACATTTGACTATTTTTTCTTCATAATTTCGAGGGGTTTTTTTCTTGTTAATTTGCCCTTCTCGCTGTAATTCTGCTATTTTTCCCTCATAAATTAACCATTTTATTTGCTGTAAATTTGCCTTTTTTTTTCTTTTTAACTTTTTTCTTGGAAATGTATTCTTTTTTTCTCCATTCTTTTCTCATAAATTTGGTATTTTATTGCTTGTACATTGGTGATTTTTACTTGTTAATTAGACGATTTTAATTTTTTGTTTGTCTTTTTTTCTTGTGTCTTGTTTTGCCTTATTTTTTTATTCCGTTCTGTCCTGTTGGCTTTACCTGTTTTTGTTTTTTTTCTTCTACCTGTGTCTCGTCCTCAGTCACTCCTGTGTGCACTCCTGTGTGCACTCTGTGTTTCACTCTTCAGTTCCTCATACTTCTTATCCCCCTGGTTTTGGATCCTTGTTTAGTTTTTCTACCCTGTGCCTTTGTGTCCTAACTCCTGCCACATTACATATGGCTTAAAAGAAAAAGGTTAGTAGACATCTAGATCACACCTAGCTGCTTCAAATATGCAAAGGCATGTATCTGCAATTGAGCTGGCTGTGAAATAGGTGTGAACAGACTGCCATAGAGTGGGACTCACTTGTTGAGTTTCGCCATGTAGATCTTGATGTGGCTGAAGTCCGGCCTCTCTGCAGGGTCCTCGGCCCAGCAGCCCTCCATCAGGATGGTCAGCTCCTCTGAATGGTATCTATTGTCTGTGGTTGGCCGAAAGTATGGCTTCTGACCGTTCCTCACCTTCTGAACAATTTCTGGAGACGAGAAGACAAAGTGTGAAAGTCAGCAGGTTATTATAATAGTCAGGACACAATTGAACAGCTGAAAACCAACAGAGACAGATACAGTGACAAATATTTGCCTCCTGATTTTATAGTTTTTTGCATATTAGTCACATTCACATGATCATCAATTAACTGTGATTAAGCACATTTTTTAGAGAGCTGAGTTCAATTTCAGCCACACCCACTGAATCAAGAAATCAGTTGAATAGAACCTGACTGACAAAGTGAAGTAGAGTAAAAGATCTCAAAAAGCAACACATCATCCCACAATCCAAGAAAACAGATGAGATGAGAAACAAAATGACATCTATCAGTCTGGACAGGGTTACAAAGCAGTTTCTTTGGGAACAGTGGTGAACTTTCCCAAGAGAAGCCTACTAAAATTACTACAGGATTACTACAAGAGGCCACTGATGACTCATCCAGTAGGTCACTAAAGAACCCAGAACAACATTGAAAGAACTGCAGACCTCACTTGCCTCAGTTAAGGTCTGAGTTCATTATTCAACGATAAAAAAGTAACTGGGCAAAAGTCACATCCATGGGAGATGCAGAAACTAACACAGCATTTCATACAAAGAACATCATACCAAGTGTCAGACATGACTGTGGTGGTGTGACGGTCTGGGGCTGCTTTGTTGCTTCAGGATGACTTGCTGTAATTGATGGAACCATGAAATCTGCTCTCTACCACAGAATCCTGAAGATGAATGTCCAGCCATTAGTTCATGCCCTGCACTGATGGCCAGAGACAGAAGCACTTCGGATATGCAGCAGGACAATGATCTGAAACGCAGCTGCAAATCCACTGCTGAATGGCTCAAAAAGAAATAAAGGTTTTGGAGTGGCCTAATCAAAGTCTGGACTTAAATCAGATTGAGATGCTTTGGCATGACTTTAAACAAGGTAGATAACCTCCAAGTGTGGCCGAATAAAAACAATTCTGCAAAGAAGAGAGGGACGAAATTCCTCCACAGGAATTTGAAAGACTGACTGTCAGTTATCACAAACGGTTGACTGGAGTTCTTGCTGCAAGTGGTGGACCAACCAGTTGTCAGTTAAGTGGAAAAATGTTTCCCTTGTTAAAGAAAATCATCTTTTAAAAACTGCATTTTGTATTTACTCAGGTTATCTTTGTCTAATTTTGTTTGTTTTATCTTAAACATTTAAATGTAAGAAACATACAAATATTACTGGTGGCTCCCAGTGCTACCCCTCAGCCTCCTGGTAGACACACCAATAGTCTCAATTTCAAAATCTTACATTGCCTTGTTGTCAAGTTATCACATTCACAAGATTTTCAGAAAATGTACTTACTTGAGGTCAAAGTCACTGAGATTCAAACTCATCGAAGTAGATACACCTATGGTGTCAGTTTGAAGCTCCTATGTCACCTCATTCTTGACTTATCGCATACATAAACGTATGCCTTCATGTCGCCCACCCAGTGGGGTGGCAACATTACCCAAGAAACTAAGAAATCAGGAACAAGGCAAACACTTTTTCATAGCACTGTACACCATCTCAACAAGGAGCATAAAGTGCAGCATTTTTTGGCAGCAAGTGAAATTTAATATGCTTTTCTCAAGGTCTTATTACAATATCAGCAAAAAAATCCCTGAGTCCAAATTTGGTAATCGGTATTAAATGTTTTTATAAGTTGTAAGATCTAAGTCATCATCAATAATGAGAAGTAGACTCTTCTGAGAAACGTGGGTTGTCATCTGTTCTCTGAGACATAACTGGTGTGTTGGATATTGTTATCTTTGGGCAGACCCAGGATATTTCTTCCTCTTTCCAGTTTCTCTGAAGTATTTCTCAAATTTATCTTACTTCCTAATCTTGTGAAAGTCTATAGGTCATCTCAGAAATGTGTTATTAATGCTTACAACAACAAGTGATGTGATGTCACTTTGAGGACATCAGTTAGCAATGATAGGATATACTCAAATGATTAAATGATTGAGAAGGAATTCATGACAAAAAAGACATTACTTCATTTCACTGCTGCTCACCCAGGAGGGTCCTCTCACGTTCTTTTAATAAAATAATTGGTCACACTGCCAGTCTGGTAACTGGGGACTGTGTGGACCCCAACACTATGCTCTTTATTTATTAATGAAATTAATAAATAAAGCAGCTAGATCTTTGGAAACAACGCTCAGCTTTGGTCGCAGTGCAAAGAAACATCATTTATCAAAACAGCGCACTGTCCAAAAAATAATTTATTACTAGGGATGGGTATCGTTTAGGTTTTATCCGATACCGGTGCCAAATCGGTACTTTTGAAACGGTGCCGGTGCTTAAACAGTGCTCAAACCGGTGCTTAAAGAATGGAGAACACAAAATTGGTCCAAAAACCTCTCATGTTCAGCTG
>NW_005187417.1:3111436-3114112 GCF_000239375.1 Pundamilia nyererei
TTTTAACTGAACTTGATGCTACTCTCATAATGTTTCAGATTTATCCGGAGGAGAAAATGAGAAGGACTCATTTTCCTCCTTTCCAGTTCTAGAATTTTCATTCTTGGACCCTGCTAGAGTAGCTTCACATCATTCAAACTTTATTTATGTTTACACTGGGTCAGAGTGCACGCCCATAGCTGCTTTCCCTTTAAGCCATCCTTTGTCTCTGATTGGCTGCCCCTCACAAACATCAGGTTTGAACACCTTTGCTGAGGATGGCTTCACTATTCACAATATCCTCTCCCTATGACATGATACAGAGCCATAAGTAGGGAAAAGAGTGTTAGAAAGCGAATGCTTGGAGGTTAAAGTCTTTTGGCTCACAGGGATATGAAAAAGTTCTGAAAACAGGAGTAAAGGTAAGGCTTTAAAAACTTTGTTCATGTTCAATATGAGCTTTCACTATTGTGGCAAATGGAAAATATTCCCATGAAGACAGGGTGCTATACTCAGTGAGCTAAAACAGAGTACATTTCTATTAATATTTTTAGTACACCGCTTCTTTTATTGTGTTATCCTTATGCTAATGTGCTATTTCTGTTGTATAGCATTAATTTATTCAGCAGTGCTGGTTGACTCTTTATAGTTGCTGATATTTTTTCCCTCTTTTATTCATAAATCATGTCATTATAAAAGTCTGTAAGAGACATCCTTCCCCAAACGATTCTTCCACATCCGCTCTTTTCTGTTAGTATTATCATCACGAAAGAGCCATAAGAGTAATTTGAAGACTCCACTGTTATTTTAAAACCACAAAATCACAATTTCACAACTGGCTCCAACACATCTGAACACTAGAGAGCAGGTGCTGGCTTTCACTGCTCACAGCCTGTTACAGATGAGCGTGAGCCACTTGTACGATCAGTGTAGAGCGTGACTGTGAATAAAAAGTTAATGAAAGCCATCGCACAGATGAAGCACTCCAGGAGGGTTTCACGCATCCACTTTGGATGCGCAAAAGTTGATCTGGAGTAGCTCTAGAAGTTGTTCCTGATGTCACTAATGCAGAAGCAGCGGAGGTGCAGGCAAAAGAGGGAAACCAGGGAAACTGGTCAAACCACAATATGCAGTATGTGTGCAGGAAAAGCCAAAGGGTCACGTGTGAGTAGTTCACTTCAAACCATAATAATGAAGATTTAAGATCAGTCTGAAATGGTGTCATCTAAATATATAATTTTCTGCCTGTCTTGGAGCTCAACCTTCCAATCAAGCACACAAATATATAATTTTCACACAAGTGTATGAAAGTTTTCACACGGTCAGTAGTCTGAGTTTTTTTCCTTTTTTTCTTTTACTTTGCTGCTGCTAAAAAGTAGGGTCACCTTTTTTCTAAAAAAATATGTGTTTTCCTCCATCCTGATTGGAGTAGCATTAAGTCATGTGACACAAGTTTAGGATTTTATTGAGACCTATGGCGGAAACAAGTTACCCGCAAAGTTTACAGAGACATACTTAAAGAGGAGACATCTTCATCACTCATCAAATCGATCTTAGAATTATGTGACATGAAGGCTGGAAGCGAGTCACTCGTCACGCATCGCTTTGAAGCTGACGGCCTTTCGCTTGAGGACAATCCAGGTTCTGGTTGCCTAGGTAACCCTCTAATGTATTTACTACCAGGCCGGATGTCAATCATGGGCATTCATGACTCACCGGTCATTCAGTCTCACCCACTTCACATTGACAGCAATTATTTTCCTTGTAGTCGCTCAAAATCATCAAATATTATTTCACCTTCTTTGGCCTCGTGTCTCTGCAATTCACTTCCAGTGTTTACGCAGCTTAATGTTTGGAAAACAGTGGTTGGTGACCACAGCATGACCAAAAAGCAAAGCAGCTGTGGAACTCTCTACCCCCGGACATAAGAAACATTGGTTCTCTCCACTAGTTTAATTCCCAACTCAAAACCCAATGCTGCATATTCATTGTGAACCTATTGTTTGTTTATTTATTTTCTGATTTTTTGTTTTTATTGTTCTTCATTTCGTCATTTTTCTATAATATGTTTTATTCTATTGTTAAGTGTCCTTGGGTGTCTTGAAAAGCGCTTTTAAATAAAATTTATTATTATTATTATTATTGTTATCATTACAAAGTTGCTGCAGGCTTACAACTGAACTGCAAAATTACATAGAGTTTTGGCAACCTTGCATTTAAGTAAACAGAACACAACCAGTTGAGTTGAGTCCCTTGCTGCAAAGAGTCACCTCGCAGACGAGTTGCACTCATTCCCTATTGATTGCAACATGTTGAGAGCAATGCAGTCAGTAATGTTGTCTTGTTTTCAAGTGCACATTAATGAAGCTGTGATATGAAGAAGTGTTTCCACCCTTATGTTGAGACAAAGTCACCAGATTTTTTAAACTGATTTAAGTGGTGATTTTACACATGCAGTTCAAAATGATTGAAGTAACCCACTGGTCCATCGGTGATAGTGAAAAGTTGCATGGAATTATATTTTAAGCATCATAGGCTTTGAATGTTTTGTTATGTTATTTTCCACTTCTCAAATCAAATCAAATCACTTTTATTGTCACATCACATGTGCAGGCACACTGGCACAGCACATGCGAGTGAAATTCTTGTGTGCAAGCCCCACAAGCAACAGAGATGTGCAAACACAACAACACAAAC
>NW_005187417.1:3114321-3126405 GCF_000239375.1 Pundamilia nyererei
AATAATAATAATAATAATAATAAAATATATAAAATATACAGAGTTGAATATGTGCAAAACAAGTGGCATTTATATACAGTGTGGAGTGCATAATGTTCTATCCTTATCACTAAGCTGTGATGTTTTACATCGTGGCTAAGAAATCTAAAAAGTGATTCAGAGACATTCTGAATACAGCAGACATTCAGACCACTGACAAACAGGGATGTTTTAGGGATCTTTGGACACTGTTTGCGACCCAGTTAACCAAATCCTCTCTCTCTGGTCTCGGTGTTGATGATGGCAGCTTTCAGAAGCAGGTGCTTCTAAACCAGCCAAGTCTGGCACAAAGATCTGTTAGAACCGTGACGCTAAAACACCTTTTGGCTGAAAAAACACCGACAATCATAATTAACGATATTAGAGCACAATATCTGCGCTGCAATAATTAATATTGAACAGATGGGCTTTTGGATGTAGCACTGTGTTTCTTCATACATTTTACTGTTTATTATGCTTTATTTGTTTATACTTGTGGCTCTGGTTATCTGTTAGTGGTGCTACCCTGTAAGGGTTGGGCATATTATTTTAATAATGACACAATAATAATAAAGTAAACTCTGAAAATCAAGCCGTTGCATACTGTTGACTTAAGGAAGATGTATCACAGCTAAAGCTGCTTCGAGACATAACACACATGACCGTTGCCTTCAGTTTCCACTTCTGCACGATCTCTGGATCGCATCTTCATTTACAGTGGACTATTTTTTTCATATCTTGGACTGATTTAACATCACATTGTGGGGTTTTTTCTGCCTTGACATCTGGTCAGCACATGTTCTTTGTGTACATGGCTGCACGAAAGGGTGCTCTGACCTTTCAAAGACATTTCAAATGTATTTTATTTTTATTTTTTAATCTTTCTCAAAGAAAATGAGCTGAATTAAACTACAAGAACAAATGTTTTAGTTTACTGGACATTTGTTTCTGCAGGGGTCAGCTGACCTGTTTAAGGCCCATTAAAAAAAACTGTTGTGTTTACCTTTGGGGCTGAGGTCCATGCCCTCCACATAGAAAGGTCCATTCCTCAGAGCTATTTCCTGCAGTATTATGCCAAAACTGTACACATCACCCTTCTGAGTCCCCTGAGGAGGATGGCGGTCATATATGAGCAGCTCAGGAGCCGTCCAGAGCTTCTCTAGATAACAACAGAACAACCCAAACTTTTAGCAGAAAGTTGATGTTCTTCTTCTTAACAATGTGACTGGATAATCATTGCTGCATTAACTTACTTGCATAGAGTGAGTGCGAGTCGTCATTTTCACTGGACGTGCGGAAGCTGACCAAGCCGAAATCTGTTATTTTCAAAACGAATCGACTGTCCACTACGCAATTAGATGACTTCAGATTTCCATGGCAGCCAAAGTAGCTGTTGTGCAGATAGTTCATACCCTGGTGCAGAGAAGTGCAAGTAAAGCATTACAGGGTGTTTTCTGTCTGTTTCTGCTACTTTCCCCATGTTTACAGTAAATCTTATGTTCAGACATGTGGAAATAATATGATCTGACAGACAATCATATGCTGAGGAGAACATTTCTCAAGGACAGGCGCTTTCATGGGGGTTATTTCTGTGAAATTACTGTTAAACAGAAAGGCACGGTGGATACTGAAGTACTCATGTTCAATACTTTGTGGAAACGGTGAGTCAATCATGCCTCAGAGCTTCACCAGCGCCTCTTCTCCTGCAAAACGATGCTATCTGCGTCGAGCAATTTAGCCGAAGGGCTTCATCATGCAAGTCGTTCGGTATCGCTCTGACAAAAAGCCTCTTTGTTGGGACAGATTAAAAAGGAGTCCTCTAAATCATGTCCATGATTAGTTTTGATTAAGCTGGAAGGAAAACT
Organism: Pundamilia nyererei; assembly: GCF_000239375.1. Lineage (NCBI taxonomy): Eukaryota > Metazoa > Chordata > Actinopteri > Cichliformes > Cichlidae > Pundamilia > Pundamilia nyererei. The sequence goes on from NW_005187417.1 coordinate 3,116,205, forward strand.
TCTGCAGAGTTTCTCTCCTGCTTTACATTATAGGATGGAAATATTTACTCCAGTTTCGTGCACTGTGCCAAAAATACATTTTTCTGCACATTTCTCTCTCCCTCTCTCCGTCTAGACTCTGAGAAACTGCCCATGAGAAACCATGGTAACCCAGACATTTTCTGTGTGCATCTCCAAAGTGCACAAAGCCTCTTTTTTCAACACTAAGAAAAAGGGACAATCTTTCAAAAACATGTGTGACTTTTTAAATCAATGCCTGTTGACCCAGTCTGACAGCGACGTACCTTCACGATGTCATTGATCAGAGAGTAGCGGAACATCCAGTCCAGGTTGATGCTCTCATTCTCTAAAATGTCCTTAAAATAAAGAAAGAATAAAAAGGAAGAACAACTCAAAAACCTTTGCAGACATAAGAAATGCCTTATATATAATCTTCTGTCTGTCTTGAGGTGAGAACCTACCAATCAAGCATGCAAATCTATAATTTTCAGACAAAAGTACAAAATGCTCCACAAAGACATTTCTTTTTCTATCATTGTTGCTAAAGTATGTCTGGAAACACTCATGTGTTTGTCATTGTTGTTATTAATTAATCTGTGCCTAAATTAGATTACAGGTAAACCAAAGCTAGTCCAAGTTTGAGTTATGGTTCTAGACTTTTAGGATTTTTTGAGCTTTTTAAATCTGGTTTTGATTTTATTATTGTTTTAGTGACTATTATGATATTGCTGAGTTTTTAGCTCCTGTTTTAATTCACCGTATAGTATTCCTGTGTCTCTGTATCATGTTAAGTGCGAGTTTTCCTGCCTTAGTAGGTGTGTTCTGGTTGGTTAGTTGTCTGATTGTTTTCACCTGTGATTACATGCATCTGTGTCTTATCCCTAATCACGCCCCAGTGTATATGTATATATATATATATATGTCCTGATTAATCCTTAATCTGTGTACACTTCATCTTTAAAGCATAAAGCCAATAAAAATTCCAATAAAACAGACCCTGAATGCACCAAAAGTAAAATTCAAAAATAATTATATATTTATAAAATAAAAAATTGATATTTTTATTCGTTCATTGCCGTGTTTGCTTTTTGATTAATCCATTTTATTTTCATTTTGAATTTCTCATGTTTATTTTTAACTGTACAGGGCATGTTTATTTCATGGTTTTTTTTCTTTTTTGAATAAAAAGACACATCAACATTTATGTGTCACCCTTTAGCTTTACTTTAAGAGTGTAAACTGTGAATTTAAAAAAAAAAAGTATTCATCCCTATTCTCATTTATGAGAGATTAATTTATTTATCTACTTTTCATTTGCATTTTACCCAAACCCATCTATCTGTTAATTATTTTTAATTTTTAATTATTTACTTTAATCATCTTATTTTATTCATTTTTTTTTACTGTTTTGTATTTATCTGTATTAATTACCCTAATTTTCTACATATTGTCTACTTATTTGTCACATTTATTTATTGCTATATTTTTTATGTATTTATTATATGTAATGGTTCCATAGCACAGTGGTTCACACAATCACATGGTAAGCCAAAGGTCTTGGTTTCTTTGTCTCACCCCCCCCCCCCCAACCAGTTGCACCAGATGGCAACCCCTCCCCAAGCCTGGTTCTGTTTCTTCCTCTTAAAAGGGAGTTTTTCCTTCCCACTGTCACCAAAAAACTTAATCATAGGAAAATGTCTGATTGTTGGGGTTTTCTCTGCTTTCTCTGTATCACTGCAGGGTCTTTACCTTGCAACATAAAGTGCCTTGAGTTAACTGGGATTTGGCGTTATATTAATAAAACTGAATTCAACTGAACTGGTTCGATTCCAGACAAAGAGTCCAATCCCTCTGGGGTTGGATCAGGAAGGGCATCCGGTGTGAAACTCTGCCAAAATTCAAAACATGTGGAGCTACTCTGTGTCAGCGCCTTGTGACAAAGTAGCAGCCGAAAGTAGCATTTCATTATTTATCGCATTTAGTTATTATTGCTATGACTTCATGGAACACTAATTTCTTTTTTCTTGTTTTTTACTGATATTTACTGAAATCTGGTCGTCCATAATCAGCAGCCAAGATGCTCTTAAAGTTTATTTAAAGACTAAATGCAGAAACAATTCCAGAGCTGACAGTTTGTCTTCCCTGGCCTCTGTTTCAGCATCCAGCAGTATCACATCAGTCACAGATATCTGCCTTTTACGCAGACGACTTTCTTTAAAGTGTGACTGATAAAAGTCATTTCCCAGCTCGTCCGTTTTAAGGAAGCTTCTGGCGTGCCAGCATCTCGGGCCAAGATCAAGTTTGTTTAAAGCGTCATGTATTCCTTACTGGAACAAAAATGACAAATCGCAAATATTGAAGGACAAAAGAATGTGTGGACTTTTAATGGTTAGCTTGATAAGTATTGTAATCTTGCTGCAGACTAAATAAGGTGATTTAAGTTGGTCTTGCAGAGCTCAACAGACACAAACACTGCCAGGAATACAGCTTAATCTAACAGTACTTCAACACAAAAATCCACCAGCTGGCTTTTGTTAGATTTGTTGTTTGAGTCCTCATTGTCTGTCTGTCTGTTGTCATGTGAAAAAAACAAAAATAAAAAATCTCAGAAGGTTTTCATCTTTGTGGCGATCAACTTTTAGAAAACACTTTTAGGTCCTGGTCGTCTGTTCAGTTATTTTTATCATTGCTTGTTAAATTGTATGGGATGAATTGTTTAGTCTGTAAAATATCACCTGACAGCTTTCAGTGCTCCTTGGCACATGATTATCCAGGTCTCTTGAACCCTACTGCAGGGATGAACATCACTATTCCAGAAGACATTTCCTTCTTTGGTGTCTTCGTGATAGTGGTGGAAAGCTCTGTGTAACACATGAGGGCCCGCTGGGTTTGCGTCTGCAAACGCAGATTGTCTATAAACTGCAGTCTAGACACACGAGCCACACGCTAAATACAGCTTCTGTCTATCTGTCAGTGCAATCTGGCAACACAACCTGATTCAAAGGGTGTGTGGAGCGGACCTCTGCACACACACACCAGATATTTGCTGTCTCAGCTGTTGTTTGTCCATTTCACCTTCTGACCATTTTACTAAAGCTGTAAAAACACAAATGACACATGTTTTTCAAGTGTAGGCTGTGAGTTAGGGCTATTATTATCACAAAAAAGCAGAGTTATTACAGTTTTGTAATTAGCTGGTAATTAGTTTTGTATTTTTTTTTATCTCATTTTGACTTTTTGTTTTTAATTCAGTTTAGTTCCAATTTCATGAGTGAGTTTCATGTTTCAGTTTAGTTTTTATTAGTTTTAGTATTAGGTTTAGTGTTTTTGAATTATTCTAGTATGGGCGGGATATGTTAGAGGCAAGATTTACGAAAAATCAGTACAGGTATTACAATAAAGAGCTTTTTGAAAACAGTTGACTCACAGTGTTGTGGACATCCAAATTCACAATAACAATGCCTCATCAATTAAAAATTTACCAAACAAACAAATACAAAAATGATGATACTTTGTGTTTATATTTTATTTAAATTAGCTTTCAAAGTTCAAAAAATTTCACAATTTTCAAAAGACTATTTTTAGTTTAGCCTTATACAGATGTGCCAAATGTTTAGTGCAGAAAAATTCAAAATGCTGCATTTAGATTACTGAAATATACATTATGAAAAGTATGTTAATTAGGCAAATCGAGTACACAAATAAATTACACTGTCTTTTGATTCTAGGGATTTGCGTACTAGGACGCAAGACAACCTTAAATGAACAACAACACAGAACTAAACTGCTTTCATAGGAATTAAGAGGATAAGATGCAGCCAGATGCTTTTAATCAAATGTATGTGATTAACTGATCATCAGCATCTGTAAAAAAGCAGACTGGTCTTCGTGATAGTGGTGGAAAGCTCTGTGTAACACATGAGGGCCTGGTCTGGAGCATTCAGGTGTGTGCACCAAGAGAGGAAAGACAGCAGCAGCTTTAGAGAAGCAGTTGCTGCTGCCCATCATTCTACGAAGGGTTATAAGGCGATTTCCAAACAATTTGAAGTCCATCATACTACAGTAGGAAAGATTATTCACAAGTGGAAAATATTCAAGACAGCTGCCAGTCTTCCCGGGAATGGACATCCCAGCAAATTCAACCCAAGGACAGACCGTGCAGTGTCCAGAGAAACTGCAAAGAGTGAAATCTAGAGGCCTCAGTATGTTAAATGTTAACGTTCATGACAGTACAGTTAAAAAAAAGACTAAATAAGCATGACTTGTTTGGAAGGGTTTCCAGGAGAAAGCCCCTTTGCTCTAAAGAGAACATGGCACAGTTTAGGCTTGCAAAGGTGCATCTGAACAAACTACAAGACTTCTTGAACAATGAATGTTGGACAGATAAGCGGTGATGATTTGGGCTTGTCTTGCAGCCATGAGCTCTGAATAGTAAAGTCTAAGGAGCTTGGAAAGAAAAGCGTCTGGACTTCTTTAAGTTGCTTGAAGACGTTTCACCTCTCATCTGAGAAGTTTCTTCAGTTCTAGGGTCAAATGGTGGAGATTCCCTGATTTAAACCCTGTGGGAGTAACCCACTGAGAGGGACAAAAGGACCCCTGATGATCCTCTACCTAATCACATGAGCCAAGGTGTGAAAACGGGTGTAGGTCACAATCAGCCAAGGTTTCAGGTGAAACCTAGCCCCAGTGATATCCTGAGGTCAGATGGCCCAGGATGTGAGCAGGCGTTAAGGCGTCTGGGAAGGGATCTCAAAACTGGATTATAGATGGCTGACAGTTGGTGTCATAAGCCACCTGTTCAAAGATGGTCGCTCACAGTGGACATAAATGGCCTCTTTTACTCCTCTTTTGAACCATCTGTCTACTTTGTCCAACATGTGAACAGATTACTTCAAGTTACTGGTGGTAGAGGTAGTTCCACAAGCTAATGAATCGTAAAGTCTACTAATGATTTTTTTTTGTATACTTATCTTCATTTTGGCTTAGTTTTTGTGAAATAAATAATAACAGTGTAATATGCCATGTGTTGTTCATCTGAGGTTGTAATTATTATGTAATTTGAAGGTTAAAATAGCCTGTTGTGACCCTCTTCAGCTTTAGAGGGGTTGAAAATGGTTACCTGCAGGCTCCCTCGGGGACAGTACTCCGTTACGATGCAGACGTTAGGAGGGTCGATGCAGGCCCCGATGAAGCGAGTCAGATGGTTGAACTGAACGTCTCTCATCTGAAAATAACCACACACAAACACACAGCAACTGTGAGTGCAACTCTTTCCAACATCACATTCCCGAACCCTATGGAAACAGAGGACGGAGGAGGGAGGACTGACGGCTCGTTTATGTACAAAGTTTTGAGAATAACGCTGCCAGCAGTTCATCAAAATAATCTATTTGCAGTGGGCTAGCTGGCACCGTGTCTGTTCCTACGTGTTGAGACGCATTCCTGCTCGGGGCACCCAGGTGAAACATGTGCGTGTGCATAAATTGCCCTTGGAGGTTATGAATGAGCCAGTGTGCTCAGGGCGATGAAAAAAATAACATAAGGTTGAGGTGTTGAGAGGACGTACGAGCAGGAATATCACACTGGAACAGGCTGAATGTGTAAAACTGCTTTACATGGAAAATAATCACTCACTGGTTTTAACGACACAAAGCGTCTTCCAAAGCATGAATCACTCTGTATGTTCGAAAAAAGGAATGAAAACAGAAACCTTTGGTGGCGATTAAGCGGGAACGTTTCATTTTATGAGAATGTGCGAAGTGGAAATAAAAAGGAAGAAGAAAACAGTAATTTTCTTTTCTAGAAACACAAACGGCTACTAGTGCTAACAAAGACAGCGTATCTTTCTGCAGCTGGTGCAAAACTTTGAAAATTCATCCTCAGTGAGTGACAGAAGCTCTCACACCAAAACCAGGGTGTTAGTTGCTCATGTTTCACGGCTCGGGGGATGTTAGGCTACCCTTTGGCCTATATAATTTCCCCCGCTGCACACAAGCGAGGGGGGAGGAGAGAGCACTGGAAGACAAGTGGTTAAGTTTCCACTGGCAGGCCTGTCTCTTCTCCCCATCTGGTCGGCTTTTATACGAGCTGAGGTTTGACAGTCGATCAGGCCCCCGGGGCGTCTGAGAAGCTGCCAGCTCAGACAGAAGCCTCACTCCCCCATGTGCCTGCCGACTGACCGAGAGGCCACAGAGGCGTCAAGGAAGCCTGAACTCTCCTCTCCTCTGCAGGACAGCAACAGAAAAAAGGCCCAAAAGCACCAAAACAATCCGAGCTGGAGAAAAGAGAAAAAATGGCCACAAGTTTTCTCCACAACTTTTCATTACCACTGGTGCAATTTCCGAGTTACGGGTTTCCCTTTGCCACACAGTGTTTCCATCACCAAACCACATAAATTGCAAGATTTTCTGTTTTCCCCCCTTCAGCCAGCTTCCTTATCGTTCACTCGTAAACATCACCCAGCCGAGGAGACCTTTTCCATCAGCAGCTGCACTCAAATACATGTTTAAAGGATCTGAACCCTTTGCCGTAACATCCTGCAGTGGGTCTTTGTAAACACTAACACAAACCTATCTTTCACAAGATAAGCTACAGAGCCAGAGAAAAATACCCAAAACTAACATGCTGAAATTGTTCCACTTTAAAAAAAACTCCTTTCATAAAGCAGGTGGAGATTATGAAGGTCTTTCATCTAAACAGTTGCTTCATTTTGGTGAGCAAATAAATTACCTGTTGAATACAACTAGTTGAGATGAAGGGTATTTTTTCTGTCCTCCAAGGTCTCACTCAGTATAAAGCTCTCTTCAAACAGATGCAACTGGAAGCACTCAGAGATGCATTTTACCTCAAAATACAACTTTGCTTTCCCCTTTTAAAGAAAGAAGACAAACTCAAGAGTGACGAGAATCTGTTTCACTCGCAGACTGTGTATAAAGGATCGAGGTAGAGTCTGAAAAGTGAAGGCAATGCATTTCGTCTAGTGGTCAGCCAGCAGGGAGCGACTTCTCTGTTTTCAAAAGAAGTCCAGTTGTACAGAAGTCAATAGGAAAAGACCGTACTTTTCATTTGATCTATGACCTTTGTAAACACCTTCCTTATGAGCTTTTGGGGTCAATATGAATATATATGAATATAATGAAGTTCATTTTTATAATTTACAGTCGATGCTAGAGTGAAACAGAAGGATAAAGCGGGATGTGCTTTAGGTCAGGCCTACCCCATCAATACCCAATCCAGTGCATTCCTTTCCTTTACTTAGCAACTCTAAGCTCGCTCACTCCCTTGCTGTTTAGTTCAGCTTGAACCAAGAAAGCTAAAAGACAGCGGTGAAGAAATCAAAAGGAAGTAAATTTCATTGCTTTTAATTTGCACCTGAATTTTATACATCATAACGTCAGAGAAAAACTAACCTTACTCAGAACGTGGCTTGTTACACCGAACTCAATTAGTTCAATAGTTAAATTAGTTCAATTCAATTTCCATTTTATTCAATCACGTCTCCATGTTTGTTTATTTTCTTATCTACGTCAAATTTGTGTGTCTTAGTCCTGTTTTCAGTGATTGTTACTTCCTGTTTTTTGTATTTACTTTAGTCCCTCGTCTCATGTGCATTATGTTCAGTTTTGCCTCCAATATCTCAATAGTTAGACCCTGTTCAGCTGTGTTCCCAGGTGTGTCCAGTCTGCCCTCATCTCCTCCTATGTGTACATTGTCTGCATATTCCTCATGGTGTGTGAGCTTCCATCAGTCTGTTGTCTGCAGTCAGTTTGTCCACGTCCTGCTTTGTTATTGTTTTTATTTTTGTTTAATTCCATCTGCCGAATCCTGCATCTGGGTCCACTGTCTGGCAGCAACACGCCCATCTTATCATTTACTGTTTTACTTATAAATATCAAGTTAGAACATTTGAATCTTTGAATGTATTAAATTATTTTATTTTATTTTATTTTCAGAAAGCTATGAAAGCAAAAACCTTAAAAGTACAGCAATGATTCTCAGTTTCTTCCTCGGAGTGATAAAGTTCCTTCATTTATAAGCCTTTTATGAAGAATGCATACACTAAATTGAGTGCAAAGAATATTGATCCCTCCACATAAAAGAAGGCAAATGAAACATCCCTCTAGATTCTGATGTTACTTACAAGTAAAACTGGGCCAGATGGGTTGTACTAATAATAATATAACATATTTTTAGATTTTTTTTCTCCATATTTTATGTTTGCTGGAAAACAAATAAAATGAGATGGGGAAAAAAGAACCAGTCCAGGAAATATAAAATTGTGCGAGTCAATTAGAAGTCACTTTTTAGAAAGAAAACAGAGGTGCAGCGATACAGATTGTGAACAGTAGTAATCCTGTCACACTTGTACAACACAGGCTTAGTAGGTCAGAAGTGTTGCCCCAAGCCAATCCAGTTACTGCCATGCTTACTTACTGAGTGATTAAAAGCATTTTAAACTTTATTCATTAAGGAATTAGAAACCCATGAAAGCATCCCCCTTTCTCTTTGCAGTTTATTAATTATTGCCTTTGCAGTCTGTGCTCAATAATTAGAGAACAGACACACAGATGGCTTCTCCATTTTTGTCTCTTTTTTTAAAAAATATAAAATCAACAATTGAGAGTCACATGCTGCACTTTCTGTAATTCCCTTTGACACGCAATAATAAAGCATCTCCTTCAAAGGAATACGTTTTGGGACACTTACATGCTTGAGCTCCATTAAAACTTGTCTTGTCAGCTCTATCCTCTTCTTGTTGACGTGCTTGATGGCCACCAGGTTCCCCTGTGTGCAACACAAGATGAGCGGTGAAGCCAGATTTACACACCAGCTTTCATCATATGAGAAAAAAAAAATATATATGGATGCACAAACAAAACAACACAAAAAACATGAAATTAAAAGGAATCAGTATTAAGCACAGAGAGAGAGAACAGCAGTGTAGCCTACAGGTACATGTGTGGTCGATTGCAGCTGTGCTGCAGAGGAAGACTTGCGTCTGTTGTTTCCAATGTGATGATCCTCAGAGCCACAGATGTGACAGACTGGAGAAAAATGCTGCTGTAGCAACTACGAAGCAAGACCGGCAGTTTGTGTGGGAGTTTTAACTTTTATTCAAATGAAATGCACAGTTAAGACCTGAAGAATTCTGAATAGAAAGGTTCTCTTTGTCCAGCAATTATTGGCTGTTTCTGGTGACAGATTTTATCACCCTTGATCTGTACTGACTTTCAAGAGGCGTATCAATAACCCTAATTATAAACAAGATGCTCGATCTGTATCCTGACATCAGCATTTATATAAAAACCCTGCATCATTCAGCTAAAAAAGAGTACAGCCCGCCATCTCGTTATTCAGCAGCCTCTTTTTGTCACATTTTCTCACACCTCTTCAATCTGAAACGGACAAATTAACAGCAGCAACAAGTTGATGGCCCTGTCCAGACTGCAGGCGGGAGTGTAAAAACAAAGACACACACACACACACACACACACACACAAAGGCAGAGAGAAAGAGAGAGAGAAAGAAAATTGACGCATTCTGCAGCTCACATTAAAACCAACTACCTAAATTCGCCCACACTCTCGCTTTCTCTCTCCTCTCTTCAGTTTTTCTCTGCGAGTGTGCACATGTGTGGGCGGGAAAGGAGTGCGCAGGAGTTGAAAATGTCAGAACTCGCTAAGCCTTACCTTAAAATAGCCCGTTTTTGCAAATAGCTGATATTTTCCATGGGCAGTTATCAAGGAGCCGTAGCTGGAGCCTCTCTGAGAAGGTGGAAAGGGATAGTGAGAAGAAAAAAATGTCAGTTAGTGTGCGTAGATTAAAGCAAAGAGGATTAAATCATGTTCACTTTAAGACTGTGCTTCTACTTCACTGCAATGTAGATTTCTAAAATGGTTCAACTACCCAAAAACATGCCCCACTTCTCTGCGTAACATGAAACCATCGTTCACTTATATTTGAGAAAATAAAGTGCTTTCAGATTCCAGCTCGAGTCATTTTGCAAATGTCTGCAGAGCACACCGAATGAATAAAAATCAAGTGGGCGCACTGCATGCATACAGCCAGCACAGTCAACTGCACATTTGTATAGAATGCAAATATTGGCATCACACGGCACCCTGGAAAATACTCTAATTTGGAAAATTTCTGTGTTTTCCACTCACACACACACACACACACACACACACACACACACACA
>NW_005187417.1:3126425-3139889 GCF_000239375.1 Pundamilia nyererei
CACACACACACACACACACACACACACACACACACACACACACACACACCCCAGGAAATGGACAAAAAAGCAATAATGAAAAAGGTGTGTACATGTGCTTTTCATGAACACTTGCACGTGTGGGATGAAACACAACCCGAAGGAGATGCATTAACACTCAGACAACAGAACCCGATACTAAGAACGTAATGACGTATTATGTATATAGGAGTGGGGGCCAGGCGAAGGCTTATTTTAACAATCATTTAATATGCCACTGCAAAACCAGCTACCATCAATAAACCACCAGCTTTCAGGAATGTGTAAACTCACAAAGGATTTGGACTCTCTCGGGGCAGCAGCTTTTGCTTTTTCTAACAAAACCCACAAACTGCTTTTTAATACGCAGCACACAGTGTGTAAACAGGAGGGAAGCTCTGAACTTCAAGCATTTTGAATCCTGGAGGGTCCAATTTTACCACAGTGACATGTCCAGACTGATAATCAGGCCTGTATGAATGAAATATACCAACCAAGCATGCAAAAATAACCTGCCAGATGAGCAACTTTTTTACCAATTAACATCCACCAGGTTACAATTAACGAGGGGCAGGGCTGGGTTTTGTTTTAGCTACGTGCTAAATAGGTCGATTTTCAGAACTACTTCACATTAACCAAACTCAAATCATAGACGAGTGCAGAGGTTGCCAAATGGTGTGACAAGATAAGTCCAGGCATGCTTTGGGGTTTTTTACGATAAGCATATATTATTATTGCAGCATATGACTGCATAAAAAATTTAGGGTTCCCTAAAACTGTTTTAGGGACGATGTTGAATTATGAAAGTGTGACACATCAAAATATCTGGCATCACGTTAATGCAAGTGCAAAGAACATAGCACCTAAAAATGTAACCAAAAGAAGAACTGGCGATGTCAGCAGGCCTCACTCTGACAGCTCATCAGTCAGGAGACGCTAACTGAGAAATTCTTATTGACTTAATTGACTCGAGTGTTGGATCTAAACCACAGGCATTAAGACTGTTTTTAACTGTGTGAAGCTGTTTGATAGCGGGATAGACAGAAGGTGTAGGTGGAAGGTTATATTGGGGTGCTAGTTGCAGATGTTGCAAATGGGCAAAAGTACCCCCATCCGACATTACAGTCAAAAGAAGCATTGAAAACCACGTTGAAAGCCACTGTGCTGGTGGATGTTAAGAGGAAACTGTGATGGGATAAAATAAAAGACTGTATATAAAAAGCTTGCTGAATCTACTGTGATCGGTGGTTTGATGACTGAAGTGACCACATTTGGATGGTATGGTGGAGTGCTAAGTTATTAGCCACATTAGCAATCTTCATTACCAAGGCCCATCAACAGTCTAGGGATGTTATTTAGTGATAACATATCAAATAAAAGGGCATAATTGCACTCAAAACTTCTGTTAGTACAATTAAAAACACAGTAACCCATGCTGTTTGTTAGAAAAACTTGATAAAAAGCTGCAAAAGTTTCCAACATGGTCATCATTTCCAGTTTAGTTACTTGAATTTGGTTACAGGTGACACCACCTGTAACCAAAGCTGCCACAACCCTAACTTTAAATTTTGTTTTAACTTTACAAGATTGAGACAGAAAAAGGTCAAATTCTTTTACTCTAGTCATAAAGGGGAAAATTGGCTGAAGAGACCAAACTCAAAGCTGTAAACATGATTATTTCTGCTGTAAAGTTGGATATTCTAACATGAGCGTCTATAAGGATTAGCTCTGTTTTGGAGCTACCCTCAAGTGGACATTTGAGGAACTGTAGTTTTTGGTTCTTTCACATTGACTTCAATGAACATATTCCTACAAAGCTTCTTGACAAAGTAGCAGAGAGGATACAAAGTGGGGCAAATGCATGCTATGATCAAGACTAAGAAGCAGCAGAGGACTACTTATATACATGAGGGTAATGAAGAAGAGTAGAAACAGATGGGTAACAAGACACTGCTGATTTCAATCAAAACAATAAGACAGCAGGAGGAAGTAAAACCAGGCACAAAACTCAGCAGACATTTAATGGCCAAACTAAAACACAGAGTAAGCAAGACTAACTAGGCAAATAAATAAACTTAGTGGGAAAGACACAGGAGAATGAGACAGGAAGCACTGAGGGAACAAATGAACTAATACAAACTGGAACCAGGAACCCAAGACTGTAAAGACTATGAAAATATATGAAAAACTAATAAAAAAAACAAAACAAGAGTTAATTAGAATAAAACTCCAAAATACACAGAAACCGTGAGAACAGAATAGGGACCAGGGCACAGACAACAATTTTCTAGGCCTCACAGATTGCAGCCTGATATAAAGTGATAAAAAGCTCACAATTATGAAGATTTTAAAGTTTAATGGCTGCTAGCTCTCATATGAGATCGTGTGGGTGTCATTTCAACATTTTGCATCATTTTCTGCACATAAATCTTGTGATCTACCTGTGAGAGGGTGAGCCGACTGCCAGCACGCTTGTGGTATTTATTTGGGCTCTCGAACTGAAGGTCCTCCCACCGAATCCTCCACAGCATTCCTGCCAGTTCCTTCTCCAGCTTCAGTTTCCTGCAGAAAGTAAAAAAGCAGGTGGTGAAATCGACAAGGTCACGGCAGCACAAACAACAGGAGAACTAGACTGGTTTGGGGTTGATGCAAAGGCCATGAGGTGATGTTTTCACCACAAAGCTACACCAGCTGGAACTAAAGCAATGATTAAAAGTCCGTCGGAGCCAAGGTGGTCTGCAGGAGAATTATAAGTTATTAAGCAAGCTGGATTTAATCTCGCAAGTCACCTTAAAACAAAATGCAAATTAACTCCATTTGTTACGTTTGATCTCTGTCTTTCCTGTTGGTATTTCCTGAGATAGCGGTCTCAGATGTGATTACAGAATGCCTCACATACAGCATTTACGTGAAGTTATGTACATTTGGTGATGCATTTAGGCCTGTGTTTATTTTTATTAGATTTTAACTTTACTGGCTCATATGCTCTACTTATTGACGCTTGGCAGTGAGGCACTATTTTAGGGGAAGTATCTTGACTCTCCTGAACAAAGGGCTCTTTCTTCCAAGCAAAATACAGAAACATGGAACATTTGACAGTAAGCACCCAAACTGCTATTTAGTGAAATCAACTGAGCATGAAGTTAATGTAAATATAAGTTCAAAAATGATTTCTTTAAAAGGATTGTCACACTGCACATTGTCCTTAGTTTTCCTTTGGGTCACTTTTTATGATGCCTTCTGTCTCGTGGGCCTTTCAGTTACTTCCTGTTCTATTTTGAACGTTATTCCCTCGTCTAGCTTACTTTTTTCTTAACTCCCTGTCTCTGTTCTTTTCCCACCATTGTTTTTGTCTAATTAAGCTTACTTTTGCATTTTATTTCCCTGAACTGTGTTTGTTCCTGCAGTGCACTCATTAGGGAAAACAAATTTCCGAGTGGAAAAATTCACACAAACCAGAGTAAGAGCAAGAGGAAATCTTGGGTTGCTGAGTTGATGACAGATAAATGTACATATTTGCATAATCATAAGAAATTTTAGATTAATGTTAAAAATTCATGTATTGCATAGAAATGTTTTGCTTATGTTTGATAATAAGAGTACAATAGAACAAAAGAGTACATGAATGCAGGGTTCGCACCGTTCCTCTTTTTTTGTCATTTGGTGAAGTTGTCAACTTTTTGTCTTATGTATTTCTCACATTTGGGTTTCCTAATAACCTTGTTGAACTTTTATTATATTTCCTTGTTACAGCCACCTTCCTACTGCACCTTTCACATTAATCTTGGCAACATTTATGTTACTTTAAATTTTGGAAAGTCCCCTTTCCCTCTCTGTCTCACAACCCTCATGCTTAACCAGGCTATTTTAGCAGCTAAAATCACCGCATTACATTTAGAACAGGAATGCTTCACTTGATAGCTAATAAAAAATAAAATAATTTATTTGTGACTGTCATTCCTTAAACAGTTTAAATTATGTTTAAGTAAAAAGGAGTTAACCCAATATGTCTGAGTTTGTTGAGCTATCTTCATAGTTACTTTGGTCATTAAGTATCTGCCTCGAGGCGTCAGCCACACAACCTTTTGCTTCTCTAGGTGCGTTAGCCATTGTTCACTGCAAAACTACATAAAAAATATTTCCAGGGTCAGAAAAGATCCCAGATAACTTGCAGTTATCTTTGCCACACTGATGGCAAACTATGAAAAGTTTGGTAGGTAAATAACAAATTCATGGTGGGAAATATTTTTCAATTAAGGTCTAGAAACCTGTCTGTACTTCCTGATAACCAACAGTCATTAGGCAAAAACCTATATTCCCCAACCAGTTGCCAAGTGGTTGCTGAAGGTAAAGTCGGTTGCAGTCCTTGCAATTAGTTTTATAGCTAGCAGATTATCTAGGCCTGTTCGACTGATAGTGTTGAGAGTGTCACAATAGTACATATATATATATATATATATATATATATATATACAGCAGTCACTTGAAGGTTAATCATCAATCAATGTCGACTATATCTTCTACTTCAAGTAATGGTACAGTGCTTTGCAAATTTCTTGGACCACCTTTAGAAATCTGTCAAAAGCCTGCTTAAAACAAAAAATTACTTAATTCGCTGAACTGAATCTTTATACCCAAATTTGATCCGGCACACTTGACTTCTCTGACAAGTCAGAAAATAAGCAAGCATAACATTAAACCACTAAAACTATGTTTTCTGTTCAGGAATGCAAGTAAATAATTGTAATTTGGCATCTTAATCAAAAGTTAATGTGTTTTACTAATCTGTTTCTGATTTTTTTTGTGAACCAGTAAAGTTTAAAATCATTGATAAAAACATCTTTCAGAATTTAAAATATGCTGATTAAACAGCTCGCACATACTGGTGGATTAACCATTACAGGAAAAAAAGAATTAATTTTTTTTAGTTACCAATAATTTAGGGCAGCTATGTCATAAACCAGCCATTATATTGGTTGGTAGAATCCACTTCACTCTTTTATTTTTTTTACTCCCTGAATTTCAAGCCATAACTGTACTTTAGTACTACTACTGTTTCCAACTCTGTTTTTTTTTAAAGAACTATAAAAGTTAAGGTCTCCTAATGTTACTCTTCAGACCAGTTAAACACACTAGGGTTAAGAGCTTTAGACTAAATGCAACTTACAGTATTTTACAGTTGTTTTGGCTCAGCGTGAAAAATCTTTTAATTAATTTATGCCTTATTCAACTGAATTAATGGTAATGTTTAACCGAGCATCGTAATGTTGCAGTTCACCGAAGGGGGTTATCATAGAGTACACTGAAATCATGACTTCTGGCATTTAAAACAGTAAAAGCCTCACACAGTAAGCCACGATGTATACCACAGAGCTCAGTGAGACATTATGAAGTGGAAACAGCATTTGTGGTGATTACCAATCATCTTAAATTGTTGCTCACCTGGGTAAAGTTAAAATAATGGCACGGTCTGTCCAGGCTTCCCAGTAATAATCATTTAAAGTGCATTAGCTACTAAATCATACCAACCAAGCTTTAGTGTCCTGCCTTTTGTGGTTCATAATAGGAGTGTGGCAAATCAGCCCGTCTCTTTGAATTGCCAGTTTTGGATACTGAATTGCTGTGATAAAGCTAAAGCAACTGAAAAACAGGGTCAAGTGTTCAGTGAAGAAGATACAATCACTGATCATCATCCAGAAAGGTATTTTATGTATGCAATAAATATGTGGTGATTTCTTCTTTCCCTCGTGTCCTGTAGTCTTGGCTATCGGCTAAAACAGAGCTTGAGCCAATTCTTTTATTTATTTAAACACTGATTAAAGATGTATTTGACACAAATAAGAGCTGCAGCCTACTTAACTGACACTGCCTATTTCTTGCAAATGACTTGATCCAAATACTGAAATCCTGCAGGGTTTTTCCTGGCTGAGAATAGGCGAGCGCCCCTGGAAGCACAATCAATCTGTGTACAGTAAAGGCAATGAGTTTGTGTCATCTTAAAATGTCTCAAATCTATGTTTTCAGGTTATTTTTTTTTAAAAAAGAGTGTCCAGTCTGTTTGACTACATGAAATTTTCAAAAGAAATCCTCTGTCAGAAATGCTATAAACATCTCTATGCATGTAGAAAAAGACTCTGTCCTGGTGCAGAAATGCACTATAAATTAAAGCTTAAATAGAGAAATAAATCCTAAAATTACTTCTCTGTTGTTCTGTCTCTGATTTGTCAAAGCACTATAAATTATGTATTGATCTATTAATAACAATATTGATACAATATTTTGATATACTTCTACTACGAGTATACAAAGGCAGACAGGCAAACAGATTACTAAAAGAGTCGATTAAACAGAGAGCCAAACATGAAAGTCACATGAGAAACATACAATTAAAAAGTATGATTTAATTTTAAAACAGTGAAAAACTAAAATTAGACAAAACAGCTGCAAGCTGATAACCATATAACCAGATGTAAAGTCATCACATACAAGCAGGTCTATAAAAATGAGTTTTAAGAAGGGATTTAAAGGAAGCCAGTGAATTTGCTAGCCTTATCTCCTCAGCCAGGCTGTTCCAAAGCCGAGGGGGCCTGATAGCAAAAACACGGACACCTTTAGATTTAAGCCAACTGAGGATCTAAGGGCTGCAAAATAGTTCATAGGCGGGTCATCATTTATGCTCTGCAGCGTGAGGCCAGACCCATACGTGCTCTAAAAGTGATCAATAAAATCCTAAAATCAGTTCTAATACGAAGCGGAGACCCCGGAGAGAAGCAATGATTGAGATGATGTCATTTAAATGTTAGAACCAGTAAGAAGCTGATCTGCTGCTTTCTGAACCAGCTGGAGGTGAGACAGACTCTTGGTTTACGTCAGATAGGAGGGAGTTGAAACAGTCAAGCCTATTATTAAATTACTCCTGGATTAATAAGCAACAGATGGCCTGTTGTTGAAGCCTGTTGTCTTCCCCCCTTGGTTAACCTAAATTCTTGACTCCAACCAGTCTTCTTCTGTGGTGCCTAACATGACTCAAGTTTGTGCTACACATAACCAGAAAGCTTTCTTTTCATATATACTCAAGGAAAGATCATGCTTTGGGTTAAGAAACACCTTTCCAACCACATTGTTGCTTTCTGCTCTCAGAGTAGAAAGGTGCCATAAACAAGTCCATTTACTGTGTTCCATTTTATAAAGCCAGTCAGGCCAGCGTTAAAGACAAGTTTCTTTTATTTGAATAACAACCTCAATTATGAGAGTAGAGCACTTTAGGAAAGACTATCTAAAGGGACAACAAAGCAACATGATTGCTTTCCAAAAGACAGGTTTAATGACCAAACCAAATGAAGGCTTTGTGCTACACTGGTCATCTTTGTACACCGTAAAATTTAATAAGCTGGCTTTCCTTAAAAAATAATGAAAATTCATTCACTTAAGAAATTCAAATTGTCCTGGCAACCACCTGTCACTGGGGAAAAATGATTAAATACCAACCAGCTGTAATTTGTTGCTGGTGATTTCTGGCAGTCAATTACTGGTGTAATTGGTTGCTGTACTAAAAACCACCTTGCGATTGCTTTGGCTAGCAGATAGCCATGGCTGCCAGTAGTTTGTTTTGAAGACAGTGACTTAATAATCATAATAATGGATTGCATTTATATAGCGCTTTTCGTCCTCAAAGTGCTTTACAATACCACTACTCATTCACACACTGGTGGAGGCAGCCAGAGTTATAGCCACAGCTGGCCTGGGGCAGACTGACAGAGACGAGGCAGACATATCGTGCCATCGGCCCCTCTGGCCAACACCAGTAAGCGGTAGGTGAAGTGTCTTGCCCAAGGACACAACGACCGAGACTGTCCGATCCGGGGCTCGAACCAGCAACCTTCCGATTACAAGACGAACACCCAACTCTTGAGCCACGATCGAAGATGCAGACAAGTCGGCATCTTCAAAACAAACTATCGCCGACCAAAGCAATCAAGGAGGTTTTTGAACCTAGCGACAGTTTGAGGGGTGAAACGCAGACGTTAAGATCAGCGATTGTCCAATCTGCCCCAACAGCCACGGCCACGCAAGTGATCGAGAGAGAAACTACAAAGGCATACAAATTTATCAATGAACCAGTCTATTCTGCCCACAAGCTGTGGGTCATGGCCGAAAAATCAAGCATTGTATTTAAAGCAGCCAGATAGTTTGGGCATCTGTCTAAGATTTGTCCTGGAAGCCTCCCAGGTGAGCTGTTCAACCCAAAGGAGATTCTAGGACAGACCTGGAACACACTGGAGAGATCTCAGCTGGCAGGTGAGAAGGAGGTCAAAGCGTCTCTGATTAGCTTTTAGAAGATGGATGGAGGGATGGAAACCTTGGTAAAAGCACTGAGCTTGTTTAGCTCTAATGAAGGAGCCTTTAAGATACATTGAACAGACTCCTGATAGACTGGGAGTGCCTAAAAGCTTTCCAGATGATGTTAGATTAGGATAAGAGTTGCGTTAGTTTAGGTTTTGTTATCCTTATTTCACACACATGTCAGCAGGTTGTTAAATGAAACATTTTTCGCTAATGATTGTGGTGTTTAAATTGGCGCAGAGAGGAATTTCCCAGATTGCACTTCCCATGATTTACTTCTGTCTCCTATTTCGTCCATTAAAGGTGGATGAATAAAAGCAGATATGTGAAGCAACTTCTCCACAATGGTAAACAACCACTAAATGTCTGCAAAGCCCAACCAGAGTAATGAATTCATCCATTTTCTAATCAGTGAACTTTGTGACAAGTTTCTGAGTGTTGCTTTTTTTCAGCACCACTCTGATAAACATGGCACCATGGAGAGGAAGAGGCACTCTAGCGACTCAGCACATCTGGGGGAAATCTCAGAGGAGCTGATGCTTCTTGACAATTCACGATTTACAACAACAATAAATTTAAAAAACGCAGGAACTTTTGTGCGTTTTTTTTTCTTTGCAAGGTGGCAGTGGATTCATTGGCAGACTGAAACACTTAGAAATGAAAAATGAGCAGAGCCCCACACATTCCAGCCCAATCTAAAAAGGTGTAAAACGTTTCCAGATGGCTTCAGGGAAATTATTGTAGCGTGTGCATATCATCATCTTTTAGTCTTTTCCCCCAGAATATCCCAGTTGGCTCCTGAAGTGGCTCATTATCATTTTTTTTCCTTTGCGACTTTTTCACCAGAACAAATTGTGTTGCTGGAGAGTCCAAAAAGTAAATTCTGATGTTTGCTAGTATTTGGAGGACAGGAAACACCATTAAAGTACCTCATCCACTACTAAAAAAGTACTTTTCTATTAAAAGAACCTTGTTTAGAGACCTCTGGCAGCCAGAGGGGCAAAATGTGAGGCTCCACACTGGGCCTATTGTTTGGTAAGTCCCATTTGTGAATACCTCCACAGGACCAGCCCCTTCATTAAAAACAACAGAGTCACTGCTGCTCTGCTCAACATCCCCTCACGCCCGCTGCTGCTGCTGCTGCACAGCAGCCTCCAAAATCAACGGCAAGCAGCTGACAGCACAGCTGTTTAAATCTAAGGCACTCCAGGGTGAAGTTTGAGAGAAAAATGTGCCAAAGTTATATATCTACATCTGAGCCATTAACAAGTAAGCTGGTCTGATTTCTGAGCCTTAGATGTTATAGATCATGTTTTACTGTCTTGTGCGGGGACAAAATTAAATTGAAGGCTGAATTTGGTTTGCTGCATGGATTTCATCAAAAAGCAATACAAAGAAACATATCATTCAATATACAAGTCTCTTTTTATTAAACTGCATAGACATCAGTTTACGTCTGTGTACATGTCAGAACAGAGATCTATTGCCAAAAGATTTCTTAAAACAAATTAATTTTATTCAACATTTTCTGCCCTGTAAACTAGATTTAGATCCACCCCCAAGTTAGGATATTAAAAAAAATAGTTAAATGTATTAAAAATAAAGATGTAAGCAGCAGTAAATATATATCATCTTTTAAAATTATATTTTTTCTTTATATATATATATATCTTCTTATTAAAAATATAAAAAATTAAATACTAATTTCTCACTGGGTAAATCACTTCTCAATAGCTACTGATAGTGGCATAAACTCCAAAATGTTTTTAACATTTTAGTGGTGTTTCTGTAGGTCAAGCACTAAAAGCAAAATGGAGGCCCCTCTGCAGGTGGTTGGTCTTTAAAATGGCCACAAACAACTCTGCTGTCCGCCTCTCTGTCCATCAGCAAAGCCCCAGTAGTGTCTGCAAAAACAGGAAGTCATCTGTTAGCTTTATATGAGACAGAGCCAACAATGAATAAGCTCCAAGTCATGGTGTGCTTCAAAAAAGGATAACTTATTAACCAGGGCTCCAGATATAACACTGTCATTTATGTAAGGAGATTGAGTCTTAATATAGTTTGAGAGCACAAAGTTCAAAACTGTAGGTCAGGAACAAAAATACATCACAGAGTTTCCCATCACAGAAATAGATATTTGTTGTCCCTAAATCCAAGAAAAGAAACTTACCATCCAAGAATCCAGGAAAACTAGTTAGCTAGTTGGGAAATCACAGTGTGTTTGTGGATTTGGGCGCTGGAAAAAACAGAGACGATCAAGTTAATTTTATTCAGAAATGAGTGTAGGCTCTGCATCTAATTATCTGCACATTAATAATTAATGGGCATGATCAACTCAGATTCAGGTTTAGTGGATTTACCTCAGGCAGACAGCCGCTCCTCCGTCTTTCTTCCACCATTCGTCTGATCAAAATCCATTCTGATTGGCTGGTGATTAACACTTGTTTGTGTTAATAGTCAGTATTAGAAAACGGATCAGATTACCGGTGCGATTTATTAGTTTGATTTGTTAATCCTCCATAAAATCAGTGCATTTATCAGGGAGAATATCCTTAACTGCCTAAGTAAAGACACCTCTGAAGATGTGAGCAAAGAGGGAAGAGCAGAAGAATTTTCTTTCATTACATGCAGATAACACCCATGATATTAACCAGCCTATGGAAATCTTTCCAGTCACTTTATTTCTCGGGGCATGCATGATTTACTTCTTGAGTAATTAAATGAGGCTTAATGTTACAACATAAACCATGTAGACTGTGCCACTTGGGACAGAGCAACAATTTCATTTGAATTGTTTACACAGCTGAATGCCGAGCACAAAGTTAGAACCATCAGAAAAGCAGCAGGCAATTACTTTTTCCCTTAAATATACAACTAAAAGAAAGTGCTCAGGGGCAGCAGTAACAATTAAACACTGACGCTTATTTAAACAGCTAATCGCATAATGTTCTGTTTATTTTTAACTTCAAACTGCAGTAGCATCTATATAGGGTGCACAGTCTCTAGGATTTCTTTTTGTCTTTTGCTTCTAAAAACATTTAGTGAATATGCTCTCTATACCAGTGCTTCTTATCATTTTTTTCATCTACTCCACAGATGTACTCAAAACACTTT
This sequence comes from Pundamilia nyererei, assembly GCF_000239375.1. NCBI lineage: Eukaryota > Metazoa > Chordata > Actinopteri > Cichliformes > Cichlidae > Pundamilia > Pundamilia nyererei. The sequence goes on from NW_005187417.1 coordinate 3,137,901, forward strand.
TCTCTACCCCCAGACAGCTTTCATGTTCATGTGACAAACAACTAACTGTGTAAAATTACTACATTATTAACAGTTCATCGACTGCTTTTAGCTACTTCTCCATTTAGCAGCTATTAATTCCTATTACAGTTTATGTTTATTTAACAATATAACTTGTGCTGTCAGAGATAAACGTTTACATATCGTTTAGCGATCTTTCAAGTGCTAATCTATATTTTTAGTTAACAGTTTGACCTTTCTTTTAGCAAAAATAACTTTAGCTAGCTACTATTTCAATCCTAAATTCATTAGGTTTGCTAATAATTTATTTTGAACAGTAAGCTAACATTTCAATTTAAACTATATCTATTTTATTAACCTAGCTATTTCATTGGTTTAGCCATACTATTAGCTAATAATTCTATCTGTTAGCCATGTTTTTAGCTACCTCCTGTAATTGTAAGTCACGACAAAAGTAGCTATAGTTTTACTCAACTGTGGGCTTTTACTTCTGTTAAATTCAAGTGTTTTCATATAATTTCTTCACAAAGTTAACCATTTATCTGTATTTCATATTAATCCATAAAGTTCTATAAAAATTTAATTCATTTATCCGTAGCCCAGTATTAGTTAATAACTTTAAAAATATTATTACTTTATACTAACAGTTCCAACATTTAGTCACAATTTTACATAGCGTTCAACCATTTACTTATTTGTATTTTTTTCAGCACTGTTTTCTTTATTTATGTATTTCTTTTGGCTTCTGTTCTGCTCGTCTGTTTCTTTCAGTCAGCTGTTGATTTTATTCTCAAACTTGTTCAGGTTAATTCAGTTCTTTAAATAATTCTAATAATTGTGCCAATCTGTCCTTGTACACCTTGGAAGTACTGTTTAAAGGCAGTAGTTTTTAATATCGAGGTCCCTGAGGGGATTGAAAAAACATAAAACATTTCTCAGTGTCAGTCCTGCCAATTTTATTTATTTATATTGTAAACAACATGAAATATTAATTTAGGCTTTCGTGGTGCTGTACATAAAAGAATTCTGGCTTATTTTTGCTTCTTTTGAATATTATTTTGCAGGGCTTTTATAATCCACTTGTAATCCTTTGAGAGAGGCACAATAATCAGCTCAAGTGATGTTTTCCACTTGACATCACCAGTGTGTGAATTATTAAAATAAGCGGCATTTTTCCTGACTTCAGCGCAAAGAAAATAAACTTAACAAACACACTAATGATCATTAAGTGAGAGTGGCAGTAAGCGTTGTTTCGAGCCAGTATATGAGCTCACTTGGCAGCTTAAACACACTTCACCACCGCTTTAATGCCGTCACCTGCTGAGCAGTTGCTGTAGCAACAGTGCGTAAATACCAAACTACCACCTAAAGCAGCACAATCCATAAATCCTGCTTCAAACACGAGCATGCCTCTTGCTCTTTCTCTCAATCTTTTTTTTTCTTTTTGTCCACATTTCTGCTGTTTGAGCTAAAAGCACCACAGAGAGGAAGCGTCAGCTTGATGCGATCAAACTCACCTGTAAATGAGGAAACTGGAGATCCCAAAAATGATGAGAGCTAAGCCAGAACCCACAGCTACAATACCCAGAACTGGCAGATGACCTGAAAACAGGAGGAAAAACAAGGAATTCACACTCTCATATGTTCAGCAGATGTCCACAATCATATCTTTGAAAATAAAGGAAAAATGCACAGATGTGACTTCCTGAAGTACAGCTGTGGTGCTTTAGAAATCTGTCACCCCACAAACACACAGCCACACTCCCAACGCACAATTAAAACCCTAACAACGATTAATAACACCTGCTGGAAGTCGGTCAGTAAAGTAGCAGCGGCGGGTTTTATTCAGTTTCAGCTTCTCTGTTGTTACTGAAATTAACAACAGGTGCACTAGAGGGGCAACAAGGAGACAACCCCCAAAACAATAATCTTCACCTTGTCTGACTGTTTTTTCACTAGTTTTGCATTTGGCTAGGGTCAGTTCCACTA
>NW_005187417.1:3140120-3148733 GCF_000239375.1 Pundamilia nyererei
AAATAATACATTCATTTTAAAAGGCCTCTGTTTTGTCTCTTTTGAATAACTACTATTGCTCATTAATAAGACTGAAGTATTTCTATTATCCGATTACTCAATTAATTAATACAATTAATTAATAAAATTGAATACTTGATTACAAATATAATTTATACCTGCAGCCCTGATCCTAACAGGAGTAGTAGAGATGACTTTGCTCTTCTAAGGATCTTTGCTATTTCTTCTTGTAAAATGCGCACTGGTCACCCATTGCTCCAACCAACCACCACATGTAAATTCTCAGCTTTATGCAAAAAAACCAAACAATTTATGCTTCAGTATCCCAGGCAAGACTTGCTTATAAGGGCAGTGGGAACGGGTTCCAAATCTGACGATTTCTCCATGAAAACAACACCACGCCATGAAGCATAGCTTGTAATGTCACTGTTGTTCTCGCTTTGCATTTTTTAAACTTAATTAAAGTCCACCCCAACAGTTCAACAGAGAAAAAACAAAACCCATGAGCAGTCTGGTTACTTTTTATTTGTTTCGTTTTCTGATGTGTGTCAGAATACTGCAATTATCAAACTTGTGATTGTACTCTGTTTTCTCTGGCCAATTAATGACAGGCTTCAAACACTTATAATCATCTCAATTATCTAATTCACTCCAAGCTGAAGTTGTGAAACTCTTAAGTGTTGATATGCTTCTCCAAATTTCTCAGCATTCATCATCATTGGTGTTGAAAGTGAGCCTCCATTCATTATCCTGTCTTCACACCACAATACATTTTAATTGCAGTGTGGTTTTCCTTCTCTGTTTATCATCCCTGATAGAAAAAACCCCCCAAAAAGTGTCACTGCTCAACAAAGACAACTTCCTGCGCTCATATTTCACCGCCTGTCACTCAAGTAAATGCTCCACTTCACCCATTTACTTTATAGACACAAAGAGCTGGGAAGGAACTGAAGAAAAACAAGGCATTTATCACGGTAGCTTTATTTAAAATAGGAACAGCGCATTAGTGCCCTGTAATATCCACCTGATTATCAATTCCATTCTAACCAAGGTCATGAAAAAATATGCTATTAAGCTATTATACTGTGTGTGAACTTTTTATAATTCTTGCCATGAAATTTGTGTCCATTAGAAAGCCTTGTGCTGCTCGTTTGTGACAGGTATAATCACCTGTAGGTAGGTAGAAAGGGGTAAGTGTCTTATTACATTATGACGGGTCATACCATCATTACAGGAGGGGTCATCAGTCGAAAAGACGCAGGGGGGGTTGTCCAGTGGTGGGCCACCACTGGGCCAGTGGATCTTCTCTGTCTGGGACCAAATGATGTCTTTGGTGGTTCCATTGTAATATGCAACAACCTGCAAATACAGAGGAAAAAAGTATTAATTTAAATATGCTCAGATACAGCACCAAATGTTTATTCTCTTTAGCCTCAAAGTGGTGGATTTAAATTTTAATTAGTCCAATACTTTGGACTAATATTAAAAAAAAATGTGATAATCATAGTGGCAATGATGAGTCAGGTGAATACAGGCCAGAGACTGGTCTACAACCATCTGGTAATCACCAGTTCTGAGGGAAAAGTGTGTCTTCCCCAAACTGGCAAGTGGTTCCTGGAGGTCGATGGAAAATTGATTACTACAGCTAGAATCACATAGGCCTAGAGGTCAATCAGTGACCTCTGGCAGTCACAATTGCAACACAACTGTCGACCAGGAAACTGGAGTTCAGCTCACGATTGGGACTGTTTTTATGTTTGTCTTATACTTAGTGTTCACTTTTATTTAGTTCAGGAAAAAAAATTTGCACAAAACACAATTGTTATCACACCAATACTTTGTGCATGGATGGATATGTTGATAGTTAGATATGATTGAAAACATAATAACCATTGGCTGCAAAATAGTATCAACCCTCCACAGGCTGCATGTTACCACCATGCCTGAGGAGTTGGTAATGTTTAACCTGACAAGCATACTTGCTAAATATAAGTTTTTAAAGAGGATAAATATAGTGAGATCTGAAGCTACAAAGTTCGTAGGCGACTAGCCTTGAAAAGCATAAAGACAGGGAACCAGGTACCTTTGTTCCTCTCCAGTGGTGCTTCTGAAACTTGTCAAGGTGACAATGCTGTTATTTTATTTTATACCAGAAATGAGCAAAAAAAAAAGGTAAAAATGAAAAGAGCCAACTGAGTTGATATTACAAGAAGAGCTGCTTGCATGTTTTCCCTCAAGTCATATAACAGATAAGGTTTTCAAAGAGTCTTTATTACCTCAGTTTTAACTTAATTATCGTATTACCTTCATTTAAATTACTTTCCTGCAATCACAATTGTACAAAGGTATTTATTTAAGATTATGTGATTGTCCTGTCTCTGAATCAAAATATCAGCAAACCTATCAATATAATCAACATATGTTTTGCGTTACTAACCCCCTAACCTGGTATAACATGGGTAATCATTGCATGCCATGCAATGTAATGATTAAAGGAATTAATGAAACGTTCAAGAGAAAATACAGAACTGTAGGATCAACATCCACACAAGCAGCGACCATCCTGAAAGGCTTGTGCGCGAGGGAGAGAGCTTTATTTTGACAGCTCCATGAACAGCATCTGTTGTACTCCAACTCTTCTCTGGTAAGTTTCAATTGCTAGTTCCACGTGATCCTCGACACAGAAAGATGTTTATTTTGGAATCTGTGCTCTTATTTAGATTATAAAAAATGATGAGTTTGGACATGTTTTGGCTACCTTGTGATTGGCAAGTTGCATGCCATATAAGCATGGTGATGGGCAAAAGTCTCAATTCATAGCTCAAACCTGAAGTCCACAAACCAGTGGGTAAAAATGCCATCTATTACATGATATACTGTCTACCATACATATGCATTTGGAGTACCTTAATAAAATGGAAATACTTCATTTGATTACGCCAAAGTCATGCTAATGTTACTTTCTTCTTAAATAAATCTAACACATAAATCCAGTGTAGCTTATGTTTTTATGTTAATATTACATATCTTCAAACATTAAGCAACAGAGGACGTTACAAGAACACTTCCACAAACAAATTTTGTTTATACGAGAGTTTCTGTTCAGTGGAAAATAAATATTAGTTAATATTCCGTTTCCCATAATCCACTGATACAATATATAGACAAAATCATTGGACCACCTACACAATGCACCTATAGGAGTTGCTAACCCTTGGGAACCCTGAGACGCTCCAAACGCTCAGCTTTTGTGCTGATGTTGCAATTATTGAGCTAGCGGAGGGTTGATGGATTTACACAATATTCTCTTTAACGCTTGACATGGCTAAGTGCTTAATTTTATACACAATGCAACTGAAAACAACTGAATCAAAGATGAGGAGAATACCTTTTGTTCATATATGTATCAACAAAAAACTTCTAGCTATGTTCAATTCAGTTACAAAAATCTGCTTCTTATTTTCTTAAAGGGATTTTTCCCCTTGTGCAAAGATGAACATAGATTTTTATATTGTTAAGGTTGAAACCTAAAACTGCTCATGTGATGTTTTCATTAGCCTGCTGGTCAATATGAATCCACCAATTACAACCCAGGGATAAATGAGACCAGGAAGTCACACTGACAGCCTCTCAGGACACTGTGAAATTCTAATTGAAGTCATGTGTAGCTAACCCACTTATTCTGCCCTCAGGGAGGAAAAAACACACTGGAACCGTTCACAGCGGTGTTTGCAGAGCACAACATACAAAAATATTTTCATCGGACTGTTTGGGGGAACTGAGGTTTTATGCATCTTATCATTAGAGAGGTCAAGACCCCAGAATATCTAACAAACAGACCACTTTCCGTGCATGATGTCAAACATTTTATTTCACTGCGTCTAAAGCCAAACATGAGGAAAGGCTGTGGTTTAAAACTGCACATAATGCTGAGAAGAATTTTGGGAAAAATGTACAGTAATTAGCGACACATTCAGTAAATTAGTCTCTCGCTGTCTGCAATTTGTTTATAATTTGGTGTCAACATCTCATTTTTTGTTGAAACCTCAGAAGTGTAAATCAAAAGTGTTCAGTAATGGGACTATTTTGTAGGAGGCAAACGTATAAACTTTGAATATTAAATAAAATATGAATTTGTTTTGCATTCACTACAGTATTTCTGCACTAAACTGCTTGTGACTCTTCTCCCAGGCAGTTTATTTAAGGGATAAGCCAATAAAAATTAATCATCATATTAACCACAGTGAAGCTTGCTGCATGCAAAAACACTGCAGTAGAAAGAACGACAAGGTTTATTTAAAAGAATCTGAAAGCACTCTCTTTGGTATTATTAGTTCAGTCCCAGCCATAATATGTATATTCAGCAAATCTATCTATCTAGAGAAAGAGATGGTAACTTTAGTATATCAACAAAAACATTTTTGAATTAAAAAGTTCAAATGAAAAGTACAATTAAGAACTTTTGTCATGTGATGACTCCAAATGACACTATTTATAATAATTCAGTATTAAAGCTGTATTTTCGTTACAATAATATCATCTTTTATGAAATTATACAACTAAAATGATGATGTAAAGGATTAAAAATACTTTGAAGAAGCTATAACGCTTTGCTACCTGTGTTTTTTTCTTTTATCTAATAAAAAAGTAAACCACTTTGATAATAAATTAAATATAGAAGCCTTAAAAGAATTAGGACAGTTTAAGTTTAATCTTGACTTTTTCAGCACCAGAAGAAGACAAATCTGTGTACACCCTATTAAATCCTCTATTTTCCCTACCTTTTACTTTTTTCCATTTGCTAGAAAGTAAACATGGCTAGGGCACCAGCTGATGACACAAGTTGTAATAGTTTGGAGTTTCCAAGTTTGGAGTGTGTTTTTTGCCTTCACTAGCAAGCCAACTGCGTGGCGATATGAAGAAATGAGGGTAGCGGGAGCTGGGGAAGAACATGTAACAAATGTCTCTCCACACCAGTTGGTATGCATCATAAGTCTTTGCTCACTACACAGCCAAAAACTGGTTTAACTGAGAAATAAAAGTTTATATTTCTGAAATGGGTTTGTGAGAAAATGATTGTTTGGTAGTGAAACGTATTAAACACTCATCGTCAGCCCAGTTACTTACTAATAAAACTGTGCCAAATCCCACTGATAACTGTGACAGCTCTGATACTCTGTGTGCCTCTAGGTGTTTCTGTCATAGACGTGCCATATGTTGGAAAGCACTTCCTATATCTTTAAATCTTTAAATCTCCCTACTGTGCAAAATGCACAAATTTAGTCCGAGTCTTCACAGAGCCTTGAGGGCTTATCACAGTAAAATCCAATAAGGTGTTGTCACAGATTAAGATCTTCATGAGCAGCTAAAATAACTTTCAAAACCCTCAATGAAACTATAAAACCATGACTTACCCCGTACTCCCCTGTCTCCTGGTTGGTCATCGCCCACAGGTCAACGTCAATATTTCTGGCATTTTTTTCATCTGTGGAAACAAGTCCGGTCACACCTGAAAACACGAAGAACGGCCACATTAAAGATTTGACAGTGGATCGCGATCTGTGGTGTTTTAAAACAAGCCAACCATGCACACAGGAGTTTTCATATTTTTCTTTCAAATGCTCATAGACAGCACTTTCTCTAAATTGTTTATAACTAGGAAATAGCATAAGCAACAGTCAGACTAACAGCAATAAATCCTTTGCTCAAAAGTGCACAACAAGTGTGAAAATTCTAACCGTAACCGTGACTTGTGTTTAATATAATAATTGCATGACGGGAACTCCATTTGCAGCTTTTACGCTGAGTATTCTCCTGACCAAAAGCCTTTTGTGTAACCTCTAAACAAAAGAAGTGCATTTGTTGAACCACAGAGGCACCACTGATAGCTTAAAATGGTCCAAATTCAAAATGTTTTAAATCAATGATGTATGAAATAAAAGTAACAGAAATGAAACTGTGACATCGAGGATTCAAAGCTGGGTCTCTGGTACATCAACTAGCCCCACAACAGAAAAATGTGGACTTTGCCAGCTAATCATCTTGTTTCTTTTAAACGACTGTTGAAAACAAATTTCTATAGGTTAGCATTTCCTTAATCTTTAATGTTCTTTAACCTAATATGGGACTTTTTTTGCATAGCACTTTTATAAAGTGCTTCACTGTTTGGATAAAGTTATTATTATGGATATTATAATAATGATGTTTTTCATAAGGGTTCAAATATCTGGAAACAAGGACACTGAGTTTTTTAAGATTTTGCTGGAAAATCTACCACACATGAATAGTCCTAATAAAAAAACGGAGAATTGCAACACAACTGAAGCACCGTTTGAGTGCCTGCACATAAACTAAAACAAAAAAACCAACAAGAGGAGAAAGATGAGAGCTTTCATCGAATGTTTGGACCCCAAAAACGCTGTTATTGTTCTGCTTATTTCCATTTGATATGAGTGCAGATCTGGCAGCTGATAAAGTAAACAAGGAAGTGTGTGAGCGGGCACATCAAGCATCAAATGGCTATTAGCAGGAGTGTTGTGTGATAACGGTTCAATTATGCTGTAATTATGATGTTGAAAGGGCACATTTTAATCGCATTCTGGGTTCAACGGTGCTTTATGATAATGTGCAGCTGGTCACTTGGCCTCGCAGCGAGTACTGTTCCCTGTTATCTGAAGTGCAGTAACGGCTTTAGGGTGAAATGAATGGCAGTGTTTAAAGTGGTGGTGGAGACCTAAATCCATACTTTGCATTAGGTCTCATGCATGAACATTCAGCGATAGATGCAAGATCAAACAGCGACAGAAAGACTCACTGTCGCTGTCTTTTAGTTTCTGAAACCTCTGAAAGACTTGTTGTTACAAATTTACAGAAATCTACTCACCCCAGAACTGGCGGTTTTGTGTCCTCATTGTGATGTTAATGCCGTCATTCTGGGCTCCCCCCTCTGCCAGTGTCTCCTGTAAGGCCATTGCATAAAGTACAAAACCATCATAGAAGCTGCCAGCGATGTAGTCCATCTGCAAGAAGAGAACAAACAGCAGCATGTGGATATTACACTGGACCCTTTTAAACATTCAATAATACAATAAACATCATTTATCATTAAGTGCTGACAATGACACAGGGCAAATCAATTTTTTTCTGCACAGAATATCTGAAAAAAAAAAACATTAAGCAGGTTACGATTCTAATTAGAACTCACAAATATGTTAAAGGTGATAACTTACCAACGACGGCTCCAAGTGCACACCAAAATCCCTCTGAGCTCTGGCATGGAGTTTCTTCTGAAAGTCTTTGTATTCTGGATTATCAGGAGGCCGGTACGTTATGACGAAAACAGACTAGAGGAAGCACAAAGACGGAAATGTTAACAAAGAGTGAAGATAGATATGAGAGATGTATTAAAATATCAAGAGCATTGATGGTGTGCTTAGGATGATCAAAATGTTTTAGATGTGTTTTGCCATTGTTTGAAGTCATCTTCACTGTGAAAAAATGTAGCATTACATATGCGCTGGGTTACAAGAAGTTAATACATTTTTGCAAAAAAAAAAAAAAATAGCACAGTGACCATAACAATCACGATCAAATGTGTCAATCGTCACTTCTGCTAAGCGCACAATTTGATGTGCTTAATCGGAGACAACATCATCCTTCCACAATGAATGCACTAACCAAGTAGGTCCATAGTATATATCTGAAATGAGACACGAAGACCCTCTTTTAGAACACTTAAAGTCCTAGTTGACTCAATCTAGCTCAATATTCAGCTGTTCATTCCCTGGCTATAGCAATTCTATCATAGTAAATTAGAAAGAAACACATACTAAATGTAAATGAAAACAGCTTGGCTGTGTAATACCCCGAGTTACCTAATGTGTAACCACCTAAACATGCAGTCTGTGATAATACAAAAAGAAATGCCGTTAAAGTTGTTAAGAGAAATATTAGTGAAACACTGAACAAATCCAGCTTAGATTGCATCTTAACAAACAACATGAGTTCTTGAATAGTGATGAGACCAAAGTGGAGATGTTTGGCCATAATGCACAGCATCAGATTTGGTGACAGTTAACACAGTGGTGGTTGTTTGGGCTTGTTTGTGGCCACAGGACCTGATCCTCTCGCAGTCATTGAGTCGACTTTGAATTCTTCTGTATATCAAAGGATTCTAGAGTCAAATATGAGGACATCTGTCTGACAGCTAAAGCTTGGCACAGACTGAGATATGCAACATGACAATAATCTCAAGCACGTCAGCAGTAGGTTCACAACAGAATGGCTGAATGACTGAAGGTGTTGCAATGACCCAGACTTCAACATGGCTGAAATGCTTTGATCGGATCTTAAGATCTTAGAATATCTCCCCCACAATCTAAGCAAGAGATTAAGTCAACAAGATAAGTGTTTGGTGGTGTGTACTTAGTTACAGTTAGCATTCATAGAGTCCTGTGAAAACAGTATATTCATGGTAATAAATGAAGCCCAAAATGAGTGTCACAAAGACACACTTAGCTTGTGTTTCAATGATGCAAGTAACAAAATAAACTGTTTGAGTGTTACCGCCAGTGTTGGGGAGTAACGGAATACATGTACCGCCGTTACGTATTG
>NW_005187417.1:3151739-3171374 GCF_000239375.1 Pundamilia nyererei
GAGAGGGGCAGCCGGTGTGGGCGCAGACGGATGGGCTGAGCAGAGCCGCTGTCGATGGTGTGCTGGACCAGACTCGTCTGCCTACAGTCTTTGTGACTGGCGGCAAAGATGTGCACATTCTCGTCCAGGAGGCACCTCGAACGCTGGCGCTGGTCGACATTGAGGCCTACGCTGTTGCTGCCAAAGGTCATCAACAGCCTCGATGGTCTCGGTCGAAGGAGGTTTGTCGGGCTGAGAGGCTGAGGTGAGTGGAGATGACCCGGAGCCACCGGCATCCGAAATCTGCTGAGCAGCAGCTGCCCGACGCCTGTCTCGTCTGGTCCCCGCTCCCTGCTTTTGGCCGCGCTGGAGGGCAAAAGTCTCTGCGCCAAGAGTGATAGCCAGCTTCGCAGTGTCGACGCAGGCCCCCCAGCGGCTCAGCAGATCCAGGCCAATGATGCACTGGTCTTGAATGTCGGCGAGCCAGAAGTCGTGCACCAGCTCTAGACCCTTCACTCGGATCTGCAACGGTTTCTTCCCCCGCATAACAGTTTTCTCCCCCGTCACTGTCATCAGCTGGGTGTCTGTGGGCAACCAACCCTTCACCAGTGGCCCGGATGTTTCAGGGAGCACGCCAGGTCGTATCAGGAAAATGGTAGACCCCGTGTCCACCAGGGCCTGGCATGGCTGGTCCTTAACACAGCAGCTCAGGTAGAGTCCTTTGAGGTGCCCAACTCGGCCCACCACTGTGCATTGTCCTTGGAGGGGGGCAGGAAGCTGGAGCGGTGGTCCCCTCGCTACACCGCTCCCTCCTCGTTTCCCTGAGGCTGCGTAGTTCTGGTATTCGGAGATGGTGCTGGGCAGTCACGCGCCACGTGGCCAGGCTCATCGCACCGGTAGCAGCGGTTGGTCGGTCGACGAGGACGCTTCCGGGGCACCGAGGGTTGCAGCTGGGACATCTCGGCGACCCCCTCTGATTTGGGGGTAGTTTGGGGGGGACGCCTGCTGGTTAGGTCGTGAGGTGAGCACCGGCTCGGCCCTTTCAGCCTCAAGGAGCGCCTCACGGAGGGTCTGAGGCATGGCCAGGCGGACGTGTTGGCGTAGTCGCTCTGGGAAAAGTCCTTGCAGAAAAGCATGCAGGCTAAGCTCCTCACGGGCTGCTGCTCGAAACTCCGGGTAGCCACGACGAGCATACAGCAACACGTCTGCTGCAAAGGTCCCCAGGTTCTCTCCCGGTCGGCGGCTCCGGTTGGTCAGCTGCTCTCTGCTCTGATCAGTGGAGTGCCGCTGCCCGAATCGCCTCTCGAGTGCCGCAGTGAGGGCCTGGAGCTCATGCTGCTCTGCCGGGGTTAGGTCAAGGAGTATCTGCAGTGCATCTCCTTCTAATGCTAGCGCTAGGTGCGTAGCAGTCTCCTCTTCGCTCCAGCCACTATGTCTGGCGGCCAGACGCACTTGTTAGAGGTAGGGCTCTAGCGGGGTTAGCCCGTTGTATTTCGGTACATTAACTGGCGTGGTAGGCATGACTGCTCGCAGTTGGGGGCTCGGCGTGTGGGTCAACAGAGGTAGCCCATGAAGCACTGCCCTAGCATCTGTCGCGACGGGTCGCCGCCGCGGTGCGCTCGCGCCATCGGGACCCGTCGGGGGACTTACATGGCCGCTCACATCCTCTCTCTTCAATCGCCAGTTTCCCAAGCGGGGAATGTTCTCCTCGACAGCTTGCTCCAGCCTCTGAATGTCTCTCTCCATTACGGCGAGGGTGAGCTATCCCACTTCTGACACCAATGTGGCGAGCTCAGACAAGGAGGAGATGGAGGTATCGTTTGGTCTTGCTTCCCGTCAGCTAGCCAGGGAGCACAGCCGTTTATTGACATCTGCAGAAGAACACTGCCGCTAGCTAACTGCTCAGCGCGGCAACAGCACAGCAACAACAACACACAGGGCGCCCTCTGACCCCGGAAGGACACACTGTCGCAGCCAGAGGGCGTCACCCATCACTATGGTAACATAAACAAAACATCACAAACAGAACCCCGAATAGCCCTGACCCGCTACAGTATTTAAAATACAAAATATGAGTAACTGTATTCCGTTACAGTTACCGTTTAAAAAGGTGGTATTTAGAATACAGTTACTTTGTTGGAATAAATGGATTACACGGCGGTACTTTCCTGTTTCATATTGTCGCGGGTCAGGCCTGTTTGGGTTTTGTTTGACAGTTATGTTCTGTTGTTCCAGGCGGCAGCGCAGCGTTATGGTTGCCGTGGTTACAGGGTGACGCTCTCTCTGCGACTGTGTGTTTCCTGGGTGTGAGAGACCTCCTTTTTGTTGTTGTTGTTATGCTAAGCTAATAGGCAGAATGCTACAGGCATAGCCCTAAAGAATGTAGCATCATGGGCAGTGTAGTCCATGCTGCAGGGAGAATGGACTGCCATACCCATTATGTGTCTGTGAGCGGGAGGAGGGAGAAAAAGGAGAGTGGAAAAGTACAAGCTGTCATCGAGCAGAAACGGAAGCTGGAAGCATGTAAATATAATAATAACCACTGCAGCCAAGAAGAGTGCCTGACAAGCCCAGTTGTAAGTAAGCTATTAAGACTCGACTGTATGCTGTGTTCGTGTTTTCCTCCGAAACAATAAGTTCCGTTGGAGCAGCCTTTCAAAGCCTCTCTCTGTCTCTTGCTAGCAAAGTTGACCCAGACAACAAAGTAAAGCTAGTTTTCAGCTACGAGCCCGACACAAACCCACCGTATCAGTCCGAGGTCCCTTTACTATGGTTTGGAGCCGCGGACCTTCAGTAATAGTAATAAATCACATTCATGTAGTTGTAAACAGCATGATAATATATTAAGTAATCAAAAGTATTCAGAATACGTTACAGCCAACAACTAAACAAGAAGGGAGCTACTTCAACAACCTCCAACAAAACACAAAGACTTGCAAAATATTCAAGAAACGGTTATCGCTGTTTTAAAACAAGGTACCAACTTAAACATCAAATATAATGAAATACATGTATGCTTATTATACATAGTTATTTATTTGTATTAAGCAACTAACAAAAATTTAAAAGGCCTGTTTTTCATCCATCCACCCATTTTCAACCTAGACTCCAACATAACTGAACTACTCTCCTCACACCTTTGTCAGCAACTCATCCCTCACTCTGGTGACTAATTCACACTTTATTCAGTGAAAAGCAGGTCTTAAAATAAAGCAGCTGCTTAGACAAAACCCTCTCCAGTGTAGAATATGTGTTTCGAAAAAACATAAAAACACCATTGGTCTTATAATTCGTCGCGCAATTACAAATACAGCCTGATAGAATGTGTTGTTACTTCTTTAATGACTTCGAAAATTGGTTCAATACAAACTGCTCTGCAGGCACAAATGCTGAGAGAGACCTTTAGTCTAGCAATCAAATTTTGACCCAGACGTTTCAGTGCAAATATTTACCTTTACTGACCTTTCATTCTGTCGATACACTAGTCACCAAAACAAGTTTTTCGCAAAAAAACAAGTTCTTTTTTTTGCTCTTATCTGGAAATTCTACAGCTTGGTTTTCATGTTACAACAGTTACTGGAGACCTACCACAAACTTCCACAAGCAATTATTGCTGTGAAGGAAGCATATTGCGATAATGAGACCTGTTACGGCATGCAGACAAATTAACACCTTTCATGATGAAAAATATCAGATCCAAAAATGTGGCTTTACAGCTCAGAAGGTTAGAAGAAGTTCAGATTCAGATGAACAGATAGAGACACAGAGTGTTTATCAGTTCATGGTTTCAACATTGCAAAACAAGCACTTCCTTTCATTATTAAATCTTCTACAAAAACATTTTCCAGCTATTCAAAGTTAATGTTTTACCTTATTATTGGGAATTTAGGCAAATATATGCTGTACATTATGTCTTAATCCACTATTTATTATGCAAGATTTATTTTACAAAGGCTACTCTGCTTCAAAACTACTGAAAATGCTTCATTAAGAGAATTAGGGGGAGCCAGTGTGACATTTAGGGGGATAAATTAGTCAACTGACACATTTGTGACTACTTTCTTATTTCTCAGTGCACTCATTTATAGGGCTAAAAGGCCTCCTGTAAAAACACATCCCCCGATTCATTAATGTCAAGAATTTCCCTCTTTAAAGTGGTCAAAGTGTAACAATGTCATCTGAGACTGAAGAGACCAAATTGGTTCAACTTTGTAAGATGAACCAATCTTACCAGCTTGTAAGAGTTTATTCAAGTCTTTCATCTACATGTCTGTCATTACCATAAAAGCTTCACATCTTTTTAATTTCCACAGCCATGTTGAGTTTACTCAGCCCAATGGACACAGTAACTGAAACATGGTAATGCCACTCAATTAAGCGAGATTACCATTTCCCATGCCAAATGGCGGTCTTGTGTGATTTCCAATAGCAAAGCAAATGAAACAGTGATTGCCGCATCTAATAAATCCAAGCATAAAAAGGTATGTGTTCATTTTACCTTAAAAACCTTGATGGGATCAGCCCAGTCAGCTTTCTGCCACGGTTTGCGATCTGCCAAGATCTCAGCAAACACATCCAGATAGAAGATAGCATAGTTTTCTGGGTCCTGGATATCATTCTGAAACTGTTCCATGATGGTCATAAACGTCTCCAAGGGCCCACAGATGTACACGACTGTGAATAGAAAAGCATCAACCAATCACTTTTTAATTTTTTTAAAAACATACCAAAAAAGTCCATCTTGTGCTGGGTTCAGATCATATTTTAGCAGATCCAGGTCTGGTGTTAGATAAATGATCACTCATATCATGTCATTTTTAACACCACTTAGATTACTTAGATCAGGGGTGTCCAACTCCAGACCTCAAGGTGTTAGGATGCCTGGGTCGTCGACCCAGGGTTTTTGAGTTTTTGATATTATTTATACTTCCTAGTTTTTGGTTTCTTTGAGTTCTGTCTTATGGCTTATGTCTC
Organism: Pundamilia nyererei; assembly: GCF_000239375.1. Taxonomy (NCBI): domain Eukaryota; kingdom Metazoa; phylum Chordata; class Actinopteri; order Cichliformes; family Cichlidae; genus Pundamilia; species Pundamilia nyererei. Next base: position 3,156,693 of record NW_005187417.1, read on the forward strand.
TGTCTTCTTTAGTTGCTCTGTCTCCCCTATCACCTGCATCCCCTTGTCTAGTTCGCGTCTATGTGTATCCTAAGTTCCTATATCCCCGTGTTCAGTCAGTGTTTGTGTCTGCCCTGTTCCCACGTCTCTGTTCCCTTTGTAGTGCCTGCATATGAGTCTGTGTCTTTGTTCAGTCTGTGTTATGTGTTTCCTGTTTTACTTTGAAAGTCCATGTCTGATGTTAATGTGTCTGGTTTTGCTTCCTCTTGTCTCGTTAGGCCTGATTTGCCCCAGCTGTGTTTCCCTCCTGTTACCCATTCCCTGATTGCTCCCTCTGTGTATTTAAGCCCAGTGTTTCTCTGTGTCTGTGTCGCGATCTACTGTTTCCTAGCTGTGTGTTCTGTCATTCCTCCAGTTTAAGTTTGTTTTGAGTTTTTTCAGTTATGTTATATTTTTGAGTACCAAAGTAAAGCCTTTTTGAGTTCACGTCTGTCTCCGGAGTCTGCACCTTGGGTCCTATTCCTGCCTGCACACAGCCACACCTAACACAAGGGCCGATGCCCTGCAGGTTTTAGACATGTCCTTGAGCCAACACAGCTGATTTAAATGGCAAAATTACCTCATCAACATGTCTTGTAGTTCTCCAGAGGCCTGGTAATGAACTAATCATTGGATTCAGGTGTGATATCCCAGGTGATCACCCAGGGTGATATCTAAAACCTGCAGGACACTGGCCCTTGAGGCCTGGAGTTGGACACCCCTGACTTAGACTGTCTGTTAGCATATCTCTCACTTACCTTGTGCTCTATGCACTATGGAAATAAATGTTCTAACATGCTAAACTTTTTTGTCGGCATTGCAGAAGGCGGATTTTGTCTTTAACTACGGTACCAAGCAAAGGCCACCCCTCATTTCTTTACATTTTAAATGGTGAAATAATTGCACCAATTTCTGAGAAATCTGCAAACATAAATGGAAATGCAGTTTAAAGGCACTGGACTGCCACTGATGCTAGTCTTTTTTCAAATCTCTTAAGGACATGTTAGATGGCATTCTGAGATACCCTAAGTATTCAGCTAACAGCTTTTTTCTTATGTCTGTAAAACCTATCTTTGGCTTTTTTTTTAGTAGATTCACCTAAAGAAAATTTTGTACAGGCTGTTAGTGCCTAAATATACAATTTACAATGGATTCTTTGTAAGTTGTTATACAATATGTAGACACAACGCTGGACCATCCCTTGAGTTAGGTGCTTTTTATGCTTGAATGAACAGTGTTAAGTGGCTTAACAAACAAACAAAAAAAGGTTCCTCTAAAACTCGTCAGGACTGGATAGGAAAATGAGTGAAAAAAACAGCCAGTGACAAATGACAGACTTGGAAAGACCTTCAGAAAGCCTGGAGAACTACTGTTCAACACCACTTTAGGGTGGGACATCAGCTCACAGCAATATTAGGGGAAACACACTGACATTTACTTTACTTGCATTTTTTTAACACTTACTGAATGTTCATGCTTTCAGATGCTGCTAGACATTCATATCAGCACATTTCCTGTGGCTTTGATTAAACATGTATACGGTTCCTTGAAATCTAATTGATCTCTGTTTGCTATCATTGTGACAACACCAATAATCTCTGTTAAAACCAGAGCAGTGTGACACATTTTCCACAGTTTCTTGTGGTTTCACATATTGAAATGAACAGCACAGTCTAAGTAGTGGGTAATACACTTCGACAGCTGGCGTTTATTTCAACTTTTGCAATGCCTGATTCTAATAAATGTCAGGCTACAACAAAATGGTCTGTAGCAGGAAAGAAAAAAAATACACGAGCAAGCCAAGATGGAGAGAAAAGCTGTACAAAGATTGGGGTGGATATTAGTTCAGATTACCTCAAACAGTGGAAACAAGTGAAGAAAGAAGAATACTGGACTAAATATTATAAATATTTCAAGGGTACTGGAGATAAAAATAAAAAATAAAAAAAGTATATTTGGCAATACACAAACTATAATCTGAGAGCTTTACATAAATAAAACTGTCAAAATATTTACTAGAATCAGAAATGGTTTTAAAAAAGAAAAAGCAAACAAAATTACAACTCACCCATTCAGTCCCAAGTTTTAGATCAAGATTCAACAAAGGGAACATTTCCCTTGGTTTTGTGGTTTAACCTGATGTTTTCAGACATTTCCAGGTCTCTGAACCAACTGAGTTAAAAATGGTCCAAATCCATTAAATTCTAATAAAAATGATTGGAGCAGCTAATCTCCAGGTGTGACGATTAACTTTAACATCTGGGAATCGATGAAAAAAAGGATTTTACAAGATTTAGATTAGTAAGAAGTTATTTATCTAGATAAAGATATTCTGGCCATAAATTTGATTATTGGAAAAAAAAAAAAAAAAAAAAAGCAGTTTATGAAACCTACACTTTTAATGTTTGTAAATTAAACCATTAACTAAAAACAGAATTACATAAAACGCATAAGACACTGCACCAGGAACACAAACATAATTAAATGTCTAAAACACAAATTAATGTGTCCAGTTCTGACAGCACTCACTCTAAGCTTACCTTTAAACTATTCAGTTGATCAGAGACTTGAAAACTTTTTTTCCAGGTTCTGGCAGTGTCTCTACCTACTACCTTCACCCTGCCACCTACACCCTCCTGCTGTTGAGTCATTTTTTTTAACCCCAAAAAGTTACATTTTTTTTCCATTAGTAGGCTCCCAACTAACAGGCATTTCCTCATGTTTTAGAGCTGCTGCTGCTGCTGCTTCAACCTCAACCCTCAGCTCTTCCAGCTTGGGTCACCATGCCAGGTAGCTCTGTTGTCTGCTGAACCGATCCCAAAATAAACACGTTACACAGCCAGAGGGAAAATGTCCTCTTGTGTTGCAGAAGTCACTGTGTTTACAGAGGGTTATAGAAAAGTACCTAAAAGTGACTCTAAAGATTGTTTTTAAACCAAAATCTTGATTTAAATTCTGTTTTGTTTTTTTAAAGATGGCTTCATGATTTATATAATCGCGTTTCAGTTTTACCTCTAACAGAAAGGTTGTGTTTTCAGTGCTCTGTGTTTTCTTTTTTTGAAGCATTACTAGGCATTGCAAAATAGAACATTTGCTATTGTGTCAGGATCTTCTGTGTTTTTACAAATTGGCATGCGCCACCTATCCTGCTGCGTTCTGTTTTGTTCATGCACATATTTTGACACTGACCCAGATCTAAACAAACAATTGTCAGTATTTTCTCTTACTGAAATAACACATACAGTAACGCATGTATTTGTGGCGGGTGTTCGTACGAACTCCTTCCTATTCGCTTTACTCTCCAAACAACGCTGTTTCAAGATAATGATGCTCATTTTAAAAATAGGCTTAAAGCAAAAAACGTCTCTTTAGGAAAACACAGAAAATGTGATGTTTATGGTGTTTCAGTCTTAAGAATAATATGCAGAAACTGAGCATAATGCCACAATTATTGAGAGCACAGTTAACACTTGTTAATGATACATTATGTAATGATTTGTATGACTATAATTAATTTTGGTAACTTTCAGAATTAGCTATTAAATATACTTATGCTGTAGGGTCCATGTGACTCATAAAATTCACATCACATAGCAAAGTTTTCACAGGAAACGACAAATGTAATATTATACAAAAACATGGGATATTTCATCATTTAGTCTTTTTCTACTCTTCGTTATTAAAACATGATGTGATGGATCCTTAAAGACTAGACATATTAGTGCTTTAATGAGAGCAGCTGCTGTGTCTGCTACCCAATGTTAATATACGTTGTTTTAAATTTCACTTTTAAAAAGTGCTTTAAAAGAGTTTTAAAAAAGGGAACCAACATCTCCATTCTATATATATCTTTAAATGCTACAATAATGATTGTGTTAATTTATAGGTCAGTAGGTGAATGTTACTAACTAAAATAGAAACTACAACTACATTTGGGGAAACATTTTAGTTAACTGAAATGCAATTTTTAAAAAGTAAGGTTTAGCAAAGAAAAATAACTGAACAAACTAACTAGAAAAAAATTAAAATACAGGGAAAATGTCCTTAATTTAAGTTTTTTTATGGTCAAATTTGGGAATGCAATCTGCTTAATAAAGTTGTGAAAACTATAAACTATGTGAAACTTAAATCAGAATAAAATGCATTAAATTTTTCTTTAGTATTTTATTTTGTGATCTTCATTTGACCAAATCACTTCTGCAAGGCGAATATAAGCAAAATTGTGTAAATGCATAGTTTGTCCAGCAGAGCGGCTCCACCTGCTGCACGAGTAACATCACATTTAACAACTACGTCTTTATGTTATTTTTAAAACTATATTGCTCGAAGATCAATAATAAGTGATTTTCTGTTTTTAGGTATAATTCTGACATAACCACGGTGTAAGGCATAAATTTCAGACCCAACCGCAGAAGCCGATGTCTGGGAGTCGATGGGGAAGTGGACTCCAGCTTAGCGTGTGCAGCTTGTTATCAACCAGTGTTTTGTTAGTTGAGTGCTGACTTCATCTTCACCAAAAAACATCCCCCATTTTTTTCTACCCTTATTACAGCTGTCCTGCGATCCATTTTATCTCATTAAATTACCGTATCCGGTTTTCCTACCTAAATTATGAAACCTGTAATATTTGGTTTATGTTTCAATCTAAATAATACAAAATAACAGATAAGGCTGAAAACTGTTCAACAGCACCACAAACTGAAACCCCGACAATTATTGTGTGTTGTAATTTGACTGCATTAGTTTAGGTGTATTTCATAAACAGGCAACGGGTTGCTGATTAAGACTTCAGTGAGTCGTAATTTGAGATGATGTTCTGTTGTTTTCTTTGCTCACTGAAAGGTGTAATGTCATACAGCTGTTATTTCTGGATCCATAACAAACCATTTTATGTCGGGGATTTATAAAAGACAGCACAAGACTGCTGTGCATACTATTATATTTTTATTTATTTTAAATTCTTATATTTTACTGCAGGTTTATCGTAGCTCTGTAGTGTGTATATGTCTCTAAAAAGGAGTTTAAAAAGTTAAAATATGAAAGATCCACCACTATGTAGATGTCAGTTATAGAAACCTCTTGCATTTTTATACCTCTTGCAACAAAATAAGAGAAATTATAACATATGACTTTATTGACTTAGATTCTAAATCACACTATGTTTTGTTTCAGTCTGTTTCAGGGCTATTTCACTGTTTTGGTTGCTTCATAGGTAATCACATGCAAATGCATGAACAGAAAGAAAGCCAAGAATTGCACTCAGTGTTTTTGTTGCCTGGATTATGCAGGATTTTCTAACATGTGCCATGTTTGTCTTGCAGATGAATCTTTTTAAGGTGGGATTACCCTCTCCAGCTCTTTGTTTGTTCATCTTCTGATCTTTATGAAAGGCTCTTGTCAAATAAATGACTTGTAGCACAGCCTCTAGCCTTTCTTTACACAGAAAACTGTAAAGCAACATGCAGCTCACCAAACCTGCAACGGTTGAAGATGTTTTCACGGGAAACAGGATTTCTGTAATTAAACCGAGGCACTACCTGAGCTTCATTGTGAAGAGACACGCTTTTCATCCCTCGATCAGAGCTGAAAATCACTTGCATATGTACTTGAAAAAGAAAAAAAACCCACATCAGGGCCTGATGTGATTGCTGAAAATTTCCCTCTTGTGTGCCATTAACAGAGTAAAAAGCATCAAGACGAGTGGGAAATGTGATGGAAGCTGGAATATATTCAGTGTTTAGACACTGTGCTAGATCTAAAAAAGTGGTCCAAAACCTTCCAAATCACAGAGGAATAGCAGAAGCTAGTAAAGCTAGGAGTAAAGCGCAGCATTTATCTCAAGAAAATGTATGTTTGTTTGGTTTTTCTTTTTTTTACTATTTCTACTTTATTTTTAACACGGCAGTTTGTGAAACTGCCATAGCTTTTAATTTATTGATTCGTGTTTTCTTTCAATCTTTCTTCTATTGCTGACTTGGTTGAACAAACCCTTTAACTAAATACACTCCCTGACAAGCCGCAGTGCACTGAAGTTAAATGTTTTTCAGTTTACCAATACCCAGATAAACAGAGTAACAAGCCACTATGCTAATGGTTCTTCTCAAAGGTCATAATGCTGACAATCTGCGCAAACCAAAAGACAGCTATCCTGATGTAAAGAGCTATTCAATTCAATTCAGTTTTATTTATACAGCAACAAAATCACAACAACTGTCACCTCAAGGCACTTTATATTATAGGGTAGACCCTACAATAATACATACTGAGAAAAACTCAACAATCATGTGAACCCATATGAGCAAGCACTTTGGCGACAGTGAGAAGGAAAAACTCCCTTTTAACAGGAAGAATTTTAATTTACTGGAGTAAATGTTCAAAAGTGCATTTTGGGTACATTTTAAAAGGTCCTATAAGTATGTGGAGTAGATGGTTAGTAAAGAGAAACTTGTATATCTGGCTCATCTTTTCACTGTGATTCCTTCTCTGTAAAAATAATTGTGTTTACCCACTGGCACTCAAACCTCCATGGAAAAGATTGTGGTTTGGGTTAAAATATGCTCCTCAACAACATCAAGTCTGCACATTGAAAAACAAAAACAGGCATTCCACCGTGTGTTTAAATGTTACGCTGAGAGCTTATTTACCAGTGTCGTTCTCAAGACCCATCTTATATTTCCCACAGACACCAAGAGTTACCTTGGGCTTAATTTGAAGACACCAAAGGGGAGCAGAAGCTTTAACAAAATGGCAGTATTTAGACTGGGCTGACTATGCACTGTATATGTTTCCTGTAACCTTAAAATAAGTCCAAATACTAATCTCATTTATCCATATGTGCACTCACTGAGTGATTGCTTGAATTTAAATCCAAAGCTGATGTCATATTTTAGTGTGAAGGCTTCTCCCGTTTCCTCTGTTTCCCCCACAGAACAAACCTTCACTAAAAAGAAAGCCTAATCCTAAAACAAACTAGCAAAGTATTTTATTCTATGCTAATCAGTCATCTAAAAGAGGTCCTCCATAATTCATTTAATTTCCAACTAATCTGCAGGTTTAAGGAAAAGAAATCTCTTAAATCAGTTTTGTTTTTTAAAATATGGCCAAGTCAAACAAAAGATTTTCCTTTACAAAAGTTAAAAATATTTTCCTCCTCTAAGATTTGTGGTCAGTTATAGTCTACTGGGTGGTGACGTTACACACCTATAAACTGAAATGGGATTGAAAATGGGATGGCTGTGACTTGTCTGTGTAGGACTCTGGTCAGTCATATTTTGTTGAGCCTGACCTATATTGAACACTGACACTCATGACATCATTGTCTTATAAACTTAAATACATGAACTTAGATTTATATACTTAACTAATCAACTTAAATGCATAAAAACCTGGTTTCCGGCTTCTTGAACTAGTCTTTGACCATATACCAGTACAAAAGATGGACATAGCCACTGTGGCACCACTCATCCATGCATTTCTTTAAGCTCTTCCACAACAAACTGGCACCTTCAGCCTGTTTTTCCAAATAGACAAACCTTCTCAGGAGCTGCACATCACCAGATACACACATCAAGGTAAGAAGAGAGGCAAGATGAAGTGATGCACCCATCATGCCTAGTGCCTACTGTACAAGCCAGTATGTGCTCCAAGAATGAGGTCAGCTGACCACCTGACTATACTGAATAACCAGGTTATTCCATCAATGGGTTTTTTTCTTCCCTGATGGCATGGACATTTTACACGATGACAATAACAGAATTCATCGGGCTCAAATTGTGAAAGAGTGGTTCTGGGAGCATGAGACATCTTTTTCACACATGGATTGGTCACCACAGAGTCCAAACCTCAACCCCATTGATCATTTTTGGGATGTGCTGGAGAAGGCCTTTGCGCATCAGTCAGACTCTACCATCATCAATGTAAGTTCTTGGTGAAAAATTAATGCAACACTGGATGGAAATAAATCTTGTGACATTGCAGAAGCGTATCAAAACAATGCCACGGATAATGTGTGCCATAATCAAAGCTAAAGGTGATCCAACAAAATAATAGAGTGTGTGACCTTTGATTTGGTGGTGGCTTGTTTGTTTTTTTTGGCCAGGCAGTGTATTTTATGTGCTTGTATTTCAATGATGCAAAATATACTCTAACAAAGAATAAAATGTCCTTCTTAACAGAAACATACCACCACTTCTTGGATTACTTCCCCCATCTAAATTTTTTGGATATTAAAATCAGGAATTTTGGGGAAATTGGACGTCATAGTGGAACAGGTGAAAGGGGTTTTTTTGTAGCTTCAAATAGCATGCAGTAACTTGGTAAGCTATTAAACCTCCAGTGATATAAGCCTTCACATTAAAAGCCTACATTTTCTTTCTCGTCTCAGCCTTTGCTTTTTGAACCCAGTCTGCAGTCCAAGCTGACAGCCCGGAGGATATCTGCCGGGACAAAAATGAGTGCTGAGCCACAACAAGCCCTGACAAAACCATTAGCTCCTCTGACCTCCAGCTCACTGTGGCAGCTCCACAATTTATTTGGGGTGTGTGCGTGGGGGTTTCAGCTGCCAGCACGTTTCTCCTCCTTTCCCTGCTTGAACTACCTTTACACTGTGTTTATCCCACTATTTGTTGACGCTGTTACTGTAACAACAGATTAAGATGTTTAAAGCTTGTTTGCCCGTGCCAGAAACCATAATAATCAAGGATTTACCGCTTGAAGCAGACTTTGCTCTGACTTGTTGAGTTAATCCAAAAGTGATTCTGTCCAAATGTTCCTGCGATTATAGAGAGATGAATAATTTGCAAATATACACTAGCACTATGAGGATACATTCCTGAAGACCTAATATAAGGACCGCATGGAACGCACTTCACTCAACGTCAAACCCTTCATATTACAAACTGTGCAACAGTCAAGAAAAAGTCACATATTTGTTTGTATTCTTGGATATGATTTTGTTTTTCTTCTTGACAATGAAAATTACTTTTTAACCAATGTAGGAGGCATATTTTGAGACTGGCAGCCAAGAAAACTGCTTTTAAATGAGCATTAACCAAATCATCAAAACAAATTCTAAACCTAACCAAGTCGGTTTCTTTGTCTACACCTCGCACCGGGTGGTATATTGGACATACCAGTATTGCAGTCTAAATTTCATGTGTGCTATGATTTTTAAATATATTCAGAAACAGACAATATGCTCTATTTTATGTTTTTTTTTTTATTGTTTCGACTCTGTGTATGTTTTTTCCTTATTATTCTGGACATCTAAGTGCTTTATATTTATGTGTACTTGAGAGAAGAACAAGCCGTTGTAAGCCTATGTACAGTAAAGGCCCCATTATGCATTAAAAATACAAATAATAGTAATAGTCATACCAAACAGCACTACTTAAGGCAAACCAGGGAGTCTTTAATGCCTTACACCAAATTGTACTTTTTACAAAGCAGCTTTGATTTCCTGGAGCCAATCAAAGAGTCTGAAATGCTTAAACCGAGTGGCTCAGTCACATCAAAGTAAGAGCTTGACAACAGAGCAATCATTGGTTGCTCTGTGATGGAATGGAAATGTTTGCTTTCAGCAACCAACTGCAAGTAGTTGCAGCAACTAACTGGTCACCCAGAGGTTAAGAGTGCAACACCCTCAATCATCCTGGGCTACCAATTTCAAAGCAAATGCACAGGTTACCTCATGGAGGGGACAACATGTCTGTAAACAGACTCAGTCTGACCACAATCATTTTCAGACACTTTGGCACAAATCTGGAAATAACTGACATCTAAGTTATAAACAGACAGATTTCCAACACTCTGCAGTAAATTTGTGTTTCTTATATGGTAGATAAAAGAGATGTTGTCAAGTACCTATGTCATTTTCCAAATAATTATGTAAAATTCTGTTTAATGTGAATTTCTGCAAAAGATTTGTGATTTTTTGCCAATTTATTACAGTTAATTTCCATATTGTCACAAACACATAATTGTCATTAGCACACTGACTCCGTCTTAATGCCGTCGTGACCAGTGTTGATCAAGTTACTTGAAAAAAGTAATCAGTAACTAATTACTGATTACTTCCCCAAAAACGTAATCCCCTTACTTTACTGATTACTTATTTTCAAAAGTAATTAATTACTTAGTTACTTTTTAAAAACACGATTTACAACCTGAAGAGGTGATAAAGCGATAGATCTTTCAGCCCAATTCTACTTTTTCTACATAATCCATCATACAAAATGTAATCAAATGAAAAAGTCTCTTTTTAAAACTAAACTTGTTTTATTAGTTTTAATCTTTTAACTTTATGCATCAAGCAAAAATTTAATTATATGCACCATTCTCTGACTGGAAGAAATTAGTTTAACATTTAAAGCTATTTTCTGCACATTCCAGCACATAAAATAAAATAGTTTTTTGTGTTTACACTCACTCTTTCAAATAAATGCAAGTGAAACACAGCAGAAAATAAATAAAGTCAAAGACTCAGCGATCCTGTTGCTCTATTTTCACCTGTAAAGCAGGAGTGAGGTAGGCGGAGGTTTACCCTGGTGCAGGTGTGCCGCAGCGATCAGTGGAAGAATCCACGACTTTCTCTGTGAATTTCCCATTAAGTCATGGCGCACTCGGTGCTTACTTGGAAGTTTAGGGGGTTTTCGCTGTAAAAAGAATTTTTTTTCCCACGCAGTGAGCAGCGGACGCTAATGTTTTTGTCACTTTTTACGAAATCAAACTCAAAGTAAGGTCAGTACTTCCACGCTTTAAACGCTGCACGCTCATACTCTCTCCCGCACTCGATATATTATCCATTGTTGATCTGCACACAGCTGTTGCCAAGAACGTCGCACTCGTCATGAGACACTCTCGCAAGAAAATCACGGTTTTAGTAATGCAGTAACGCAGCGTGCTTACGGGAAAGCAACAGTAATCTAATTACCGTTTTTGCAATAGTAATCCCTTACTTTACTTGTTACTCGAAAAAAGTAATCGGATTACAGACCATCTCTGGTCGTGACACACCAAAGTCACTTTAAAAACAGCAACTGATTGCAAGTTGTTGCAGACCCGTCACTATTCTAGAAGCAACCATTTCACAGGCAACGAGATCACAAGTTTGTTGCAAACGCTCACAATAATATCCACTGTTTTCTGTTGTGTGACTGTAGCATAACCAAGTCGTTTTTATTTTCTAGCAACATAGTTTTTATTCAATACAGCCAAATAATCTTAATGATAACATATTTTAAATTAATAATGCATATATAACGTATTTAAAATTATACAACTTAAGTGTTTTCACTGGTGCATGGAGTGAAATGATTACATCCACCACCAAACCCCTCCAACCTCCAAACTTTGCATTCTTTCATCCCTTAAAAAGTGTAAAATACTTATTTCTTGTACACGGACGTGTATCAATACAAATGAGACTGTACAGATGAAGAACTGGGTTGAGGGTCTTAAAAATAAGAGTTGGAAATTCTAATATGATTTAATATTTAGATAAGATATTAGGATCTAATATCTTATCTAAAGTGAAGAACAAAGTGTTAACTGATCCAATGATAACCTTACCATTCAGAAGACTCAGAAGATTCAACCACACAAATGCATTTTCACAAGAGCAGTAATCATCAAATCGGACTCATGATATTTCCAGTTTGTAAAGGACAGAAGAGTGGTGAGAGATTTAAAGGCCTCCTTCTGCTAACTTTAAAGAAATAGCGGTATTATGATTTGCTGACGTCTAGATGAATGGGGGTTTTTTTCAGTGGGACAAAATATTTCAAGGTTGAAGCTTTAAGGCTATCTAATAGTCTGCTGACACCGTGGCATTGTTGGTATCGTCTTGTTCCAGCTCTTCTACTGGCTGCAGTTTGTTTCTGTTTGTTTCCACTGAGGGAAAACTGTGCTTTCATGTTTCATAATGCCCCATAATTTAATCAAACGTGGAGTGGACCCCAACCTTTTCCATCTCCTCTACACCCACAGCCCTGGACTCCAAAATACGTCTCTCTTCAACATTTTTCATTTTCAGCAAACTCATTTAAACCTGTATCTGCACGACTTTCAACTTACCATTCCTGTACTATCCATCCATCCATCCATTCGCTTCCGCTTATCCTTTTCAGGGTCGCGGGGGGTCCATTCCAGTACTACTAGCAACTATTACTATACTGCTGCTACTTGTAAGCTTATTATTTCAACCATTTATGTACAGTTTGTAGTTTTAACAGCTCTTCATATCATCAGCTTAGCTAGAAGTTTCAGTTTTTACTGTTTAATTCTAATTAATTTATAACTTTATGTTAAAAATGTTAGCCAGTTACTTCATTTCAACTATTAATCCAGTAAATTTAGATTACAGTTTTGTTTGGACTTTTAGCAAACAGTTTCAGTTGTTCATTTATATTTTATATAAGGTGCTGCGCAAAAGACTCGAGTCATACAGCCAGACTTTTCTGTCAGTTTTTTTTAACCCTATCTTGAGCACCAGTTCTCCAGGTGTGATAGAGGTTTTCAAAGTTTTCATTTGGCTGCTTTTTCACTAATTTTCCATCCAGTCCTTCACCTGACCGTTTTGAAAAAAGAAAAAAGTTATTATTTGGTGAACCACTTAACATGACCTACGAATCATTCCAGGACAAAAAAAGGTACCTAACTAAAGGGATGAAACAGTGTTGTGTCTACACACAACAGACAACTTAGCAAAGAAGTATAATCTTCGTTGGGTACTTTATTATGGGGCAGGGATAGCTCAGTAGGTAGAGTGGTGGCCTCATGATCGGAAGGTCGGGGGTTCGATTCCCCTGAACAGCTACCCTGAGGTACCCCTGAGCAAGGTACCGTCCCTACACACTGCTCCCCGGGCGCCCAATGGCTGCCCACTGCTTCACTGAGTGAATGGGTTAAATGCAGAGAGCGATTTTCCCCACGGGGACCAATAAAGTACACACACTTCTATTACCAGAAACCTGTTGAAAAAACACATAATGTTCTCATTTCTTTAGTTTAAGCAATAAAAATGTGAATAATAACACAGTTCAAGAGACATAACATAGTATTTTGAGCCCAACAAGTTGATTCCTGAAGAATTTCTATATGCATACTCAGCATGCTGTGTGACCTTAAAAGCTTTGAGGACAAGTCTGAAACACTATCTAAAACAGATGAGATAGCAATAGAACAAAGACCGGACACAGAACTTAAGGGACGGATCTCAGGACAGCTGGCTGTCAAGAAGCCATTTATAAGGGTGGGAAAAGACTGAGGGACATCAAATTACACAAGAACTGAAGTGAAAAGTGGCAACAGGTATGAGGAAGTGATGTACCCAAATGTGAAATTTCTGGTTCAGGTAAATGTTTGGAAGAGGTCAGGAGACAGGTACAACAGTGGGTGTCTACAGCCATCTGTAAAACACGGTGGGGGCTCTATCGTGGTTTGAGGGATGTTAGAGATTGTGATAAGCTCGATGGCGGGATGAACACAGGAACGTGCTCTCTTCAGGATGGAAATGATGCCAGCCAGATTCTCAATGCAGTAAAAGCATAACTGGATAGATAATCACACAAGGGAACACTATCAGTCATGGATCGGCCTCACCAAGAGCCCGGATCTCAAAATTACTGAAGCAGTGTGAGATTATCTTGATGGAGAATGGAGCAAAAGGCAGCCAAGAGCTCTGACTGTCTTCGTGAAGCCGTGGAGAACAAGACTGCTTAAAGAAATTAGAAGAAAACTTTCCTAAGAGAGTTCAGGCTGTGCTGAAGAACAAATGTGGTCACACCAAATATTGATTTTTCAAGCTTGTTAGACTCATACAAACTCTTTTTTGATTTATATACTGTATTTATATGTAAGTTTGCACAAGCTTCAATAAATTTGTGCACCAATTTCATATTTTCCCAGCTAAATGTGAACAAATGGGGGGGTGGCTTTAGACTTTTGCACAGTAATGTAGTATTTTGAACTGCATGAACTGGGAGTCTCTGTTTTCAGGTCCCTGTGCAAAACCCTCAAACAGCTTTGCTAATTTTTTTTCTCTTTGGAAACTTTATCTCCACATGATTTTTAAATAATTGATATAAACCTAACTTACCTGGCTGCACAGCAAATATTGACCAGGCTGAATTGATTGTAAGCCTCCTTTATATTCTCATTACAAAGCAAGCAGCACTGTTTGGCTGCAAGGACACACGTTTACTCACAACTTCCCTCTCTCTGTGTGTCTTTAAAAAACACAGGTGGTGGTCCTCCACCAGGCAATAAACCCAAAGCAGCAGACTGCCCACAGCCTAAACATTCCTGTGTAATAACTCCCGAGTAAACAGGCTTTCCCTGCACCTATTCCAGTCCACTTCTGTTTGTATCTTCTTAGGAAAAAACTTCACTGTGACCTCATTCTGGGAGAAAAAGCAAAATGCCTATTGTGGACATCTAGGTATTTCCACAACAGTCTGATGCACTTAAATCATTTCGAATATAGATTTTTTTCCCCTCCCTCAAACAATTGGGAAATAAATCTGCATGCAGGCAACTTAACCAAATTGTTTCCCATGCAGATCATCCAGTATGATGGAAATTTCGCTTTCCATCCACTGACATTATCTTTATAATATCCAGCTGGAGATCTGCTTTACTTCAAGATAAAAATGCACAGAAAAAAAG